>NW_020650415.1:1307904-1668081 GCF_003573695.1 Papaver somniferum
TCTTGCTCATATGATCAACCACAACTTTGGTGATCACATATATATAGAACTATGAATTCCTTTTCCTAGTCCTATTACCTTATTACATGTTTTTCCTTTTCTTAGAACTAGATGACTTCTAATTCCCTTACGATTACATCAATTGCCTTTTCTTATCCTAACCAACTTGTTAGAGATTATCTTAGGCTTAATGTTGAAGTTTAACCAACAAAAATGAGCATAGATATGCTTTTCACTTTTATTATCACAGCATATGCTGCATATCCATGTCAATTCTTAAGAAAGGAGAATCATTCTTTGTTTTTTCATATGCCCTTGTCTGGAATAAAAGTCATTTTCTAATAACTGGAAAAAAAGAATGAATCAATGCATGCGTCATATCACTCAACCAGGTATGAGACAAAAAATTGGAAGGAAAAAGATCTTCCTAAAACTCATATGGCTACTCTGAGAATGATTTTATATAATGAAATCAATCCCTTCAAAAAACTAAACGAAAAGAAGTAAATAAGTTCATTGCAGGAAACCAACAAAAAATAGCAAACGAAACCCTAACTTTTGAGCTTTCATCAAACATATGAAAAACAGTAAAGCAAGCCCTAACATAATGACATGGTTAAGAGATTAACCTGTAAAGGAGAACAAAATAGAATAAAGAGATGAAATTGAAAAAAAAAAGCCAATGGTGATGTAAACGGATTTATAGGGGAAATTCACAAAGAGCGTCAAGGGGGATCTCATTTACTCATAATTAAGCTAGTCATACGGATAATTACCGTGGTCTCATTTTAAGTTTTAACAGAGAAATGGGCCGTGTGATTAAAATTTAACAACAGACGAGATCTCATTATATCTAGTCATACGGATCGCAATCCATATACCAATTAATATTTTTTTAAACGGTGGATCTTTTCTAGATTTATAGCCATAGAGATCATCTCGAAATCCATCGGTACAACTTTCATCATTTTTCACATGTCATGCAGATTAGGGAGAAAAACATAATTGGATGGTTGATATTGTATCTAATATTATATATCTAGGCCACCCACCAATTCATTCTAAAATTCACTCAATATTAACTTTTGTTTCTTATTTTAATATAATTGGACGGTTAATATTATCTCTGAAAGATATGGATCACTAAGTAATTGTCTTTTTAAGAAAAATGACTAAACTCTGGATGAGAATTTACAGACTAAGAAAATGGAGATATATAGCCAAAAAAGAAAAGATGTTCATGTCACTGTATCACGATGGTAAAGTTTTTAGGTGATGATATGAATTCGATATTTGTCAACACCAAATCCTTTATCAATCAAAATAAAAAGAGAAAGAAATAAATAATTGGATGTAGAATGAATTTCGAAACCATAAGAAGTTGTTTTGGAATCGACTTACATAGATATATAAGCATATCCAAATAAAAGAACGAACCATAAAGACAGTGAGATAAAATCCTAGGGAGTACATATGGATGGAAATTCATTAGGTAATGAGTGATAATCTAGGGATCGATATGGATGGAAATTCATTAGGTAATGAGTGATAACCTAGGGATCGATAAAAATATGAAACATATATGGAGAGATACACAATGGACAAGGATTCGAATAAAAAATTGTTATTATGGAATATTACAAAATGTGAAAAATTCTGACGATATTTGAATCCGATAATCACAGTTGACGTGACAAATTTTTAGGAATGTGATGTTCAGTTATCAACGAATAGGTCATTAAGAAGAATATGTCCAAGATTTGTACATCTCGTGTTTCAGTGAAGTTTACCACTCAAGCGAAGATCGTTAAGCAGAATATGACAAACATGTGTACATTTAAGATTGACGATTCATACTCAAACGAAGCCTCAGATAATAGAAGCCTATAATGGCTCGATTAGTTTATGTGAACTCATTGGCCTATCAACAATGAATTGACATGACTTCCCTATCGAATATCTCGAAGGCCCCTAGTCAAATTTTATGTGTTTTGGCGTAATGAGGCTTATGTCAACCTCAGAGCATATTCAGTTATATCAAAAGAATAGGAATAACATAAACTTGGGTCAACCTTAGATAAAAGAATTTAGGGAATAAAGAGTTAGGTAATTAACCTCAAAGCATATACATTGATATCAAAATAATATGAGGAATACATATTTAGGTCAATCTCAAAGGATATCTGATGATATCGAAATAATCATAGGAATGTGGAATTAGGTCAACCTCATAGCATATCCAGAGATATAAAAAAAACTAGGAATATAAACTAATTAAGTTAACCTCAAAGCATATCTATCGATAGCTAAAGCATATGAGGAATACACAGACTTAGATCAACCTCAGAGGATATCAGACGATACCAAAAGAATTTGAGGAATAAAGAGGTATGTCAACCTTAGAGAATATTGAGTGATATAAAAGAATCCGAGGAATATATACTAATTAGGTCAACCTTAGAGCATATTTGTCGATAGAAAAAGGATATTAGGAATATATATACTTAGGTCAACCTCCGAGGATATCTGCTGATATGCAGAATATGTTGAATATAGACTCGGGTTGACCTCAGAACATATCTAGTAATTAATATCAAAAAGAATCCGATGAATATGAATTTAGGTCTACGTTAGAGCATAGCCAGTGGTATCAAAAGAATCCGAGGAATATAAACTAATTAGGTCAACCTTAAAGTATATCCATCGATAGCAAGAGAATATGAGGAATATATAGACTTAGGTCAACCTCAGAGGATATCCGATGATATCGAAAGAATCCGAGGAATATAGACTCGTGTCAACCTCAAAGGATATCAAGTAATACCAAAAGAATCATAGAAGTATAATTTTGGTTCAACCTTAAAACATACTAGTGATATCAAAAGAACCCGGGGAACATAAACTTATGCCATGAAATATATTTTGGTCCACATTAGTATGTTTAAACCTTAGGCATATGTTTTGATAAATCGAAGATGTCATCAAGTATAATATGATTTACATAGTTCAAGTATAACATATTTTGTCCACGTTAGTTGATTTAAATTTTAGGTGCAGATTCTGATAATCGAATATGTCATGAAATTTGGTGATATTTAGAGTTTCTGTATGAATTCTCGTTGATTGGAGATGTAAATATTTTGGTCCATACTAGTATACTCATACCTCTAGTGTAGACTCTATTTAATTATCAAAGATGTTATGAGACATTATTAGTTCATAAAAATTTCTTTTGAAGCAAAAAGTCCTAGAAATAATTCGAATTTAGAAAAGCTATTTCACAATTCAAAAAAATAAATAAAAACTTACTGTATTATTTATTATATTAAATTTTTGACTATATTATTTTTTGTTCATAATTTATTCATATCATCTATACTAACTAAAATAAAAAGAAAAAAAAATTTGTAGGACATTCCATATATTTTTTCACTATGCCCTTCCACCTCGTTGTCTCGAATTTTCCAAAATTATGGTTGGAGATTTGAAGTCCACTTCTCAATTGGTAACTTCTAATACTCGGGCGGATTTTGTTACAAATTACTTTGAAAACCAGCCTGTACTAAATCAGAAGACTAACAAGAACAACCAAGTTTAGCTTACAAGGGTTGTAGTTAATTTGTCCGAGTAGGAAACGTAATGAAGTTGCTGAAAGGCAACTACAGAGCATAAGAATGAATAAGGTCTCCAATCTCTGTAGCTTATTATCCCTTGCGACCGATCAAAAAACAAAAAAATTATCCATTGCAAAAAGTTGCAATTTCTTCCAGTTTCTTCTACGTGTGATTAATACTCAAAAAATCTTGCACCCTGAAACAATCAAAATTAAGTCTACTGAAAAGTGAACCATGGATTGTACAAGAATGAGTGTTGAGATGGCATAATATAACATGACCCGTTACACTTCATTCAAATGGACCAAGTGTCCAACCTTTGTAGCAAGTATATGCATCTAGCCATCTTCAACTGTTATAGAAACTAAATTGCAAAACTAGGATAAGCATCAAGGTTATTTTAAACTACTACACATAAACACCATATTGCAGTATCCGAACTCAAGGATGACTGAGGAAGAAGATTTCATCAGTGTAGAAGTATAAAATATTTGTATGTCATCAGGTTAAAGACCAGTTAGTAGACTTAAAGATTACCACATCTAGTTTATGACGTAAATACAGTCTTAGATTGGACTTGATTATCTAGTTTAAGAAACTTACCTAGCATCCTAAAAATTTATGCAAGGGGTTTGAAGTGTCTTTAGTCCTAAATAGTTGTCATCAACATTAGTGGTTGAGAAAACCCAAGAATCCATACACGAGTTTATTTTGCCTATAAATACCAGTCCATGTAGAAGGAGATGGACAACTTATGTAAGATTAGATGGTCTTTCTACAAAGAATTCCTGAAAGAGATCTAGATAGAGAGAAAGTAAGAAATCTAGAAGAGATTTGTAACTCTTTCAAGGGTAAGACCTTATAATCAATAAGAAAACATGTTATTTCCTGTAGACGTAGGTCTTCATGGCTGAACCACGTTATATACTTGTGTCAATCTTTACATTTCATACTCTTTACATCTTTTTCATCTTGAATCTTGTATGTTTTAGTAGTTTTTAGTCTTTAGTTTCACTTGAGTGTAGTCATCAAAAAATATGCAACTACACGGTTGGCATATTTTAATACAGAGATTGCCGAACTCCTTGTTCGGTTAGATGCCTAAATATTGCAGGTAGCCGAACACATGTTCGGCAACCGAACAAAGTTTACCAGGTTACCGAACTGTAGTTCAGAAGCCTAACATTTTAACTGCTGAATTTGACATTGAAGTTCGGTTAGGAACTGAAATTACAGGACAATGCCGAACTGTACGAGACATAAGTTGGGTTAGAAAATGAAATTACAGGACAATACCGAACTGTACGAGACATAAGTTCGGTTAGGATATGAAATTCCAGGACAATGCTGAACTTTTACAGGACTTTCCAAAATAAAATTACGTACCATCTAATATCCGAAACGCGTTATGAAAAAGTCTTTAATGAGGAGGAAATTATATTCATATTTGAAATCCTTTCTCTTCCATCTTCGCCATTCGTTTTTTGATGTTAAAATGATTTCGTCGAATCCTTCACCCCTTAGTCGATGCCGCCTTACAATACGAAATAAATCCATAAATTCCACAACTCTATCTCTAATCTTTCTAAATCGAATGAACAAAGCTTGATGATCGCGGTTATAAGGGTTTGTTGTGTCGGAGATGAATTTCTCATGAATTTTCCCCCAATAACTTTAACTCATAATACCATTCATTCTTCGTTCTTCACCCCTCTTTGGATAGTATAATATGTAGTTTCTGCAAAGAGAAAGACTTCATATAGAGTAAATTTAGGAGTAGTAGCTTCCATTTGTAGGAAATTTTGTAACAAAATGTTAACTATGAAACACCATATATATATATACACCACTTGGGTGTATAACGGCTATAAAATTAGCCGTTACTTGATATATAGTACATGATTTTAAAATTATGTATTATATTTGTGTCAGCTAAAGGACATTTAAATTTCAAAATTACTAGTTCGGTTAGGAAAGAAAAACTTACGATCCAACCGAAGTTGGAGTTCGGTTACATGACAAATACAAGTGGTCACCGAAATTTTTTGTGGAGGCTCACAGCCAAACTAAGCATATATACGATTCCAAAAACACTCCAAAACAAATCTAATATTTGGTCTATGTGATTTCTGCATCAAGAGAATGAATTTTCCAACATGTGCAATGGAAAAAATTTGAGTCTCCAGAGAACATTTCGGTGACCTCAAAAATAATGTTCTGCTCATCGAACTGAGAGTTCGGTTACAAGACAAAAACAAGTGGTCACCGAACTTTTTTGTGGAGGCTCACAGCCAAACTAAGCATATATACGATTCCAAAAACACTCCAAAACAAACCTAAGAGTTGGTCTATATGATTTCTGCATCAAGAGAATGAGTTTTCCAACACGTGCAATGGCAAAAATTTGAGTCTCTAGAGAACATTTCGGTGACCTAAGAAATAATGGTTTATGTTTTGCTAACCGAACTAATATCATATGGATGAAGGCTAACTGCTTCATCCTAAAGGAAAGTTCGGTGACCCGTGAAAATGTTTCAAGGCAACCGAACTATGACTTCGGCAACCTGATAGAATTTTACCAGGTAACCGAAAAAAGAGTTCGGTGACCAGTAATTTAATACAGGTAACCGAACTGCAAGTTCGGTTACAAATTTAAAAATTGCAGGTCACCAAAAACATACTGTATTTCAACATTTCAGTCTTATAACATTGAAAACACAAACCCAATAAAAATTGAAAACACAAACAAGGTTCTAAAACAAATATAAAAGGGTTATACATGCCAAACTACGAATCCTCAAGTAATTGTTTAAAACACACAAACATACCAAATTAAACCATACGAAATCCATAACTAAGATGTCTTTTAAAACTAAAAATCATACGAAATCACTAACGACTAGTTTTGCGACCCCTCTTGCCACCTCATTGTTTACCACGAGTTTTAGGTCGAACTTCCTCATCACTTGTGGTATCATATCCTTGACCAGTTTCCTCCACAGCGCGACTTGAACCTTCTCCTTGTTGTCGGCCCCTTTTGCCACCTCCTTGTTTAGCACGAGTTTTGGGACGAACTTCCTCATCACTTGGGGTTTCATCTCCCCCACCGGTTTCGTCCACAACGCGATTTGAACCTTCTTCTGGTTGTCGACCCCTCTTCAGTTTCTTAGACCTACTTGGATCCACCATTCTTTTAGTTATAAGACCCTCCCACTGCTTGTAGTAGGCGGTTTGTTCCTTAGTCTCCATCGGCTCTCCACTTTTGATTTTATTCATCCATTTCTTCAACAATTTCGAACCCTTCAACAACTAATTCCAATTTTAAGCATAAGTAAATATTTTTCAATAGTTTGAAACCACCGAAAAGTATAAGAGAAAGAAATTTTCTTACCACATTATCCCATAACCTTTTTGCTTCTTCTCCACAAATAGGCATCTCCTTATGAACTCTCTTAGCCTCCCTCTCATTTGCCTTTGCCTTTGTCGCATCAGCCTTAGCTTGTTGTTCTTTATTTATCACAAAAGGATGACTAATTTCTTCATAAATCTCCATATAATCTTCCTCAGATGCATTTACATCTCCCTCACAAGGTACCAAATCACCTCTTGGTATGTGGTAGGTAGTAAGTGCATTCCAATGTGCTACCGCAGGAGTTGGTTCATGATTTGGCTCAAAATACTTCTCGGTGTTCTTTGTTCCTTGAACCAGCAAAGTGAAATTTTCATTCTCCACGTCGGGATCCATTTGGACGCAACAAAGTTTTCTTAGTATTCTCCTTGGATTATATATTGCGTAGCCGTTAGGATACCAAATTGGTCCATAGTAAGGCGTGACGCTAGAGAAAGCATTCAAGTCGTCTTCATCTACATAGACATCATCGGGTACGGCGTATGGGTGAAATACCACATCGTTCACCGTAAGTTTATCCAATTTCTCCCTCAACGAAGTCAACTGCTCTTCTTTAGACTTCTTTTGTACATCCAAAAACAACCATTTTCCTGTTGTAGGTTGGTTATAGGGATAAGGGTCTTTTGCACTAGCCAATCCCAATTTAGGGAAGTGGTCGTAAATCCAAACCCGAAAATACGAAAATATTAACCACATATATGAAAATTGAATTAGAAGCAGAAAAATTTAGCGAATAATTTGTTAATTAACAATATAGAAGGTCACCTGAACAAGAGTTAAGTAACCTCCAATTTGATTTGTCTTAATCCTCGACCATTTGCTCATATCTCCTAGAACAAAATCAAGCACCCCAGTGGCCCAAGAGTATTTTTTCATCTCATCGAGATGCTCCAACAGCTGTAGATAATGTGCATCCACCCTATTTCCAGAAGTGTTGGGGAAAATGACAGTTCCTAGCATATATAACCAAAAAGCGGAGACATGATGCCTAAGGGTCTCCTTGTCCATCACCAACTTTCCTTTCTCCACCTTCTTTTTTGTCCCTCCAAATGATGCCTTCAACTTTACCAACTTGAACTTCTTGACCTTCTTCTTCAATGTTCCATTTTCCTATCTTGGATTATATTCATCTCCACGTTGAGGGGACCTCACAACACGTCTAAACTCACATTGAGACTTTCTTGCATCCCATCCTAGACATTTTAGAGCCAAATATTCAAGAGCTTCATAACTCATTGAGGGGTTGTATCCTTCTAGAAGACATTTACCTTCCACTGGTAAGCCGGTGATATTATGGAAATCATCGGGAGTAATTCCCATCTCGCCGAATGGAACATGCATATTATATGTCTCGAGATAATGCCTCTCGAGATATGCGGATACGTCAACAGTGTCAAATTCCACATATGTTAACTCAATAGCTTTCCGTAGCACACATTCTTTAACCTTGGCTACAAATTCATCACACTCCAAAGAAAGATCCCATGTGGACGCCTTTTGACGTTTAATAAGACGAACTGCATCGTTATGATCCTATGAAAAGAACATAACACTATTAATACTTGACGAAACATTATTAATACGAAAAGAACGTAAAGAATACCTTTGTCGCATAGATCTTCACAGCCCATGAATGTTTGTACCCAAACAATGTTTCCCCTCCATCATTTGGAGTACCATAAGTTGGGTCCACTGGTGGAAAACACAAATCATCATGAGGAATGTGTGAGTATCTTTTGCTAGGCGGCTTCAGCTTGTTTTTCTCTTTAGCAGGAACAATTTCTTCTTCATCATCATCCTCTTCCTCTTCTTCTTCATCATCATCCTCTCCTTTTTTTCCATCATATTCCTCTTCTTCTTCATCATCATCCTCTCCCTCTTTTCCATCATCTTCCTCCTCTTCATCGTCTACCTCCTCTCCCTCCTCTTCCTCCTCTTGTCCTTCTCCTTCTTTGCCGGGTTCTATTGTATTCTCCATCACGTCTTCATTTTCTTGGTCTTCATTTCCTTGCTCTTCTTCATCATCATTCTCTTCTTCAATAACATTATCAATTGTATTCTCCATCACCTCTTCATTGACATCTTGGGTTACATGACGAACATTATCTTGGTTGACTTCTGGTAAGAAGCCCCCTCCATGTTTAGCATTTGTGGCACCACGTTTTCGGAAATCTAAATTTTTTGCTCCACGAGGGGTGGGAGTTTTCAAATCCTCATCTAGTTGTAGTCTCAATCTTTTTCCTTTGTTCCTAATGAACAAAAACCAAAGTAATAGCTAAACATAAGAGAACATTGTGTCATCAAATCAAATAGAACTAAAGAATAAAGTGAACACAACACTTGAGGTTTGCAGACTACAGTTCGGTTAGCCATAAAAATCATCGTAACCGAACTACATATTTCAAAAGTTCGGTTAGCCATAAAAATTATCGACAAAACCGAACTCATTCTTAACTTTTGAAAAAATTTAGTTCGGTTACGAGGGTTTTTTTTTTTGCGAGCACATGGAACTAAATATTTCAAAAGTTCGGTTAGCAAGAGAAATATCGACAAAACCGAACTCATTCTCAACTTTTGAAAAATTGAGTTCAGTTACGAGAGATTTTTTTGCGAGCAGACCGAACTATGTAGTTCGGTCACCAGATATTTTTCAATTTTTGTGAGCACGCCGAACTGTTCTTATTTTTGAAAGTTCGGTTAGCAATTCTAGGATTACACAAAAAATTCTTCTAGCCGAAATATCTACTGTAACTACCATTTTCAATGGGTTTTGATGATTTCTAATCGATTTCTTCAACAAATAACGAATTGAAAAGAATGGGTACGAAGGAAATTACCCGCGGATTTGCATTTCACTTGAATCAGACTTCTTGGTTGCTGTTGGATGATTGATTTTGCCTCTGAACGGTTCTTCAAGTTGTTTTTGAAATAGCAATTGTTTTGAGAGATTCACTATATGTGGGAGTCCCGGACTCAATCCTGGAAGTATGGGTGTTTGTTTCGCACGCATTGCTTATGAAGATTGATTAATCGACAATGAATTTTTTTCGAATCGACGATTAACGTCGATGTTGCGATGTTGACGAAGAAGAGGAAAAGAGGAGAAAAAGAAGAAGATGAAGAAAAGAATAGAAGAAATTTTGAAACTGATTTTTTTTTTTTAATTTAGGTTTTAATTAGGGTTTAATTAGTGGGTAATGGGTTGGATTGGTGGGTTATTAGGGTTAGTTATAACCTTAATTAGAATAAGGACAAATTAATCTTTCCTAATATTTTAGGACACCCTTATAATATAGTGTGGACATTTGTATCACAAAGTAGTCCCCACCTTTTTTTTTTTCTTTGAGTAGTCCCCAAAATAGATCGTTGTGTGAAATTGGGCTTTCTTAGTTTTTTTTGATAGTTTTTGCACTCCTGCTGGTTCCGGTCCAATTTTGGGAACCGCAATCAGTCTTTGGCGCTAAAACCAATCTGGGTTCATTTTCATTTTTCATTTTCACGAAATTTGGCGCTTGAAATTTGTGGGTTTTCTTTAAAAATACCCTAAAAAATGAATCTTTAGCCCCCCTCTCTCAATTTATCCATCAATCTCTCTATCCCTATCAGAAATGGGTAACAATGAGAATGAATTTGGGAAAACAATCTGTACAATCTGTTACGAAGATCTAAAACCACTGATTGAAGATCTACAAGCAATATCCATCTGTGGTCATGTCTTCCACGAGCTCTGGTCAGTAATCTGAATCTCTATTGTCTGATTCAGTCCTTCTCTTCAATGGGTTTTTCTTAATTTCTTTGATTTTGATTTTGTGTAGTTTACAGCAATGGTTAGAATACTGTGATGGTAAGAAACAAACATGTCCAGTATGTAAACAAAAATGTTGTCAACAGAATATTGGGCGTCTTTATTTTCAATCGGTTGGGGATCCAGCTGATTTGATTCAGAAAAAAGGTAGTAAAATTCGTTTTGAAGAAGAAGATCCTAGGGTTTTGCGTGCGGAAGTAAAGAAATTAGAAGATAAGATTTTAGGGATTACGGAATCTTTGGAGCGGAAAGAGAAGGAATTGAAAGATACTAATGAACAGGTAATTTGATTTTGGGTCATGAAATTTTAATCAAATCGAATTCATTTGTGTGTAATTTGGGATGATGAAATTGGGTTGTTTTGTTTGTGTTTTGCAGCTTTGTGTAAGTAAGGCGGAGACGAAGAGAGAAATGGGTTTGAAGAATGAAGCATTGAAAGAAAGGGAGGTGTATCGGACTATGCTTAGAACAACTTCTGAGGTTTGCTGATTTGATATGTGTAAATTAAAAAAATTGGGGTGTTCGGGTTTGGTTTGATTTGCTGTTTGATTATAGGAACTCTCCAAAGCGGAATCGGAGTGTGCGAGGCTCCAACAGAGAAGTTTGGGATTAGCTAAAGAAGTTGCAGCTCTGAAATTGTAAGTAATATTGAATTGTTGGATTTGGGGTTTTGTTCTTTTGAGTTTGTGATTTAGTGATTCTCTTTAATGATGGGTAATGTAGGGTATCGGATGTAAACCTGGAGGAAGAAGAGGTTTTGAAGCTAGCTTCATTTAGTACCGGAAATAGCAACAAGGACACAATAGATGTTCTAAAGAAATCTCTTGTCCTCCGTAACAAGTAAGTTTTTCAAATTGTCAATAAGTTGAATTTGATCCTCGCAGATATGAATACAATGTGGTCTTACAGCATTGATAGAGACTATGAGTTTTAAAAGCAGCTTGTGCACTTAAACTGTTAAACATTGGTTTAGTTGACATAATTGCCATTTTGGAACCTGTAAGTTAATGTCTATGTACTAGGCTGACATTCAGGACTCAGTATTGCAAGAAATTTTATACCTTAACTATCTTGTGAGACATGTAACACAAGCTCTTAGAATAAGTAATCGTTCACATGGTTTAGATTACAAAGTCTTCGGAATTTTAGTATGAATTATACTAATGAGGTGGAAGTGTCATGTTAGCACTTGTTCTGACTGTTCCATTGAGGAAGAAAAGTCACTTCCAAATATGTAAGTCTTAAGTAATTAAGAATTTGGTGCAGTCATTGTAAATTCTTCATTTGACCAACTTCAATGCAGGAGCTACAAAGAGTTGATGGTCCAGTGTAACCTTCTAGGAAGAGGTGAAACCCGGTCTCATAAAAAGCTTGAGAAGACGAAAGAAAAAATGAACAAGCTGAAGGTTTGTCTATTCAGTCTCAAATTTGAATATATCGTCTGCATACGTCCTGGCATCTGTATTAGGCTAAAATATTTTGTGTATCATGTTATTCATCAGTCTCGAGTGCTTGAGCTGGAGTTGGCCTTGGAACAAAAGGAAAATGAAGTATTACGTGCATTAAAAGCTTCCAAGAGAACTCCCCCTGAAGAGGTTGATTTAAGCAGTGCCAAGAGAACTTCTCGTGAAGAGGTTGATTTAAGCAGTGCCAAGAGAATTTCCCGCGAAGAGGTTGATTTAAACAGTGCCAAAAGGACGTCCTTCTCGTCCTTTAACAAATGTTCATTTGACGAGAAGATAGAGCAGTCTGCTGAACCTCTGCTGAAGTCAGATGAAATTGGTGCTGCTGATTTTTTCAAAGAGTCGGGTGTTAACTCCAAGAAGGATACTGATATAGTCGATATTGATCCAGAGTTAGGTTTTAGCACTATCCAGAACTCTGCTGAACTTGCCCCAGCTTTTCCTGCAACCTTATCTGCTTTTCTTAAGCCTCAAATGAAGGCCAGTAAAACTCTTGAAGAGTCCCGCTTTTCAAGTTTGAAGTCAGCTATTGACACTAAAAAAAGAGATCCAGTTCAGGGGCAAAGTAGTGTGTTCTTAAGTTCAGCTGTTGATGTTATGGACGAGGATGTCGTGCAGTGTGGACAGAGAAGTTCAGATCCAGAGGTAGTAATCCTCGATGAAGTTACAGAGGATCCACTTTTACGTCGTGTTCGAAATGAAGCTTCTTGTTCTGCCCCAACCTCCTCTGTAGGTGAGACTTTTAAGTTTAAGTTCATCAATATGCTGATACTTCCGAAAGCAAGTGGGAACACAATCCAATTAAATCCTAACAGTAGTTTATGATAGGCTTTAGAATGACTTACACACTACAGTATTTATATCTTCTGATTGTATACCAAAATCTGCAGGAGATCAATGTTTTTCTGGTGGACTTGTTGGGCCTGATGGAACCAACAGATACTTGGGGAAATGGTGCAAGCGTACTCAGTTGGGTACTTCTGTACCATCATCAAACGCAAGTCTCGGTAGTTTAATTTCAGTTGGAGCCGATGGAAGAGGTGGTAGGATTAAAGTTTTGAGATCTCAAAACCAGTCGGTGAGTATTCTGTCTTCATCCTTGCTAGATTTCCTTCTGCATTTATCATTTAGTACACAGAGAACACTCAAATTGAAGAATTTCTTGTATTCAAATTAAGTCAAAAATTTAATTTTTGCAGGAAACTGTGGTGACTCCAGCTTTTCCAAAGAGATCCAAAATTGGAGGTAAACAAAGTGGACAACAGGCTCAAGGATGCTTGCAAATAGAGCATTTCTTTCGAAAAGCTAATCGGTCATAAATATATGCGTAGTTTTTGTAACTTCAATTTGCATTTTTGAGATTCCATGATGTAGTAGTTTCACAGGATATGTGATTAGCCAGAAGGATGAAGTTTTTTGTTTAATATTCGTCTTCCAACAGAAACTGTGATTCACATTGAGGTTAAAGCTTTAGAAGAGTTTGAAGAAGATTGACTGTTCGGGTTTCTTTGCACTGGCTCCATGTCTATAAAAATGTGCTGCAATGGACTTTAATATTTTTCACTTTGCTTTATGTTCATCACCATATTGTAGTAGCACCGTCTAGATTCTATCATTCAATGTAGGACTGACAATTTGGGATACAGGTTTTGGCCCTTTTGGGAGATGCTTGATAAAATCTGAATGGGCTTTTAATACAGATACTCAAACTAAACTTTAACCCTATCTGCTCGTGGGTTTCGAGCAAAAGCCCAAAGAGAAAACCTAAAAAATACAAGCATGAGAGGCATTCTAAGAACGGTTTTTTTTTTGGGACCATGGTTTTATTTTGGGTAAAGACATTAGAAGTAAATCTAGATCACCCCTTATCTAGATATTTATATTAATACCTAAATTATCCTCCTGATTAATTAGGTGATGATTAGTTAGTGTTAATAATAGTTAGTGTAATGATTAGTGAGATGATTAAGTTAAAGATAATTAGTGAGATTAAAAAATTAGATGGGTTTTTTTTCTTTAAAGAAGTAGAATTATTGAGAGAGTAAAGTTAAAGAAGGTGAAGAAGGAAAACATGAAAAACGATGGATTTTACCAACCACAACCGGAGGAAGGGTATTTGGGTACCCAGGTATGCTTCAAACTTAGATAATGTTGGTTGAATTGCTCCAAACTTTAAAAAAAATGAAATTTTTTATCTAGATTTGGGTCAGTTCGGTTACCATATGTCAAGAACATGTAACCGAACACACCTGAATGTGTAGTTCGGTTAAGTTTTCCAAACACGCAGGTCACCGAACTCGCTCGTTAACGGAAGTTTTGGTCGTACAGTGTAACGTTCGGTTACCTAGGATAAAATGGTAGGTAACCGAACTTTGAACTTAACAATTTATTTGGGTACATCTTGTGTGTTCGGTTAGTTCGTAAACTTCAACACAACCAAGTTCCCAACCGAACTGCAGGTTAAAAGTAACCTGGTGTTAGAAGTTCGGTTGGTTCGCAAACTTCAACATATTTTGCGAATCAACCGAACTGGGCTTATATATGCATATATGCAACTAGGAAAACGTTCGGTTATTACGAAATTTATTTCTTGGCGAATTAGGTAGAGTTCGGTTACGAAGTTTCAAAAGTAGAGTTCGGTTACAAAGAAAACTTAATATTTTTGCGAACGAACCGAACTTTTGGACTTCTCATTATTTTCGTAAATTAAAGTTCGGTGATATCCTTATTTTGCGAAGGAACCGAACTTACAGACTTGTGTTGTTCTAATACAAGGAGTTCGGTTAAAAGTATTTTTTTTGCGAATCAATCGAATTCTGAGTTCGGTTAAGAAAAAATTAATTCGTGATAACCGAACTTTTCTCTGGAAAAACCTCCATTAAACCTTTGTGCAACTTCCATTTTCAACGCATTTTGACGATTACTTCTCATTTATTCAACCAAAAACGAATGACAAGTAATGGGTTTGTGAGAATATCTTTGTTAATGTTTTAAATTAAGCTATATATAGTGGTGGTGGTGGTAAGCGGAGGTGGTGGTAGTAATCGGTGGTTGGTGGTGGTGATAATCGGAGGTGGTGGTGGTGGGAATCGGCGGTGGTGGGCGGTGGTAATCGGTGGTTGGTGGTGGTGATAATCGGAGGTGGTGGTGGTGGTGGTAATCGGCGGCGGTGGGAGGTGGTGGTTATATATATGTGTGGTTATTGGGCTGATTGTAAATTAAATTAGGTTAAGGGTAGGTTAGTCATTTCAACGCTTCAGGACACCCCTTATAACTATAGGGAAGGTGGCCTAATAAAATCATGGTCTCCTCAAAAACACCATGATCCCAAAAAAATCGTTCCATTCTAACCCCCATGGAATATCCAAATTTATCAGTAAACCTAGTTCACATTGTAGAAAGCCAAGGACATCTCTTCTTTGACGCCCTAAATATTTTAACGATGGTTTTCTCAAGCCTTCCAGAAGAGATTCAGGTAGACATCTTCCTCATGTTACCAGTAAATTCCATCTTAAAATGTAGGTGCGTTTGTAAGGGTTGGTATTCTCTGCTTTTTAAGCCTAAACTTATTCAATATCATCTTAATCAGACTGTCTTAAATAGCAAAGACAACCAAAGGCTGATGATTATTGCCTACGATCCTCACCCTTCTCTGAGACGTGTGATTTATTCCATGGATTATGCTTCAGTATTTAACTTATCATCAAGAACACCGTCAATAGACTCAATACACTTTCCTTTCGAATATAACGAGAATATTTGTTCCATTGAACTCTTTGGTTCTTGTAATGGTTTGGTTTTTTTAATTATCAATTGTCAGTACGATGCTAATGGCGTGGATAATACTAGTTGTATATGTCTTTGGAATCCTTGTACTAGAGAATATAAAAAAATGCCAATTCCGTCCATCATGTCCACCCGGTACCGGTACAACATTGGTTATGGATTTGGTTATGATTCTAAGCATGAGGATTACAAGTTAGTTTGTCTTCCATATACTTCTCAAGTTTTTGTCAATACCTTACAATCGGATTGATGGAAAAGCACACAAACACGATACTCTTATGTGTTTCCTGATGGAAGACTAACACCTGGATTGCTTTTTAAGGGAGCTCTTCACTGGGCATGTCTTAACAAAGAAACGTCCAACCTGGTAATAGTTTCTTTTGATATTAATGATGAAATACTCATTGAATTGCCATTTCCATAACCATATCGTAATATTAAGGGACCCTTCTCCAACTTGTATGCGAGATTGGGAGTGTTAGACGACATCCTTTGTTTAGTTTGTCGTAGAAAACTTGTCTGCATTGATACATGGGTGATGCGTGATTATGGAGTGACGTGCAGTTGGACTAAACTCTTCACCACAACTATTGGAACACTTGGAAGTTTTAGTTACTTGGAGCCTATTTGGTCTTTTAAAAATGGTGAGATATTAATGAACTCTGATAGGAGATTTATTTTAATTAATCCAAGAGATGGAGGAGTAGTTATGTCTTGCTCTATTCCCGGTATTGATGTTACTAGGCTAAAGAGCCAGTCTTATGTCGAATGTTTAGTTTCAGTTAACTCGGGTACTTATGTGGAAAAAAACAACTAAGTTGGGACATAATGAAGAAGCCTAATTAGCAGAACAGGATTAAGGTAAAAACATCTTAATCTTATTCTCAGTTATATTAAATGCATGTCGCAGTGTCTTTCTGATTGATATCTAATTTTTTTTATATTGTAAATTTCTCTTTTTCAATGAAGTGTTGGTCAAGTTGTAAATGTTTATTGAATGGGCTTGGTAGTTCCTTCATGTTTCAATAGAAATTCTTACTACCAGATTTACAAACGAATATTTGGAGAAATGAATGTATGATTTTGTTAGAGCAGATTGACCCTCGGAATACTAGGGGATAATCCATCTCATGTCGTGGCACAGAATTTCCAAACTCGCGTTTCCGGAATCTGTGTCGCAACACAAAAGATGCTAGCATTAGAAGACGGCCTATGTTTAGTTTCTGCAGGATATATTGTTTAGCTTTAGAAAAACTCGTCTCAGATTTAGATTTTTGTTGAAGGAAAAGCCAAAACTTGTTGGGGAAAGCTGACTTTCGGTCAAATGTGTTTGACCCTGACTTAGTTTGGGTGAAATTATAAATTACTGTTAAAACTCATCCCTAACCCTAACTTTAATTCATCCTCTTAGTCTTTTACCGCTACCGTTGCTTCATCATTACCTCTAAAATGTGAATGTATTTTTATTTATTTGTTAACACATTATTAATGAACAAACAACCAAATGCTATTACTTCGTCTGCAGTATCTGGAACTTAAACCTTATGATACAGTTTAAGTTCTGCAATTCGGAGATGGAAAATGCTATGCACTATCTAGAATCCGGTCATCATTGCTCGAAATATAAGGTGGGCTAACTATATGTACTTGTTCGCTTAGAATAAGATCATGATGATTACCTTTGTCATCTAAATATTAGTACTGTTGTTTGTGCAGTTCATCATTAAGGTTGATCATTGATGATAAGATCAATTCATATACATGATAATGAGTACGTAAGAACAACCCATGTAGTACTCCAACAAAATAAGACGAAAACTAGTGATTAGTGTTAAGTTTACAAATGTTAGTCCTTAGTATATTGATTGACGCCTAGTTTTTTTTTTTTGTTTTTTGATCAGATTTGACGCCTAGTAGCTACTGCATAACATACTCCTTTCATCACTAACAAATTACAGCGCTTGTGTGTGTTTAAAGCAACAGTTATTCGAGACAGTGCGAGAATTGATTGGTAGTGTTGCCGACAAAAATATCCCTCGTACTTGCTGCAGAGTTTGATACTAGACTACAAGCTTACTTCCCAATAGCATGGCTCAATCAGGTTCAAGTTGGATTGATCAACAAATCTGTGTTTTACGAGGAGGAGACAAAGTGAAACTATCGTTCGGTGATGATAGCGGTAAAAGATCGAGAGGAAGAATAAGTTTCTGTTTTTTTCCCCGAACGATTGGAAGAATAAGGTTAGGGATGAGCTTTGGTAGTAATATATATTTGCACCTTAACTGAGTCAAGGTCAAAACACATTTGACCGAAAGTCAGCTTTCCCCACATGTTTTGGCTTTCCCTTTAAGAAAAATCCAGATTTAATATATGCAGGATTATTAAGCGATGGACACTTGGACTAAGCTCTTCACCACAACCCACGAAACACATTACTGTTACCGGTGTGATATTAAGGTTTTTTTTTTATTGACCCAAGAAATGGAGGACTTATTATGACTTATGGCTAAAGAGCTTGTGTTATGTTTACAGTTTAGTTTCAGTTAACTAGGGTAAAAACATCTTTATCTCTCGTAGTCCAAATTTGTGCACCCCTCATAAACCAGGGTGCACGTTTCTTTATTTCTGAGGAGAAAAATATCGTTTGGTCCTTTTTCAGGTGGGTCCATGTCTGTTTAGTTCTTTGGTCAAACGCCTTTACTGTTTGGTCCATAATTGTTTAAAAATATTTAAATGGATAAAAATACCCTTCCGTGTTATTTTTTTTTTGTAGCAGTTCATTCTTCAAAATGAACTCCTGTTAATTTCTACTTATTTTTTCAAAAATCACCTAAAAAAACCGAGTTCATTCCAGAAATGAACTCCATATAAAAACCTAAAAAAACAGTGTTCATTCCAGAAATGAACTCGATATAAAAACCTAAAAAGACAGAGTTCATTCCTAGAAATGAACTCCATATAAAAACCTAAAAAAACAGAGTTCATTCCAGAAATGAACTCCATATAAAAACCTAAAAAAAAACAGAGTTCATTTATGGAATGAACTGCAGCATCATCATCTTCGTCGTTCTTCAACAACAAAGCACGAGTTCATCTTCACCAACAACATCTTCATCACAAATCTTCTTCGTCTTCATCATCTTCATCGTCTCCACCATCTTCAAAAACACTAGTAGCACGAAAATCAAGAAAAAAACTCGTTTTCATCGTCGTCTTTATCAAACAGATGCAGCAGCAGATTAAAATCAAGAAAAAAACTCGTTTTCATCATCGTCGTCTTCATCAACTCGTGTTCTTTCTTTATCAAAACAGATTTGTTTCATCGTCGTCTTCATCAACTCGTGTTGTTTCTTTATCAAACAGATCTGTTTCATCGTCGTCTTTATCAAAACGGATGCAGCAGCAGATTAAAATCAAGAAAAAACTAGTTCACATCTTCAGCAGCAGCAGCGACGAAGATGAACTTCAACAGTAGAAGCATCACAAACCAGAGTTCATTCCTGAAAATGAACTCCGTCATCTTCATCTTCTTCATCAGCAGCAGCAACTCATCTTCATCATCTTCATCCTCTTCATCATCAGCAGCAACAACAGACAAAAAAACATCAAAATCTTCATCACAAACCAGAGGTCATTCCAGAAATGAACTCCGTCACATTCATCTTCTTTTATAGATCCGAAACCTACCCAAGCATGTGAAGATGATAAAGGTTCATCATCATCATAAATAGCAGCAGAATCTTCAACCTCGCCGTCTTCGTCATCAAAACAGAGCAAAAAAGCAAAAAGAAAAAAACGCAAAACCTTCATCGTATTCATCATCATTATCATCATCATCATCATCTTCATCTTCATCACTAGCAGAGAAAAAAATAGACAGAATAGGGAATCGTTCATCATCATCTTCATCACTAGCAGGAAGAAAATAAAAAAAGAAAAAAAGAGAGAGAAATTTTATATCTGAAAATATATGAGAGAGAAAGTAAATCTGAGAATGATTTCTTCTCTCTTACTTTTTGACTATATATATGGTCCTTATCCAAAAGGGTATTTCTGCCACTACAAGATGACATTTACATCATCCATCACATCACCCTAGGACCAAACTATAATTTATATTACCAAGTAGGACCAAACAGACAATTGACTAGGTCAATTGGACTAGACTCTCGCTAATATATTATTCCTAGGACTATATGGTATTTCCTACATCTTTGAGCCAGTGTCACCATGTTTTTCTGATTGATATCTCTTTCTAATGTTTTATTTTCTGGTTACGCTTTTTATTTTATAGGTTTCCAACATATAGGATTTACTCCATTAATTCATGTTTGTTACCAATAACACGATTTTGTTACCAATAACACGTTTTTGACTTCCAAAGAACAAGGTAAAGATTAACTTGGTTATTATATGGGCTATTTTGCGTTTCCTCCATTCCTAAGATCGCTAATTAGCATTTCCTCTCCAAATAGATCAAAATTAGTGTTCCTCCCATCGTTAGTTTTTCCATCCGCTGCTCGGTTAGATGAGTCAGCACCTATGTATACATGGAAAATTTAATATTATTATTTAAAATCTACCCCAAATACCCTCTTAGCTCTGCAAAATATGTGTGTCAATTTTATTTCACTTTTAGAATATATCTAGGGTATCCGGTCACTGAGGCCTTCTCTCGAACAAGTGATATGCATTTACAGATGGTGATGGATAGAACTCTGTTGGAATTCTTCTACTTTTTTATCAAATGTACTTCTGTCCTTGGCTCTGATACCAATTGTTGGGAAAATTGGCACCCCGAGCGCAGCGGAAATCAGGATCACAAAGGGCAATTGGTGATTTGAACCAAACATGGGAGAAATAATAAGAGAGACACAGAAGATAAAGAAGCACACAACCACATAACACAAGATATACGTGGTTCACCTTTACAGGCTACATCTACGACCAACACCACCAGAAAAACTTCCATTAATCAAAGACCATTACATGCTCTTTGCGCAACCCAAGACAAAACCAAAGAGTTAACAAGACATACCTGAGAACATCATCGAAGAAACCATAGAAACCAACTCTCTAAACCATTCTCCAAACCATCCTCTTGTCTTCTCTTCTACACCGTCTTCATTGCTTCTAGTAACAGAGGAGAAACATGGAAACACTAGAAACTTGATTTAGGGAAAAGCCCCAAACCCTAAACACTAAAAGACCAAAATCCTCTCTCTACAAGTTTTTTCTCTTACACCGATATTGACCTTCACGGTGGCACAAAACCCTCCCCAACGAAGAGACCAAAAACCTAAACACAAGGTTTTACCACTCTTCTAGGTTGGATTTCTACAACTTTACAATTCTAGACCTTATATAGAGAAACTAACTTGGACCTTAAGATTTCCTAAACTTTAGGAATAAGTTTACACAAGTTAGAGTTTAACCAAAAGTCAAACTTTAACCACCGACTTAAACTAACACTGTAATGATGAAATTTGGTCTATTAACCCAAGAAACGGAAAAGTTACAAGATCTTTCTCGCGCGATATTAGAATAACGATAGGACAAGGTTATTTCGAGAGTTTAGTTTCACCGAACTCAGGTACCTATGTTGA
The DNA here is from genome assembly GCF_003573695.1 of Papaver somniferum. Classification (NCBI taxonomy): domain Eukaryota; kingdom Viridiplantae; phylum Streptophyta; class Magnoliopsida; order Ranunculales; family Papaveraceae; genus Papaver; species Papaver somniferum. Next base: position 1,329,588 of record NW_020650415.1, read on the forward strand.
AAAGGTAACGGGGTTCAAGCAGAACTGGATGAAGGTAATATTCTAAACAGTAAACATCTTTATCTAATGCTCATTCTTTTGTTCTTTTTTGGACTAAAAAAAGGCTAGATTTTATTAGATTCTTAATTTTATGCTCCGTTATATGATTCATCTCTTAATTAAATTTCTCACTTTAATTGTTATGTTACTGCTTATGTTGATGCAGTCAGTCTCAAGTTAAGTAAGCACGAATACAACAGATACAATCATTCAGTTCTAAAAAGGTACGAAAGCTATGTGAAAGTTCTTGTTTGGTTGTTAGCTGGGGTTCCTTCTTGAATCTTGATTCTCTAATTAAGAGAAAGTACGATAGTGCAAAGTGCATAGCTGGTTTGTTCATGTTTAAAAAAGTTTCATAATTTTTATCCATTATCTTTATATCCTTTAAAGCAATTGAACTCTTTAGTTGTTCACGGTTATTTGTTTCCTTTCCGATTGCACAATAGGTTGTTCTTGTGACAAGGTTGAGTGAAATGTCAGGATTTTCTTATAGAATCACTGACAACAGCGGAAAAACGGATCTTGAGATATTATGATGAATAATAAGTAAACCAAGCATAAACAACTATAATAATACGAGAATGATAAATCAACTCACAAGACACAAGATTTATAGTGGTTCGACCAATACATACAATGTGTATATGTTGTCTACGTCCACTTTGAGCCGCACCAACTCAAATCCACTATGAAGAAAAACGACTACAACGTCGTGTGAATCCCAGCAAACTCTTGGTTACACCGCAAAAATTACCCGAGACGATAACTTTGTCTCTTGTTCCTCACCAATATGCTATCACAACGAAACCCTAGCTTTATTCCTAAAAGTTATACAAGAAATCTCTCACCAATCTCTTAATCGTTTTCTACACAATACAATTCTACAAGGCCTAATTATCTATTTATATAGGTTACAAACTTGGCCACCAAGAATCCTAGCCAGTTTAGGAAACCCCTTCCATAAATAACCACGACTGACTTTAGGAAATAATAATTAGTCTTCAATAACTAACAATCTCCCACTTTGAAGACTCATTGATTGTCTTCAATTCTTCTTTTCTTCAACTTTAGATTGACGGTGCTAAAAACATCTTCTTTGTCAGTGAGAGACCAGCTAAAGCCTTGCATAGCTTTAGCTTGTCTGATGTAACTCCCTTGGTAAACATATCCGCCGGATTCTTCGAACCAAGAATCTTCTCGAGCTTCAACTCTCCTTCTTCTAAGAGATCCCGAATGAAATGATAACGAATATATATATGCTTCTTCCTAGCATGATAGGCTGAGTTCTTGGCTAAATGTATAGCGCTTTGACTGTCGCTAAACATAACACTATCTCGTTGTTCCTTTCCCAACTCATCTAACAAACCTCGTAACAAAATCATCTCCTTGCTCGCTTCTGTTACTGCTACGTATTCCGCTTACGTAGTAGACAATGTCACCAACTTCTGTAAACTTGAGTTCCAACTCACTGCAGCTGACCCCATAGTATAAACATAACCGGTCGTACTTCGCCTTTTATCTACATCACCTGCGAAGTCTGCATCCACATAACCCCTCAAGATAGACCCACCTCTTCCATAACACAATGGTACGTTTGTGTTACCTCTCAAATATTTGAGAATCCACTTCACAGCTTCCCAATGTTGTTTTCCTGGGTTGCTTGCATATCTACTCACTACTCCCACTGCAGTGTGCAATATCCGGTCTCGTGCACAACATAGCATACATTAGACTCCCAATCGCCGAAGAATATGGTACGTTAGACATGTACTCCTTTTCTTCTTTTATCTTCGTACACTACATACTTGAAAGAAGAATTTGACTTCCAAGTGGAGAACTAACTGGTTTAGCATTCTCCATATTGAACTTTTTCAATACTCATTCAATATATTCAGCCTGACTAAGCATAAGTACACCCTTAGATCTGTCTCTTATGATCCTCATACCAAGAATCTGCTTTGTTTCTTCAAATTCTCAACTTCTTGTAGAGATGTTCCGGTAACCAACATATCATCCACATACAGTAACAATATGTTGTAGTCAGAACTGCACCTTTTGAAGTAACAACAATGATCTGCATTACACCGTGAGTAACCACCTCTATGCATGAAGTTATCAAACTTCTTGTACCACTGTCTTGGGGCTTGTTTTAAACCATACAAACTCTTGTTTAGCTTGCACACCATCTCTTCTTGCCTTTTACTATGAATCCTTCTGGCTGATTCATGTAAATTTCTTCATCTAGGTCACCGTGAAGAAAAGTTGTCTTTACATCCAACTGTTCAAGGTAGAGATCTTCAGAAGCCACTAGACTTAACACTACTCGTATAGTAGTCATCTTCACAACTGGAGAAAATATATCGTTGTAATCAACACCAGGTTTTTGCTGGAAACCTTTCACAACCAACCTCGCCTTGTAGCGAATATATCCATTTGCTTTAGACTTCATCCGATAAACCCACTTGTTATGCAACACCTTCTTACCTATTGGTAATTTTACTAACACCCAAGTGTCATTCTCCTCAAGTGAACTCATCTCATCTTCCCTAGAAAGTTGCCACTTTCCTGAATCATCAACAACTAGTGATTCATTAATATCTTCAGGTTCACCTTCATCTGTAAGTAATAGATAATTCAGAGCATACCTTGGGTTTGGTTTTGGAGTTCTTGATGATCTGCGTACTTCTTGTGGAACTATAAGAGTAACTCCCACTGCAGCAGAAGTCTGTTCACCTTGTACTTCTCTGCCATCAGCAACACTGTGCCCTTCTTGTACCACACTTTTTCTAGAAACATCATCAATATCGATATACAACTCCTTATCGACGTTGCTTGATCCGACATCTTCAACTTGTGTTTTATTCTTGTCCTTGTACAGCTCATTCTCATTAAAAGTGACGTCTCTACTTATAATAACTTTGTGACCCTCGTAGTCCCAAAGTTTATACCCAAAAGCGTCATTTCCGTAACCAAGAAATATACACTTCTTTGCTTGAGAACCTATCTTAGACCTCTCACCGGGACTAAGATAAATATAACCAACACAACCAAAAACTTTAAAATATGAAAGATTTACCTTTTTGCCGGTCCAAACCTCCTCTGGTATCTTCATATCTAATGGACTACTAGGTGTCCTATTGATTAGATAAGCAGTCGTCTCTGTTGCATGTGCCCAGAAGGTCTCGGGAAAACCAGACTGCAACCTCATGCACCTATCACGTGCATTCAACGTCCAATTGATACGTTATGCTACTCCATTCTCCTATGGCGTCCTTGGAACTGTCCTCTCCAAACGAATTCCATTTGTAGCACATAACTGTAAGAATTCTGTTTTGTCATACTCACCACCGTTGTCTGACCTTAGACACTTCAACTTCAGACCAGTTTCTGTTTCAACCAAAGCTTTCCACTTCTTAAACACTTCATACACTTCGAAATTATTCTTCATTAAGTAAAGACACACTTTCCTTGAGTGATCATCAATAAAGGTGACATAATAATGGAACCCGTTGTGAGATGCAACATCAATTGGTCCCCATACATCCGTGTGAACCAAATCAAGTTTTGCACTTCTCAAGTCTCTTCCTCCTCTGCTGAAACTAACCCGTCTTTGTTTTCCAAGAACACAGTCTTCACAAAAACTCATATCAACAGACTTCACCTTAGGTATATATCCTCCCGAACATAGAATCTTCATGTCCTTCTCATTCATGTTCCCTAATCTTCTATGCCATAAGTTAGTGTCTTCACCACTACTAGCCACTGCTAAATTAGTTCCATCTGAAGTCCGGTATAGAGTACCGACTCTAACTCCACGAGCTAATACCATAGCTCCTTTCTTCACTTTCCAATTGTGTTTCGTAAGCACAACTTCACAGTCAACATCACAAACTTGTCCCACAGACACCAGGTTCTTCTTCAAATTTGGAACGTGTCGTACATCCTTCAATTTCCACGTTGAACCGTTGACTTTCAAGATCACATCACCCAAACCAATGATGTTGCGTGCTTCACCATCAACTAAGAATACTTGGCCATAGTATCCTTATTTATAAGAGATCATAATACTCTTATCACCCGTTGCATGGAAAGAAGCTCCCGAGTCTATAATCCAAAACTCATCTTGCTTGTCCTTAGAGAGTAGTAGAAAACCTTCCGTAATCACCTTCTTGTTATCAACAACGACCTTCACCGGTTCCGCAGCTGCAACTACGTGGACCTCTTCTTGATTACCTTTGTTTCCACCATTATTAGCACCTTTGTTTTCCGAAAAATCGCGCTTGTAGTGTCCTACTTTCTTACACGCCCAACACTCAACAACACCTCTAGTCCGGGATTGAGATCTCCCCCTAGACTTTCCTCTAGACTTCCATCTGGATTTGTTGTTGTTGTTCCTGTTTGAACTCCTGCCTCTATCTTCTTCTTGCATACTTAAGGCCGAACTTGAAGAATTAGAAACATAACCTTGTTCTATTCTTCTCTCTTCTTCAGCGATCAACCTTCGTTGCACATCATCAAGCTTCAACTTCTCGCTCCCTGCAGAATTATTAATGGTTGTTCTTGCGGTTTCCCAACTCTTTGGTAATGACGACAACAACCGTAAAGCTTGAACTTCATCATCAAAAGTAATACTAACTTTTGAAAGATGAGAAATAATTGATTTAAACTTCCCAAGATGTGCTGAAATCGCTTCGCCTTCTTGCATCTTCAGATTAAATAATTGTTCACACAACATAATCTTCCCCGAGGCTGATGACTTTTGATACAACTTTTCAAGTTTATCCATAAGATCCTTCGTACTAGTTTCCTCTTGTACGTTATTGTAGACTTCCTCCGTTAGACATCTACGGATCATGGCTACATACTTGCGATCAAGAGTTGTCCATTCATCGTCTTTGCGTGCTCCCTTTTTCACAACTCCACCCAATGGATCAGCAAGGTCTTTCTCATATAGGTAGTCTTCCATCTGAGACTTCCAAAACGCAAAGTTCTTCCCATTAAAAAACTTTAACCCTAGCTACCGTACTTTCGTTATTATCACCCATAACTCCCACTCCAATCGTACTACGATAAACCCTAAAGCTCTAACCCGAGCTCTGATACCAGTTGTCAGGATTTTCTTATGGAATCACTGACAACCGCGGAAAAACGGATCTTGAGATATTATGATGAATAATAAGTAAACCAAGCACAAGCAACTATAATAATACGAGAAAGATAAATCAACTCAAATCCAGTATGAAGAAAAACGATTACAACGTCGTGTGAATCCCAGCAAACCCTTGGTTACACCGCAAAATTACCCGAGACGATAACCTTGTCTCTTTTTCCTCACCAATATGCTATCACAACGAAACCCTAGCTTTAGCTCTAAAACCTATACAAGAAATCTCTCACCGATCTCTTAATCGTTTTCTACAGAGTATAATTTTACAAGACCTAATTACCTATTTATATAGGTTACAAACTTGGTCATCAAGAATTCTAACCGGTTTATGAAACCCCTTCCCTAAATAATCACCACTAACTTTTAGGAAATAATAATTATTCCTCAAATAACTAACATGAAAGCCTGGAGGGAATTTGTGTATTCAAAAGATCACAACATGGCCATTGACCAGTGCTCACTATGGGGGCTACCGGCTACATATCCCTCCATTTTAAATTCGATCCGAACATTTTCACTGTTCTCATTAGTATGATGCTGATGACTGCTGAATGACACACTCTACAAACAACGTGGGCCCCATCACTTTTCAACAGTTTGGACACGATGGCGTAGCTATTACGGATCTTCTGTTGGGGACGTACAGATATCGCTTAAGATCTTGCGGCTGATACTCCTACACAACTGTTGGTCTTCTTCTCTGACATTTGGGTTGTTGTTACGTGGTGTAATGTGGTTGGCTCCAGCTGTTGCTGGGTCCCATTTCTGTCCCAGCAAAGTCCACTGAGTTAAAAAACTACGCAAGTATAGATATATACACCCAAAGGCCGAAAATTATACACTACGATACGGGATTTGTTCCACAGAAATACACCTCTATCCGGTGTATTTCACCAGTTCTTTTCTTCGTTGATTTGCCGTTCAATATTCCTATAGTGTCATCCCACAAAACTATATCCGGTGTAATATAGTTTCTTTCGATATTAGCAATGAGAAACCCATTGAATTGGCATCGCTATTCAAATTCATTTTTAGTTGTTGATGGATTGTAATGATGAATTTCGATCCATTAACCCAACAAATGAAACAGTTATAAGATCTTCCTTTCGCGATATTAGAACAACGCAGGGGCAAGGGTATTTGGAGAGTTTACTTTCACTGAACTCAGGTACCTATATATGTTGAAAAGATAAGGAAGTCCAAGAAGAACGTGATGAAGGTTTTTTTATGCTCAGTCATATGTCTCTATAATTTCTGTGTTGTTGCAGTCCCTCAACATACATGATCATTCAATTCTAAAAAAAGCTATGGAAGGTATGCAAAAGCTGTCGTTGGTTGTTTCTACCTTGAGGGACAAGTGCATAACTGGTTTGTTCTTATTCAGGTAAGTTTCGCAACGTGTGGTCATTATCTATCTGTATATATCCTTTAAAGCGCGCAATCAACAGTCTTCATGGTAAGGTTGTGTTAAAGCTTCTATGGAAATAAATTGTATATTCAAAAGAAAACAACATGGCCGTTGGCCAGTACTCACTAATGGGGTTGCAAATCCCTCCATTTTAGATCAGAAAAACTTTCCAACACAACGTCTATTCCATTGCAAACTTGCTTAAATTCCATTGGAAAACTTCCATCATCATGACTAGTATGAAGCGCTGATGATAACTCTTGCTAAATGGCACTCTCAGCAAACAAACAACTTGATCCATAAGAAAACATTGATATATAATAGAAATTCAAACATTCATTTAATCGTTTGGGTAGGAAGAGGATGAGTTCCTTTTGGAGCATAGAATCAAGAAAACTTCCTTCCTCCATACAACAACACATTGATCTGAGCAGACCATCATCAGATAATCATGAGTTTTCACGTACTCTTGAAACCGTCTGATTCTCGCTCACAAGTGTAACCACTTTGCGAGTTGGGTTGGATTCACGACCCCCTCAATGTGGGCCCCCTCACTTTTCAACAGCTTCGACACGTTGGCGTAGCTACTATGGATCTTCTGTTGCGGCCGTACCGATTTGGCTTCAGATCCTGCGGCTCCTCCTATTCCTACTGCTGTTGGTCTTCCTCTGATATTGTTTGGGTTGTTGTTACGTGGAGTTATGGGATTGGCTTCAGCTCTAGCCGGGTCCCACTTCTGTCCTAGCAAAGTCCCCGAAGTTAAAAACTCATGAGCCAAATAACCAGCTAGCAGCCAGTTATTATCTTTACAAGGCGCCGAAGCAGCCGGTGATATTGACAAACTCGGCGGCGTTGGCGGCGGCGTCGGCGCAGTTGGCTTATTAGCCATCACAGCTGATGTAGACGTATCTCTCTCTTTCCGCTTTCTTGACGCGACTCCAAAATGATGCTGATCTGGCTTACTGTAATTTGACATTTTTGCCCTTAATGTGACACGTCAGCAGCAAAATTCGAAAGATATTACTATAGCATCTAAACATACAATATAAATATAAAAAGACGACTGGTAATAAGAATCTGAGAGATGGGGGCAGTATTTAGGGTTTAGATTTACATGATGAGATAGGGATCCAGAAACTGGATGACCGGAATCTGATGATTTTTTGTCGGAAAATTCGTTTCCCGGTGTACCGTACCGGATAATATGACGCCGGAACAAAGATTTTAACCGGAAAGGGAGATCTTAATGCCGGAGCAAAGATTTTATTTGAGAGAGAAGAGGGAGGAGAGAGAGTTTTGACAAAGCGGAGAAAAAATGTGAGACGAGTTCTGCCTTTATAGGATGAGACTTGGTTAATTACCCTCCAGGTTTAATAAAATAACCATACTGCCATTGGATGTTATTGTTGGATGACTAAATTACTCTTTGTGTGGATAAGCCCATTAGTTAGGTCAGGTGTTGGCCACTGATGCACATGAATTATGTCTTTAAGATTCATAATCCGATGATCAACTTATATGAAGTTGGAACATACACTACAAATTTCTATCAATCAAGAAGATGATGCAAATATTCAGATCAGGGTGAATGACTGCAGTTGTATATAATTACATACCGAGAGCGGGCCGGACGAAATAATCTGCAGTGTAGATCCTAACGAAAAATGAAAAAATTCAAGCGAAATCATACAAAATCTTTCCATTTTAAGTGAAATTAACGAGCAAAAGATGAATATTCGGGTACCCGATACCCGTTAGGACCCGAAAACTTATCTGTTCCTAACGGGTCTACCCGTCGGGTAGTGATTTTGTTAATGGGTTCAATCTTAGGACCCGGAACCGGACCCGATATATCCAAGTCCGGTTCGGTTCCGGATAATCGGGTACCCGTTGGTGGTCCTAGAATTAGGTTCAAGACTAATTTCACCACAGAATCTCGATAAAGCTTTGAATTTGTTTCACCATTTCAAGGATTTTGTCACAGGCTGTACCTGTTGTTATTGAATTTGTAAAGGTTATAACCTGTTATAAATAGGCCGTTATTAATAATTGTGATGGTGTTTTATAACGGTTTTATCTGTGACAATAGCCAGATACAGTCACATATAGAAAGGTTACAATAATTAATAGTCACAATTGACCTAATTTTAGGATCGCGACACGTGGCTCATTTGTCACGAAAATTTTAACAGTTTTAGGTATGAGTATATTATTGCAACGATTCATTTGAGGACACTGTCTTCTTGTAGTAACGGTTACAGTAACACCTATAAGTGTTACCTATTGCTTATAACAAATCTTTTAGTAACATGTGTCATCCTCCTATATCAGCACTCCGATGATGACACGTGTTCTTTTTTACTAACACTTTTTGTAACAATTATTTCCGTAACAATTCTTTAAACAATTAAAAAAATGGATAATCCAGATCCATTTAACGGACCTAGGCTTCCATTTTACAGGCCTGAAACACAATTTATCCTGAAACAAGGACCCGCGACACAATTTATTATCCTGAAACACAAGCGTGCGACACAATTTATCCTGAAACACATGCCTGCGATACACATTTCAACACTCATACATACATTGCGGAAACAGGGGCACAAATATCTATTCATTATGATACTTACAACCAAACAATGTTTTATTCATTACGAAATTTAACCAAGCACACTTCAAAGCCAACATTTTGTGAGCTGCAACCAAGTAAAAACAAGCTTAACTTAATTAATACACAATGAGATAAGAAGTTGCAAGAGAATAAAAATATACAAATAAATCAATAATATTTGTTATCATACCATTTAACGCGAGCATCGACAAAGTTATCATTTCAAGTAATTCCAGCATTGGCATCAAACACGCATGACCTACAAATAATAAAAATTGAACATGTTAATGACAAGTTTTGGAGTTTCATGGATCAAGAGAGGAGTGGAATGAAAAACAGAATAAAAAAATGTAAAGAACTATATTATTATCGATCTCTATTCACAAAGTCCAAATTAAAACTTAGCTATATAAAGCAAAACATAGAATAAGTGGCGTTCCACTTCACACGAGTCCCACTTCCTAAAGTGTAGGTAAACAGACTCAACATTAACACCTACAGTTCTTCACGTCTTGTAAACAATAAAGACTAAAACTAATTCAACTTCAGTTCTACAAATGTAGTTATAGCAATATTAACTTGCCAGATTTTTGTACTCACACGAACTACCTCTGTTATATGACTTGCAATGAATACAAGAACTTCATCTCATAACAACTGAAAGTTGGATACTCAGTTCAAAAGCTAAACACCATAGATTTGATTAAAAATTCAAGGAAGTAAAATTCAGAAAATGGAAAACATTACAAGAAAAAGAAGGTAAAAGGTCAACAGACATACCTAAAGAGCATAATCAAGATCAAGAACTGATCCACCTAGTTTTGTCTTCGACCGCACCAAAAGAGAGAAAGTGAGGAGTCGGAACACTGTATATTTGACTAAAAATTCAAGGAATGATTGAATTTAGAAAAATAGGGAACACTGCAAGAAAGTGAAAGGAAAAGGTTAGTAGACATACTTAAATAGCACAACCAGGATCAAGAATGGATGCACCTAGTTTTTTCTTTGGCTGCACCAAAATAGAGCAAGTAGAAGTTAAAAAAAAAAAAATTGAACCAGGCACCCACACCCTAATTTTTAAGAGTTGGAATGAGTTCTATAATCTCTTCACACCTTTTAGGCTCCGGCGAGTAACCCAATGAAGACTTTCAGTGTAAGAACATCCAGACTTGAAATAGTTGCACGACTCACAAAGGTTATTGGCACTCTTTTCTATAGAGAAGAGTGTAGCTAATCTCGTATAAGCAATTCGAAGTAGTCTTGCCTCAGTAGGTTATCCGAACTGCAGCTTTTTACATCGAGGGATCTTCACAAAAACAGAATAAAAAGAATCAACAAACTTGAAAGAAAAAATAACAATATGACTCTAACAGCAGGAAGTTATGAATAAGCAAAAGTCACTGAAGCTAATGTTCAAGTAATAAGAAGGGCAAAAGGAGGATTTACATTTGCAGAAAACAACATGACCACGAACAATCAATATACGGAGCTTCATTCTGAAGTCGTAAATTTGAGATCTGGACAACAAGGGAACATATGTAATATTTATAATCAATGTTTACCAATATGCAGACAGCTTCATTCTAACTCGTCCAGTCCAGCTTTTACATGCTACCCCTTACTGAATGAGAAAGAACGAAGGATTTTGACAACATTTACCTGTTTAAAAGCTGGCCATTTAAGAACGAGAATATGTAATAGAACACTATATGGACTAAGAACGGAGGAACCTGTAAAAAGAGGAAATTTCACATTTTAATTTTCTTTTTCCAAGATAACCTTTCTGATAGAACGACCATAATTTAAAGTTAAAACACACAAGATTGGCCCTTAATGTCTTTAAGTAGTTATCCAGCTTTTCCATGATGCTTTGCCAGTGAGCAGCTGCATTTGCATGTGAGTGTGATCCTTTCACCAGACTTGTGAAGGATATTCTACGAGCTTGTCTTAAAGTTCAAAGGATATACAGTACAGGTTATTGTGGGAAAGCATCTACCTGAATGCAAAATCCAAGCAACGGAGAGACCTCTGTCTTTAAATTGTCTCTGATTATGCCATATATCTTCCCAAGGAACCCTTAAGTTGTTGCTTAAATAGTAAAGATGGATTTGGCTTCGACTTGGCGCAGTCTACAAAGCAAGAAACCATTAAGAAACAAGAACTCAGCACTATGGAGATGCTTGCAGTCCCTAAATAACAAATATAGAGAGATCCCATACCATATGTCAAGAGAAACGAAGCTAGTATAAATAATATCTTCAGAATATAAGTCTGCACAATTTAAGAGTTCTTGTAACTTGCAAACATAAGAAATCCAATCCGTCTTAATTACTAATAAGTAGAATGAATCTACACATGATTCTGCATTCACATAAAACATAAAAAAAACAAAAAGAGAAACAAATAAGTTTAGCACATTTGAGGGTTAATTCTAACGCTGATCATAGTAAATTAGTGCGTAAATTTAACATCACTGAGTCTAGTATCTATCGAAAGTTTACGGCCAATACTGCATACAACACATCTACAATCTATATAATACCAATCTTATTTGTAACGTTCAAAGCATCATAATATGGAGTTAATCTCGCGTAAGCCTTCTTCGTTCCGTCAGGCCTGAAGTCACAGGATTGAGTTAGTACATGGGCTATAGTTTTTAGGTACAATTAAATTCAGATGATAATCAAGAAAAATTTAGGAGCTTACCTGATAAGGGTGTTCACTTTCTTAGTCTGGATATCATACATCTTCTTGACTGCAGCATTAATTTTCTTCTTGTCAGCACGGATATCAACAATGAATACTAGGGTGTTGTTGTCTTCAATCTTCTTCATTGCTGATCAGTTGTGAGTGGGTATTTCAAAATATGGTAATGGTCAAGCTTGTTCCTTAGAGGTGCACTAATACGAGGGTTCTTGGGTTTCCTCGCTGTCTTCAATGTCTTTGGCCTGTGAAAGGTGATTGATGTGCGGATCTTCTTAACCTTCTTCTTTATCGTTGTTGCTCCAACTTTGACTGCCTTGGCAGATTTCAAAGCCTGTACCTTTGGGTCATGCTTCTTTGTTGTAGCAACTACATGACAGGCGAATGATATTAGACACAAGATCGACATTCAATATACCAAAACAACCCCAACATGCTTCATACAAAGAAGCAAAATAGACATACCGAAACCAAACCCAGTGTACAGAACAATCATACTAACTCAGGATACAAAGAAGCAAGTACAGAGAACTAAACAAGATACAAAATGAACATTCAAAGATTGCTAGAGTTAGACCTGAGTTTCTCGTTCGGATGAACTGAAGACGAAATATATCAGATTCGAACATCACAGGTTCAAAGATTGCTAGAGTTAGACCTGAGTTTCTCATGGAGATAGTGAAAATTACCATACTATCCGTATCGGAAATAAGTGAAATAAATATTACATATTGTGAAAATGACCATATTACTCTTACTAGAGTAAGTGCAATAAATACCACACAGACAGTGAAAATGACCATATTACCCTTATTAGGAATTAATGCAATACATATCATGGGGATAGTGAAAATAATCATACTACCTTTATCGGAAATAAGTGAAATAAATATTACAGATTGTGAAAATGACCATATTACCCTTATTAGAAATAAGTGCAATAAATATCACATAAACAGTCAAAATGACCATATTACCCTTACTAGGAATTAGTGCAATAAATATCATGGAGACATTTAAAATGAGCATACTACCCTTATCGGAAATAAGTAAAGTAAATATTATAGATTGTGAAAATTACCATATTATCCTTACTAGAAATAAGTGCAATAAATATCACAGAGACAGTGAAAATGACCAAACTACCCTTACCAAAAATAAGTAAAGTAAATATTATACACTGTGAAAATGACTATTTTACCCTTATTGGAAGTAAGTGCAACAAATATTATGGAGCCTGTCAAAATGATCAAACTACCCTTATTGGAAATACGTGAAATAAATATCATACATACGGTGAAAATGACTATAATACCCTTGCTGGCCTGTGAAATAATATTATGGAGACTGTGAAAATGACCAGACTATCCTTATCAAAAATAAGTAAAGTAAATATTACAGATTGTGAAAATGACTATTTTACCCTTACTGGAAATAAGTGCAATAAATATTATGGAGACTGTCAAAATGACCAGACTATCCTTATCGGAAATAAGTAAAGTGAATATTATAGACAGTGAAAATGACCATACTGCCCTTACTGGAAATAAGTGCAATAAATATTATGGAGACTGTGAAAACGACCAGACCACCCTTATCGGATATGAGTAAAGTAAATATTACAGTATGCTAAAATGACCATTTTACCCTTAGAGGAAATAAGTGCAATAAATGTTATGGAGACTATCGAAATGACCAGCTACCCTTATTGGAAATAAGTGCAATAAATATCACACAGACGGTGAAAATGACCATACTACCCTTACTGAAAATTAGTGAAATAAATATTATGGAGACTGTGAAAAATGACCAGACTACCCTTATCAAAAATAAGTAAAGTAAATATTACAGATTGTTAAAATAACTATTTTACCCTTACTGGAAATAAGCGCAATAAATATTATGGAGACTTTCAAAATGACCAGACTATCCTGATCGGAAATAAGTAAAGTGAATATTATAGACAGTGAAAATGACCATACTACCCTTACTGGAAATAAGTGCAATAAATATTATGGAGACTGTGAAAATGACCAGACCACCCTTTTCGGATATGAGTAAAGTAAATATTACATTCTGTGAAAGTGACCATTTTACGCTTAGGGGAAATAAGTGCAATAAATGTTATGGAGACTGTGAAAATGACCAGACTACATTTATCGGAAATAAGTAAAGTAAATATCACTGACAGTGAAAATGACCAAATTACCCTTAATAGAAATTAGTGCAATAAATACATGGTGACAAAAAAAATGAACAGACTACCCTTATTGGAAATAAGTTAAGTAAACATCATAGACTGTGAAAATGACCATTTTACCCTTATCACAGCCTCCATTACATTTATTAACCTTATTTACAGTAAGGATAAAATGGTCATTTCACAGACTATAATATTTACGTGACTTATTTTTATAAGGGCAGTTTGGTCATTTTATAGTCTCCATGATGTTTATTGCATTAATTTCTAGTAAGGGTATATGGTCATTTTCACAGTCTGAAATATTAACTTTACTTATTTTTAATAATGGTAGTCTGGTCATTTTCACAATCTCAATAATATTTATTGCACTAATTTCCAGTAAGGGTAATATGGTCAACTTTACAGTCTGTAATATTTACTTTACTTATTTTCAATAAGGGTAGTCTGGTCATTTTCACATCATAGTCTTTAATATTTACTTTAGTTATTTTTAATAAGGGTAGTTTGGTCATTTTCACAGTCTCCATGATATTTATTGCACTTATTTCCATAAGGGTAATATGGTCATTTTCAGTCTGTAATATTTACATTACTTATTTTTGATAAGGGTAGTTTGGTCATTTTCATAGTCTCCATGATATTTGTTGCATTTATTTCCAGTAAGGGTAATATGGTCATTTTCACAGTATGTAATATTTACTTTACTTATTTTTGATAAGCGTACACTGGTCATTTTCATAGTCTCCAGAATATTTCTTACACTTATTTCCAGTAAGGGTAAAATAGTCATTTTCATAGTATGTAATATTTACTTTACTTATTTCTGATAAGGGTAGTTTGGTCATTTTATAGTCTCCATGATATTTATTGCACTTATTTGTTGTAAGGGTAATATAGTCATTTTCATAGTCTCCATGATATTTATTGCACTTATTTCTAGTAAGGTTAATATGGTCATTTTCACAGTAAGGGTAATATGGTCTTTTTAAAATGTGTAATATTTTCTTTGCTTATTTCCGATAAGGGTAGTTTGGTTATTTTCACAGTTTGCACTTATTTCTAGTAAGGGTAAAATGGTCATTTTCACAATCTGTAATATTTCCTTTACTTATTTCTTATTAGGGTTGTATGGTTATTTTCACAGTCTATAATATTTACTTTACTTATTTCTGATAAGGGTAGTCTGGTAATTTTCACAGTTTCCATAATATTTATTGCACTAATTTCCAGTAAGGGTAATATGGTCATTTTCACAATCTGTAATTTTTACTTCACTTATTTCTGATAAGGGTAGTCTGGTCATTTTCACAGTCTGCATAATATTTTGTTGCACTTTTCTCCATTAAGGGTAATATGGTCATTTTAACAGTCTGTAATATTTACTTGACTTATTTCCGATAAGGGTAGTCTGGTCATATTCACAATCTTCGGAATTTTTATTGCACTTATTCCGATAAGGGTAGTCTGGTAATTTTCACCGTCTTCGGAAGAAGCAGATATGTCAAAGTCAAATTTCTATAAAGTCATGACTTGTTGACTTGGTCTTGATCCTATTTTCTAATATTAAGAAAATTAAAAAGATAAAGAAAAATGTATTTTGATTTATAGAAATGAAATAGAATTGTTAGTTTGTACAAATGTGGGAAAAGTAATGACAAGTAAAATTCAAAGTGTTATAATTTTGTGGTGAAATATTTGGGTGGAATCATCACTTTGAATTATAATTATGATTGTCTGTAAAATTGTCAACAAATATTATTGTGACTAATAAAAGAATTTAATATTCCTAATTATTATCACGAATACAAAATTTAATAACAGTTATAAATGTTGCAGGACTTATCACAGGTGTATCTGTGACTGAAAAATAAACTGTGACAGGTTGCACTGTTACTAAATCCTGATTTTGGTGTAGTGTGTGTTGGTTTCTTCGATGATGCTTATTCTCAATTTTGCTTGAACTATTGCTCCCACTCTGGTGCTACACAGTCAATTGAGTGATGCAACCACTCAAATTTTATAAGTTTTTTTACTTTATTTACTGCATTATATTTTTGTTTTGAAAATAAGGAGAGTATGTAAGATATTTTCAAAACATATGCATTATGTATGCCAATAGCCACCATTGGTGGCTCTTGAAGGTAGATGTTGGAGATGAGCAAACATCTCCAGCGGACGTGAATCTCCTTATGCGATCTTTTCTTTTGAAAACATATCAAAACTTGTTACTTACTACTTTCCTAAAATTATAATTCTAGAGTTCGATTATGGTGTTAGGGATTCAATGAATTCTGAAGACATAATTCATTGACATGTACTATACTCGCCAATTATTTGGAAAATGTCAAATTATTGTCTGCAAAACTAGAAAAATCCTCAAGGTAAATGACACACTAAATCTCTGTATTTTCATCCTCAACCCATCTTCCAACATTACTTACTTTTGTCTTTGTTTCTTCCCGAGCCGAAACTTCATTTGCGATTTTTTCCCCTAAAATAGAACAGTAAAGAAAAATTAAAACTAAGAAATTAGAGTTTTTTTAAAAAAGAGAAAACTAGATGACAAAGAAAATTTAAGACATAATTAATTCATAGTAAGATGCAGACTACGATTGAAAACAAATGATCGAATCAGTAAAACCAAAACAAATGAAATTTTTTTCGGAGAAATCAAGATTGACTAAGTTGACTTAACCAAAGTGTATGTTAATGTGGAGTCTTACAAATATTTACTCAGTTGCCGTAACTTGCATGGAGTTACGAATGAACATAATGATTGTTGATCGGGTAAAAATGGGAAGGAAAAGCTAGTCCAAGTCACAGCAAGCCCTCCCCATTAGAGGTGAAGAGAGAGAATGGGTGAGTTGAGAATGATTTTATAAATATCATTTCTTCCCTTTAACACCATATTTCCTCCTCCTCTTATGAATAAGAACTCATAAGATCAATATATTACAAAACTACACTTCCCCATCATTTAATTTATTATGAGCTTTTGGAATGTAGTGAGCCCGATTCTTCCATCTTCCTCTTTTTGTGCTAGGATCACCCATCACCCTATGGGTTGGGCCTAGTCCCCAAATCTACATATCTTGAGAGGGGTTCCCAAAGGGTTAAGAGGACTCCTTTTCCAAGGATAATTATTTTCATGTATCAACATTAGTCCCCTGACTGTTGACTGGTCATAGGCCAAGTCAACAGTCACATGTTGATTCGTCAGTTAGTGGATGCAACTGATGGATTTTGGACGGACACTTCCGTGCATATCGAACCCTCATGTGTTCCCTCCATCCTCATTCGATGGCCGGGTTATCCGTCCCAGGCGGATGTGTCCCCGATAGCCGCTTTAGAGGAGGTACCTCGCCTAACAGCTTATAGAGGGATTATATTTTTGACAATTGCACTTTGCTCGTCCGCTGTATCTCCACCCGCTTTGGAGCCTTGGGTGGATTACATATACTCCGACCCCGATCATAGGGGAATGCTCCACTATTTAAGCATATATGGCTCCATAACATCCTTTTGGTATAGAGTTGTCCGGTGAGGTCATGATAGTTTCGTGCACTTATTTTCTCGTTGGATGATTGATATTTACATGTTATATTTTCTTTGGGGAGGCGACTTCAGTGATGGAAGATGTGGTCGCGCCTAATGGTTTGCCTATTCATGGTGATACCTGCTATTCTGAGTTTTGTATCTTCAAAGCTATGAATAAGAGCGATAGGGATCTTCGAGATCATTTGATCCTAGCCAAGGCAAATTCGATAAACTTCCAAATTTTGGACGAAGTTAAAGTCGAGGCTCCGGAGGTAGGGTAGGATAAAGATGAGTTGGGAGCTTCTTCCTGATGATGAATGTCCTTGGAAGGTTATTAGAAGGGGCGGTTCTTTGCCTTCTTTGTCCGGCACAAAAAAGAGGAGGCGTCCTTCCATGCTGAAACAATTGGTAAGATTTATGCGAGTTGGTAACACACGATGAATAGTTTATATCCGCGATTCCAAGTCCCAAATATTCTCATTCAAATCGATGTTTGTTGTGTTCTAATAATAATCCAATAAGATTATTGTATGTCAGTAATGGGTTTCCCGTTTGCATCCTAGTAGGCGCAGGGTAATCTTAAGATAATATGTGATAAAGGCGCGGGCGATCAAGATAATATTTTCATTTTTATAAGGCAGTCCCCGAGTGCCAAAGCGAACAAATACTAGGCCATGACGAGTAAATTATGTTTAATGTGCTTGCATATGCGATTATGCCACATGAGGCGCGAGTATGTGGTAGTTATGATGTATGACTACCCGGCTTTCAGAGAGGCATTTTAGTCGTAGCACTCACATGGTCATAATCATCTAGCCCAATTGGATACTCTTAGAGAGATTATGTATGTACGTGTGACAATGGTTGAAATATCTTTCAGATGTTGTTAAGATAAATAACGGTGCGCGTAGTCGTCTTCCAAAAGAGATTGCTAACCTGGAGAAAAAGCCTGCTCGCCTCGTAAAATCTTATTTAAGTGTTGAAGTGGAGGGCGAATGGATGCAACTGCGCGCCTCCTAGAATTTTATTTAAATGTTCAAGTGGAGGAAGGATGAGTGCAACCTGCGCGCCTCCTAGAATTTTATTTAAATGTTCAAGTGGAGGGCGGATGAGTGCAACTTGCGCGTCTTCTAAGCAACATGATTCTGGCTTATATTAGAGTGCTAGAGCTACGATAAATGGCTCATTGTTTATGCGTCACTGCTGCGTATGCTTTCTAGATTTATTATTTAAGTGTAAATAAACTTGCACCTCTTTAATGCGTATCGGTTTTGTACACTATTTAATTAAAGCGAAAGTGTGACTATTGGGTGTTCATGTTGCATAAGTATAACCCTCTATATGTTAGTTATGCGTGCCTATATGGTAGGCGGTGTTTGGCGCTTATATGATTTGACAGTTCATGCATAGTGTGCAAGTATAATCTTCTAATAATCGGTAGGAACATGAATGTACTCCACCGCATGTGATCATTCTGATAGTGAAAATACACTTTGATATTCTCGACTGATAAATGTCGATCGGTTTGAGATGGAAGCTCATAGGAGCGGTGTACTACCTTCTTTTTTGCTTATTAACGATACTATGAACAGCGGAGACTTACAAGTTTTCACCGTTCGAGCATATGTAGACCGACACGGCTGTTCAATCCGGCGTTGAATGATGTGCGCTCAGCATGCTCGCCGTTAGTTGAGGGGGTTGTTATTTGTGCACAATTATTGGGATCATTTGACGATGCCGATAAAGATGGGTGATCATAAGCATCAAATGACATTCACAATTATGGGCTTAATGGGTGAAAGCGCGTCAGAGGCTGTGCACTCAATGTACTTGAAGTGTGTTAATTTATCTAAATAAAACGTATTATTTCTGACATGGGGGAGGCGACTCCACGCCCCTTTTTTATTTTATTTATTTATTTATTTTTATTATTAAAAAGAAAGAAAGAAGAGAAAATATTTTTACAAAGAGCTTGTTGGAAGCCTAGCCACAAGCTGGGCTCCAACACCTTTTTGAATAGCTAAACCTATTCTAATGAAAAGAAAATTACTAATTTTTATATTTACATCATGCCTAGCTAAGTAGGACTTCAACCTTTTCAAAAAATCAATAGATTCAATACCAAGTTCATCAAAAGTAGTAAAAGTTAGGGTACCAAAACTATAACCATTAGCATTACATACATCAACAGAAAGGAGTTTACAAGAATTGGATGGGAATCTTGTAACAAGCTAAGCTCCAACCCCTTTTTAAGTGACAACACTTAATCTATGGAAAGGAACTCTCCAACTTTGATTTTTTAATTTTTAATTTTTATTATTTTTTTTAAAAATGAGGCGGACTAGTGCTTGGCGTTCTACTTGTGTGCACGAGTCGGTATAATCACTTGGTATGCGGAATTATCAGACGCGCTTAAACAGGTGAAGTTGGCGGACGAGTGTATGGCATTTGGCTTTGGCTTGCTCGCCTCCCATGCAAGGCTAGCTTCAATGGATGGTGATATATTTCTGGAGGTAAGTCTCCCCTCATACCACATTAAATACGCTCGAGACGTGGTGGTCCTGGTGGATAACCATGATCGTGAGTTAGCGCTTGCGTCTTTTCATTCATACTACGTTGTGGGAGCTTCGTCACAATAGTTTACTAATAATCTCATTCATACTTGATCATATCTCATGTGAAATGATTTTCGAATATTGTGGCAGCCCTGCACCATTTTTTTTTTAATCATCATTTCATATACACTCATAACGCTCAGCGCTGATTTAATTCTGATTTAATTCATGGCGCATTCGAGCTATGTATCTATTTTATTTTTATTTTATTTTTCACTTCTCATAGTACATTCGGGACCATCCTTTTTCATTTTTCGGGACTATAGGTGCACTTCATCAAGCCATGCACGGAGCCTAACCCAATTCGGGACTATAGGTGCACTTCGTTAAGCCATGCAGCCTATATCTCGGCTGTTTGGTGCACTTCATCAAGCCATGCACGGAGCCTAGCCCAATTCGAGGCCATTGGTGCACTTCGTTAATCCATGCACGGAGCCCAGCCTATATCTTGGCTGTTTGGTGCACTTCATCAAGCCATGCACGGAGCCTAGCCCAATTTGGGGCTATTGGTGCACTTCGTTAAGCCATGCACGGAGCCCAGCCAATCTCTCGGCTGTTTGGTGCACTTCATCAAGCCATGCACGGAACCTAGCCAGACTCGGAGCTATTACTCATTTCATGGACTGTACTCGTAGCCTTTTTCATTTCTCATGGTGCATTCAAGCCCACCTTTTCTCATTACTCGCCGTGCTCAAGGCAATTCTTAATTCATGGTGTTACCACATTTTGAATTTCCAAGGTTCAATGTAAGATGACGCAGATATTCTATTTATATTTAGTAAAAGATTGAATTCTAAGTATATGCTGCTTACTTAAAACAAAAAGACAAATATTCCCAGAAGTGATTGCTGCTTTGAAAAGCATGCTTGCTACACGCGCTAAATATTAGTAGCCGAACAAGGTCACAAATAAAACTCTAATACTGTTCAGGAGGATATATTCTAAAGTGAACATAGCTAAGCACAGCCGAGCAGGTGAGAAAATCTCTGTCGTAGTGATCATGATTCTAACATCATACATACAAGCTAACTACCATCCTGTAATGAGAAAGCGAGTAAATTCATGCAATCAAGCGAACAAACTTCTATATCAACTGTCACCAAATAAAATTCATGCAAGCGTGAATGTATACTTAGACAAAGGGAAGGTCGAAATTCTTATACATCTAGTCCAGAAGTGTGACTCATGTTGGAGATATCATGCCAAAGCCAAGCAATGAAAGATAACACGCTTTTAATGTATTAGCTATATGAGATGCTCTGCATATGTTCCATAGCATTCATGGTCATGCTTTATGGCAGGAACGTAATCAGAGGTCAGGCGGGCGATAATCATGTTATAATGTTCAGATACATTAAAGATAAAGAGGGCAGTAATCATGCGATAAATTAAATCACTAATGGCGAGTGGTAGATCAAGATATCAGCTGATTCAAAAGCTCTGTACTAGGAGAGAATCAAAAATCCTGGAATTTGAATTCCAAGGATTCCCGCTGCTATTTATTGAGCAAAGCTAATACAACCTAAGTTATGCCAGATTGAAGCTATATTTTGACAGAGAGATAAAGGGGGTACCGTTTCTATGGTATTTGACGAGAAGATTACGAGAACAAGAGATGAGTTGTAGTAGCCGCTTCTGGAAGAGATGGTGCAGCGCTTTCTTCTCTTGGAGCCAGACAACAGTGGAGGGATAGCACTTGGTGCAGTCGAGCGATGCAACGGCTTTTCATTCCACTTCTTGCATCTTTGAGGATTGTAGCTTCAAAGCGATAGCACGCAACAGACGCGTTGGAACTGATCCGTCTAGAGAAGCGCCTTGACCGAGAAGGTAGAATTATCTGCCTCAAGATTTTGCACCATGATACTCCCAAAGATTATGATTTTCACACATACATATCGAAGAGATTTCATGTGTTCTCAGTCACAGATAACTTAATTAACAGGATGGGCTGGAGATACAAATAAATATGATGTAATACTTATCCTTCAGATAGTCTAGGTGCTTCAGCTCGTGTTCAATATCCATTCCGGATGGTGATGAGGTGGTGATCAACAGTCGAGCTTTTCAATGAAAATTTGCTTCTGACGCTTGTGTTTGGCTGATTATAAGGAATTTTTGAGGCTATTCTGAGCTAAGTATCCTCAATGTCCCAACATCCCAAGGAGGCAACTAGAGGTTCTGAAGAAGTAAAGAGCAGCAGGCTTCATAGCAGTGGCAGCAACAGTGGTCAGGATGGCTGCAGTATGATGTACACTGTGTGATGGCAGGTGTAGTCAAGTGGTGTTGCTATTATGCTCTCTCTATACATTAGCACTGGTAGTCATGGTGAAATCAGGAGCGCTGGTGGTGTCATCAATTTACAGGGGTGCCAGGAAGTTTTTAGCCATTGCGAGGCGCTGTTTCTACCAAGAGGATAAACCAAAATAGAGGATGAGAATTCAAATAACTATGATCGGTACTTTCATGTATTTTTCATATTCAGGAAAAACAATCATGCTAATATGCCAATTTTCTTGTTTACTAAACAGGATCACTAAATGGTGATTATGTTTATGAGAAGCACTATAAGATGCTCAACAGACTTATGCATTCAGTCTTGCAAAGTTGGCATTCAATGTTGATAATACTGAGTCATGCTTTATCAATCACTAAATAAATGAGGCTGTTTTATACAAGGAAGATAGGTTTGGAAGATATTGTTCGAGCGAATTTAATTATCAGTTTCACTACACAGATGCTTTATTCACAAATAACAGTTATATCTAGTTAAGCAGGCTCATGCTTTATGATTCAAACACGCTTTTCACTAAACATAAACAGTTACGCTCATGTTCATTATTATAAGGTAATTTAACTTTCCCCTGTCATTCAAGCATTGACTTCATTGCAAATATTCGGGATTAAGCTCATGCTTTTAGTGTTAAAGAGAGATCATAATTCAATCATTCATAGATGAAGTTTAAACATGTTCATAAATAACATATTGAAAGACACAAGAATTTGCTGATTGACAGCTTAGTAAGCTTAAAGGGTTCATATCAGTAAATGATGAGTACTACTTGTTAAATCTAAAGGATTACGATATGCATGTACCTGTCAAAGTGTGATGCAAGTCATGGATTAAATCAAAATAAGTCATGGAACAAGTCATGAAATTATTAAAGCGATTAAGCTCAGAGAGATAAGTCTAGTTCCCTTTCAGTGTGTTGTCCATGGTTTTGTAGGTGAGGGCGGGATGAGGAAGACGTAGCATTGATGCACTTGAATGACGCTCATGAGCTTTACGTCAGCTGCTACTCTCTTCTAGTTGTGTTGGGAATGGTGATTGACTATTGATACCCGGTAGTTGGAGCAGAAGTGCAATTCCTCGAGTGACAATTCCAGGCAACTTTTAGTTTTTGATGAATCAAATAACAAGGCAGCGACATTTTGGGTAGTCGGCTATGGACGAAGGGCGCGGGTGCTGTTAGTGCTTCACAAAACAGATGGATCAGATTTCACCATTTGAAATGCCTTTCTCTTTTGAGATCAATTCTTTCATGAATGCTGATGACAGCTGCTGCTTCTCTTTGAGATTTCAATTCATTGAAACATCAGTGTATAATCCTTATTAAGTAGCAACTACTTCATCTTCACTAGACGTTTTATATAAGATCTGCTTTGACCATGAGGATGATAACAATATTTTCAATTAGATATCACATTTCCATTGTACGACTCATATACGAATAACCAGATTTTATTTTATATCAGACAATTAAACGAGAATAACTATAAGCTTATTAAGAGATCAGCATAAGAAAACGAAATCAATGAAAAAGAAAAGATAACCCATAATGAATCGAATAACCGACTTTTAATCAGAGCTAGAGATTGAGAAATTTCTCGATTTTGTTATCACTAAAACCCTAGAAATTCTAAGGAAAATTCTTGGACACTTTCATCTCAAAAGATAGATCGAGATGTGGTTATTAAAGATCTATAATCACATCCAGCTTTGAATAAACGTTTCCAGATGCAATCGATGAAATTAGGTATTTGAGAACAGTAAAAGATTTTTCTGAAATCGATGAGATAACAATCACAGAATCAATGAAAAGATGGGAGAGAACTTATCCTTTTCATTCGTTTTGACAATTGAATCTTCTGATGCGGCTGGTAATTATACTTTTGATCATTTCCTCATATCTCTGAATTGGAGTGCGCTGATAGTTGATTCATATCCGGATATGATTTGATTTGTGCTTGATTTATCTTTTCAGTAGTGTGCAAGAGATTAAGAGGGAGGCGATGTTGGTGTAGCCAGATGCAATCGGAGGGGATGAAGCGGTTGCTAGTGTGACTCGGCGTAAGTGAGCGGAAAGAACGAAGCTGCTGGGAAGATTAGAAGATCACCCGGGTTGATTTTGGTGTAGATTCAAGGCGGTAGTAGCTTTCTGTTGATGATGGGTGACGATGATTTGTTGCTAAGATGTGGTCGTGTTGGCGGAGTTGTGAAGATTATTGCAAATGGCTGCGGATGAGACAAGAATTGAGACTCCAGATATCGTGGTCTCAACCTGAACTGGTAATGACTACGGATGATGGACACGCGTACCATTGTCAACTGGGAGATGACGTGGCATGTTGTAATTAAGTTGGTGGCGGGTGGGATGATATATGCGGAGAGCAAAGAAAGACACGGTGTGAGAGATGAAAAATGGCGTGAAAATTGGGCGGATGGGTCTTGCTGGACGAGAAACTAAGCCTCTCCCATTGTGATCGCAATGTTGATAGGGTAAAAGTGGGAAGGTGAAGCTAGTTCAAGTCACAACAAGCCTTCCCCTTAAAGATGAAGAGAGAGAATGGATGAGTTGAGAATGATTTTCTAAATATCATTTTTTCCCTTTTATAATGATCTTTTCTCTTCCTCTTACGAATAAGCACTCATAAGATCAACATATTACAAAACTACCACTTCCCCTTTATCCAATTTACTGTGGGCTTTTGGCATGTAGTGAGCCCAATTCTTCCATCTTCCTCTTTTTGGGCTAGGATCACCCATCACCCTATAGGTTGGGCCTAGTCCCCAAATCTACATATCTTGAGAGGGGTTCCTAAAGTGTTAAGAGGACTCCTTTTCTAAGGATAATTATTTTCATGTATCAACAATGATTAATAATAACTATGCACCACTCTAAGAGTTTGATCGCTGGGGACTCCTCCAAGTCTCCAACACCTTCTTCCTTACTCAACTTGTTGAGTATTAATTTCTTTGTTGTTCCTTCTTTTTCTTTCCTTTATTTTCTTTTTTAATAATAACTCCTTTGTCTCACTTGATCTTATTTTCTAAAAGGTGATAATTGGAATTTTCATTAAAAATTTATGATTTTCACCAATCACACCACACTTTCTTCGCTTCCGTCCCCAAGATAAATCTGTACAAATCCGGCCTAAACCAAGAAATGGCCGTTCCAGACTTGCTTCGGTCACAAAGTGAAGGAGAAGGGTTGGTTTTGGGGAGGGAAGCGAAGAAAGTGTTGTGACCAGAATAGTTGATTCTGGAAGAGTAGTTGTTTTCTACGACTTGTATCAGAAAGTGGGAAGCTAACAAATGAAAATCTAGCAAATGTTTTCTGAGTGGTGTATGCTCCTGACTTGAACTCGTTGATTGGTGGAAATAGGTAATGCCTATTTATACAAGTTGAAGTGAAACGTACTCTGGTCTCATTAAGAAATGGAAAACGGGTGAGTAAATGGGAGGAGGTGGTAACCGGTAACGCTTGGAATTGATGTTCCATAAAAGAAAGCGTTTCACCATTACTCCCTGTATTTACTAACCGCCTCATCCTTATGACACTTTCTTATAATGAGCGTAGTGTACGCCGCACGCTGTAAACCGCCAAACCCATGCCCAATGAGCATCCCCAAGTTTGTGACATGTGTTGATGTCTCGAGTGTTTTCGTGGAAACCATGTAGCATGTTGTTGTTGTCTGACAACTTGAGCTTGGGAGACTTTCTGGTTGGTGGTGACCTTCAAAGGTCGAGATTTTGCATCTTAAGAGGAAGGTAGCCGTTGATTATTGCAACCTTTCATTTGGTAGCAAATGGCATGAAAGTATGATCAGTATGGCTTTAATATGGCCCAGTTTAGGCGCGGGAAAAAGTTAGGGTTTTGGCTTTGTTTAGGAACGACCAAACTAGGGTCAAAGGTTGCCATGCGTTAGCTGGTAACCTTGGAAGGCTAAGATCTGAATCTTAGATGAAAAGGTGGTCGTTGATTGTTGCAGGCCTTCGATTTGGTAGCCGCATAGGGAAGGCCGACATGGTATGGCGCGGCAAGGTGGTTGGCATGCCATCTGCACATGTGACATGGCATGCCTTGGAGCGGTTTGGCATGGCCAAAACCAGGGTTTTGGGCCAAAGGTTACCATGCGTTGTTTGGTGACCTTGGACGGCTAGGATTTGCATATAGGATGGAAGGGTGGTCGTTGAGCATCGCACACCTTCGTTTTGGTATCCGCATGGGGAAGGCCGGCATGGTATGGCGCGGCAAGGTGGTTGGCATGTCATTGGCACATGTGGCATGGCCAAAACTAGGGTTTTGGGCCAAAGGTTACCATGCATTGTTTCGCGACCTTGGACGGCTAGGATTTGCATCTAGGATGGAAGGGTGGTCGTTGATCGTCGCACGCCTTCGTTTTGGTATCCGCATGGGGAAGGCCGGCATGGTATGTCGCGGCAAGGTGGTTGGCATGCCATTGGCACATGTGGCATGGCATGCCTTGGTGTGGTTTGGTGTGTCCAAAACTAGGCTTTGGGCCAAAGGTTACCATGCGTTGTTTGGCGACCTTGGACGGCTAGGATTTGCATCTAGGATGGAAGAGTGGTCGTTGATCGTCGCACGCCTTCGCTTTGGTAGCCGCATGGGGAAGGCCGGCATGGTATGGCGCGACAAGGTGGTTGGCATGCCATTGGCACATGTGGCATGGCATGCCTTAGCGCGGTTTGGCGTGGCCAAAACTAAGGTTTTGGGCCAAAGGTTACCATGCGTTGTTTGGCGACCTTGGATGGCTAGGATTTGCATCTAGGATGGAAGGGTGGCCGTTGATCGTCGCACTCCTTCGTTTTGGTAGCCGCATGGGGAAGGCCGGCATGGTGTGGAGCGGCAAGGTGGTTGGCATGCCATTGGCACATGTGGCATGGCATGCCTTGGCGTGGATGGCTTGGCATAGTGGGGCCAAGGGTTTGGTACGGACGTCTTGGCATGATTGGGTCAAGGGTTTGGCATGTCATTGGCGCATGGTGTGGCTAGCATGGTTGGGGCCAAGGCAAGGTGCAGTTGGCTTGGCATAGTGGGGCCAAGGGTTTGGCATGCCATTGCCGCATGGTGCGGCTAGCATGGTTGGCATGCCTTGGCGCGGTACACGCGGATGGCATGGTTTTTCATTGACACAATGGTGTGGTTGGCATGGTTGGCATGCCTTGGCGCAGAGATGTGGCTGGCATGGTTTTCCACTGGCACAGTGGTGCGGCTGGCATTGTTGGCATGCCTTGGCGCGGAGATGTGGCTGGAATGGTTTGCCATTGGCACACTGTTGCGTCCGGCATGGTTGGCATTCCTTGGCGCGAAGATGTGGCTGGCATGGTTTGCCATTGGCACAGTGGTGCGGTTGGCATGCCTTGGCGCGGTAGCATGAGAATTAGGGTTTGGTATGTACGAAGATGATGTTGGTCAATACTAAGAGTTCTGCCGTGGAACATGATACATGTATAAAAAAAAGGTACCCTGTTAATTCTTACATAGGCATGCTGATTGATTCAATAAATGCGCTAATGGTCATAATGACGTCATGTCGGATGTGCGGTTTTACGACTTTAACCCTAAGCTAAAAGCCACTATCAACAGCTGCGACAATTTTTCTTTTTGCGGGAACAAAAAATTAAAAGAGATAAACATATAGGTAAAAGTCGGTTAGTTATGCATGTTTTTAAGGAGAGTAACAAATGAATGCCACTTAGGGAGATATTCTAGGAGTGATGTTTTTTTTTGGGAGAGAAATAAATGAATGGCACTTAGGGAGATATGTTAGGAGGGAACTATTCTAGGGAAGTCAAAGAGTTTTTTTAGGGATTAAATCACGAAATCAATATATTTAGTAAGAGGTTATTTATGTAATCAACTCCTATTTATAACTAAATATGGGTCATTCGTATATAGAATTTTAATGATGGGTTTTATACATAAGAAAAAAGAGAAATCGGTTATACAAAAAAAATAGTTCCCTCTTCAAAAACTATATCACTTATCTCTAACAGCACCCGAATAAAGAATCACTAGCTTGCACGACTGCCACTTAAGAAGTGTTGTCCATGTGTCCAGGGAACGAGGACGGTCGAGATTGGCCGAACTGATTTTTCAAGGAGGACGGTTAGGATAATGTCTCAGCCTAGATAACTCAACCCAACCATATCTACTTATGCTCGGACGAAGGACGGCTAAACCATTCTACTATTTTCTCGGACTCTTGGTCCGCATTATTCAACTATCCATCCTGACCCCATGTATCCAAATGTTGAAAATTAACTAATTCTCTTCTTCCTAGATTGATATCTAATAAGATATTTACTTTTTGAAGCATGATCATCAGTAATTGTTAATTGAATAGAAACATGACATTGATATTGTCTAATTATGAAATATTTCTCTCAAACGGCTTCCTTCTCTCTCACTCATCTTCTATTTTTTATCCACTGACCATTATTTTTTCTTCGGTAAAAGAAATCCTAACTTTTGAGACCTGTAGAAGCGTTAAAGCACTTTCACCAACTAAAATTGAGGAAATCGAAGTAGAGGTTAAGGTACAACTTTACTGTAAATTGAATTTTACGGATTTTAGTTGAAGTTAGTTGGGGGTATCACTGACTTTATGGCGCAGCAAGGAAACGAATTTAGGGGTTTTAGTTGAAATTAGTTGAGGGGTATCACTGATTTTGTAGTAGTAGGGAAACGAATAAGGTGATGATTAATTTGATTAAGAAGTTCTATTATAAGGTAACTTTTGTAGTTGTCCTTTTCAAATTTATAATTTAAAAACATAACCAAACATTAGTATCATGATGGACGCTTTTTATGGAGATAAATGTTAGAAATTGTGCTTGATTTATGATTGAGATATTTTCTGAGATAAATGTTGTGCAAGCAAATTCTTTCAGACAATAATCTCACCTAATGAAACTTGACTTTCAATACATTTTCAAGATAACTTTCTGACATGTAAAATCTATACAATGATGAATCTTGCATCACCATAATGATTATGTTTTTTTGATTTTTAAAATAATCCTTAGATTGGATTTGTTAAGATTTTTACATTTGGCTAATTAATGTATCATGGAAACATGATGCATGTAAATTGTTCCAATGATTGCCTTGAACCCGTATTTTGGTCTGTACTGTTGATAATAACCGAACTATGGTGTTGGATACAAGGACATCTTAATCACTAAGGATAATTGGGTATTCTTTAGCAGATAATTCATGCATCCCATTGTTATCTCAATGTGGCGGTGGTAAACCAAGATACCCTTTATTCCTTGATTTGTGTAGTTTGCTTCTTAGATTTAAATATTAATGTAAAACTAAGACTATATTGGTTTCACGCTAGTGTTTCTACTTTGAGTGAACAGTTTTAAGTTTCGTCGACTTGATTTTACCATTTGGGCATTGAGCTAGTGATCTACGCATCATAAATCAACTTAACTTTAAGTAAGCATCGTTAGCTATGTGCAGACGAAATAGAAGGCGTACTCTTTTGATAAGTCAATTGTGTTTGATGCAAAATATTTGTAACACTAATAATAATTACATTTGTATTTTAAATTTACGAAGAAATGGATCTATAGGTATGTTTTACTGATGTCAAAAGACAGCCTCCCAATTACTATCTTTTGTTCTCATAGTGTTTTTGTAATTGCTCTATGCCTTAGTTTGGTGTTACTTTCGAATTACATGGCTTAACCTTTTTTTTAGTTCACATTAGACTTTTCATGACATATAGTGGTACAAGTTGGTTTAATAAAGCTGATACATATTTTTCGAACACTCAACAAACTGAGAACCAGAGGTTTTTCATGTTGAAGTTTGTTTATTAGATCTTAATCAATCCATGTCAAAATATTCTACTAAACTTTCTTTACACGTAAAAGTGAACTCATCAAGCTTCCAAATTGATGGGTTCACTTTTAATGAATATTTTTCATCACATCATTAAGTTCATGTTATGTCAAAATTAGTCAAAATTTATGACTAACATGATCTATAAGAACTGTGACAAACAAAACCTAAGACCATGTTTGTTATGGCTTTCAAAAACCATTTTCTATTTTGAAAACGGAAAACAGAATGAAACACGTTTGGTAAACATGTTTCCTAAAAAATTCTACATTATTTTCAGTTTTTAAAAACGATAAAAATGAAAACAACATATTATCGCTTTCTCTGTTTTTTGTCTTTCTTCTTGCAAATGAAAGGTATGAGCTACGGTAAAAGAGCTGGAGGTATGATCTCTTCAAAATCTCTTGCATAGTTAATTTTTTTTATTCAAACATTCAATCTTCTATTCACTTCAATTTCCAAATTAAAGATGTTGTTCCTTTGTTTTCATGTTGTATAGGAGGATGAAACTGATAAGGGAATTAATCACATTATTGTTGCCTATACCATATTGATCAGTTGTTGTTGGGAACAAAGCCAAATTGATTATGATTATTATTAGTTTTGTGAGATTTTTACGAGACTTTACGATCATAATATTATAACAGTCACGTTTGTGATCAAATAAATGGAAGATTTGTAATGAGCATGAACTGTTTGGTAAAATGACTGAAACTGATATTGAAAATTAATAGTTATAAAAAAAATCATCTTGCATTAGGTCCTCTAATTATACAGAATCTATAATCACTTTGAAGTATTTTATGGAGTTGACAAGTATCAATTGTTGTTGGTTATAATATATAACTAAGTTTTGTTCTTAGAAAATATATTTCCCAAAACTGTTTTTAAAATTTCACACCGACAACGATTTTCAAATCTAATGGAAAATGAAAACAAGAAAAAATAATATGCTTTAAAAATAGTATAAAATGATTTTTGAAAGTTATTTTTAAAAATTGTACCAAACATGCCTTATAACTTTTACACATATAACAAAAGAAGCAGAAATCTTACGAATACTATGAACATTTCCAGATAAATATTTGTTTATCATATAATAACATGTGTTTATTTTACTCAAATGTATTAAAACTAACTGTTACTTTTCCAAGTGAAACTCTATATGTTCTTATTTTTATGGGGTCCATTGATATCTTTTACCCAAATGTACTAATTTTCGTGCACCATACCAGAAAAATTAAAAGTCGAGATGTTAATTTGTTTTATCTAAACAAACCTACATGCTAGACAAACAAAAAGGTCGTACAACACAAATCGAAAAATTAAAAATCAAGATGTTTAATTTATTTTAACAACACTTCTTCTTTGTAACGCTAGTCGCCAAATATTTCAAGGATGGTTTTCTCAAGGCTTCTGGAAGAGATTCAGATAGATATCTTTCTCAAGTTACCTGCGGAGTCCGTTGGAAATTGTAGGTGTGTTTGCAAGGTATGGTGTTCTCTATTTTGTAAACCTAAATTTATTAAGTATCATCTTGATAAGGCTATACATGATAACACAAACAACCTTAGGATTATTCTTACTGCTTACGATTCGAGTAGGTTTCTAAAATATCGGATTTACTACAAGGATTATGCTACTTCAATACCGTTGTTGCCATTGAATACATCTACGCTAGACTTTCCATTCCAAAGACAAACAGAACCGTTATCACGAGGCATGCGATGAGGTTTAGAAACACCATCACGAGGCATACGATAATAATAAGGATTTAAACAAATCCATTCATTATATAAACACAAAATTTGAACATTTTTTTTTTGTTATAATCGAATATTGGTAATAGAGTATAAGAAAGCAGCACTGTGCAATTTTTTAAGAGAGGACGTTTTATTGAAAAATATATATGTATTTGGCTATGATTGTAACAAGAATGACTACAAGTTGGTTTGTGTTCAAGATTATCGTAAAACATTGGTTTATAAACTACGATCAGATACATGGAAAAGTATTAAAACACGAAACCCTTACTGGTTTAATCCATGTCATCGCTTTCTTTTTAAGGGATCTCTTCAATGGTCATCCCATAAATAAAATGTAATCTCCAACCCACTTATAGTTTCTTTTGATATTAGCGATGAGAAACTCATTGAAATGCGGTATCCAGAAATATATCATACGAGACTCTATAATTTTAACTATTCTATAGATTTGGGTGTTTCTGTAGACCGTTTGTGTTTAGTTTCTATTGAATGTTATGGCGGTGTCCGTATATAGATGATGCAGGATTATGGAGTGAAGGGCTCCCGGACTAAAGTATTCATTGCAACCCATGAGATGGCTAAATTTTATCGTTACTTGGAGACGATCTTGTCCTCCGAACATGGTAAGATGTTGATTGACACTTGTAACCTTTTTTTTTAATGACAACGGATGTAGAACATATATAAGATATTTCTCTGGAGATAGTAAAATACAGAGGAGAGAAAGTTATGTCGAAGACTTAGTTTCACTCAACTCGGGTACTTAAGTTGAAAAGATAACGAAGTCTCAGAGGACAGGATTAAGGTAATGATAAACATCTTTATTTTACGCTCAGATGTTATTCTTGAACTATGTCTGATATGATTCATATCCAAATTTCTGATTTTATTCCCTCTTCGTTATAATTGTGTAACGTTGTTGCAGGAGTTCGAGTTAAGCGAGGGAGAGAATGAAGACGAAGGCAACAAACTCTATAATTGGGTTCTGTATTGAATCTTTATTCTCTAATCGAGAGAAAATTCAATAGGAAAATGTGCATAGTTGGTTAATTTTTTCTTTTAAAAAAAAATCATGTGCTCAACATCTAAGTTCAAAAAATCGAACATATATAGTTTTCCTTTCGGAAACATGACTCGATTATCCATTTCCTTTAAAGATTTTAAACTCTTAAGCTCTTCTTGTTTTCTTTCTTTTCCAATCGCACATTAATCCTTGTTCTTGTGCTAAATCCTATAGGGACATTGTATTTTTTTCTCTTTTTTTTCTGTGAATAAAGATTTTATACTCCAACCAAGCAAACAAAGTAAGTACATCAACCAAACATAAAGAAAGAAAAGTAAAGGAGTATGGACATTGTATTTCAAAAGTACCCTTACTGTAAATATTTGATTGTTGAGTGCCTAGTTCATATTTAAAAGTAATCCATCAACCAAATAAACCTTCCTAGTTTTAGTCCAGTGCACGTTATTCGGGGCCTACCATTACAAGACCAAAAAATATATTTTGAAATAAATGGAAAATCTCTTATACAACTATTTTACTTAATAGCTAAATCATCCATGATTAAGTAGTATTGATTTGGGTGATTAATTGATATTTAATCAAGTTAACCTTGAAATCAACTATCGTCAACTCATCATTAAAACTTAATTTATTTATTTTTAATTTTTCTTAAAAAAACTCAACTCGGAATCGGTTGATGTTCGTGCAATCGTAGACCGATCCTGAGTACAGTTTTTCAATTAACGAAGAAAACCCAGGATCGGTTTTTATTAACTAGTACAACACGCACACATGCGATGCGCCTGCCATCAAAACCTGGACGTAAAGGTTTCCAAAACTATCATATAACGTCATTGTAACTACTCATACCAATTATTAACACCTTTAATTATTGAGCTTTGCTAAGGAGATGTTTTCACTTCTCAAGCACCTTTTTAAACTGAGCATAGAATTGAAACCTACAAAATAGACTCTTCATTGTACAATGTCTTAAATTGTAATGAAAATATATTTCTATCATCGAGGACCTATTCGATGTAGATATTTCAGTTTACAAAAAAGAAAAAGTCAAAAAGAAATCAATTACAATCTTAGGTGAGACTTCACCGCGAATAAGATCCATATATGAATAAGGAAGATTTATATTGAATAATTTTCTAATGTAAACCAATATAGTTTTAGCATATGAACTGTTGCTTATATTGAGTGAACGGTTCCCACGAAACAAAATTCTACTGATTCCGACTACGAATGTTGTTCTTACAACTTAAAAACCTATTGAACTTCTTAAATTTTCAAAGAAGCTAGTACCCTGAATTATATGATCTCTTTTATGGATACCATGGACGGTCTTTCGTACCTCCGTGCCAAAAAAATTGTTATCTATTGCATTTCCTCTCAAGGGACCTGTAACCATGATAAGGTTGCGTTCGAATTTAATTAACATGGATCTGAAATATAAAACACTTAAAAATACATAATCAAATACTAAAGGATACAAACCTGTAATAAAGAATCTTAAAAATTCAGTTAATAAAGTACTGAAATATAGAACAACTAAGTAAACCTGTACCAATACCCGAAGTTTAATTGTATATTTGGAGCACAATGTGGACTCAATCTAGATATACCCGCAAGGTAATCTAATAGTTGTAGACTAACATCGTACCATTTAAAGTTTAAGAAAAATCGCATTTGATGTCAACCGAGGTTGCATACTAAAAAAATGCTACAAACAAAAGCAAGTTGAGCATCTACGTTATTTGTAGAAGTATCTACTCTATTATATAGTAATTTAGCTCGACGATCTCTAACGGAGGTCGATAGAGGAGTTGTTCTGGAAAATACTTGTACCACTTTACAGTAAGAAACTTTTTTGTTTTTGTAAATGAATGCCATTGGTTTTCCTACTTGTAGTACATTGCAGCCAAAAATAAGTACTCAACGTATGTGAATTCAAGGACGATAAAGTATAAACTCAACACCTTCAATATATATGCAACCATATTACTATTTCATCTCTCTTTGTGTAATGGTAATATCCTTTATACAAAATAATCACCTCAAGCAGGGAATTACTGAACATAAGAAAAAAAGACTATTAAGAGGTTTTCTTGGACAGTATCCGACGCAGTATCTTAGCACTCTCACATAACCTATGAAATCATGTAAGAAATGACATATTACTATATCAGTAAAAGAATAAGTTTTGAAAGTTAGTTGTCTAATGGTGATGGGGTGGTAAAAAATTTAGTTAGTACTGTTAGTCTAACACATAAAATCAATGAATATAAATCAGTGATAAGTGAATCAGGAGAAGCAGTTAGAATAAACTTTACCAAAAATGCATTTGCCCATTTCTCCTTTGGAATACTCCTGATATAATTAGCAACATGTCCACAGCCAAGAGCATGCATACCCTACAAAGCATCTTCAAAGTTAGTTGTTGTATAAGAATAAGCAGTACCTTTGTAGAACAAATTGATAACAGACTCGGAATTCGCGTCGCATAATGATAAATGCTTAATTTACATGTTTAGAATGTCAATTCCATACTTTTTTAGCTATAATTCTTGCATCTTACTTGCTATTATGATTATTTTCTAGTTTATGTGTCATATCAGGTGAGTCATCCAAAAAGGAGCTACAAAGTGCTTAAATGAACAAGGAAATGGAGTCTATCAATGAAGGAAGGTCAAAGTCCAAATTCAACTCATTCAAATCTAGGAGTTATTAACATCATCTTGAAGAGAACGAGAATACGAAAAGAACGCAAAAAGAATGAGGTTACGTATAGACGATAACCAGAGGGTCAGGATGAAGACGTTAAACTAAGCGCTGCATGGGAGGAAACCCATAGGTTTTGTATTTTCTATCCTTTTTGTTTTTAGTTTTCTTCTTTTTCATATCATATTAGGATTTCCCACCTTGACTTTACTTAGGATGAGTCAATTACATTGAGGATAATGTAAAGTTTAAGTGTGGGGGAGTGCTTTGATATTTTGCATATAGAGTTTTTCAAAATTTTGTAAATATTTGCATGAAAAACCTCAAACTTGTAGAGATTTTAGAGTCACTAGCATACTTCTAGGTATGTTTACATAGAGAATTCTGACCGACATAACTGAACTTGGAAGCGTTAGGGAACTACGTTCAGATTTCTTACTTGTTAGAGTGTTAAATAATGGATTTGATCATGCCGGTGATGCAAATGAGGTGCATAAGAAAATTCATTATTAGAGTTGCAGATCAATCATTAGTGGAGACTACCTATTTTCATATCAACAGAGGCACCAGACCAAAATTTTTTTGTGTAGTTGACTAAAGAGCTTTCTTTTGAGTGTGTGTCACCGTACGCTAATTCCAGGTAGAATGGTGAGATACCCAACCTCCCACCAATAGAAGCACTACTCTTTGATCTCTTGAGTGCTAATTTTGTCAATCATGAGGGTGACGTTTATAGATGAAAGCCACCTTCTTGTAGTTTGATTTGTAGTTAGCACCATTCTCTCTCTGTCGCCAATAACAGGTCCATAGAAACACCATCATCATCAACAAGTGGATCGACATCAAAATCTACAAAGAAAGGTGAAGACGTTTGAGGTTTACAAGCAACAATACGAGTAAGAGCAAATTTCATATCCAAGTAAAGCAACATACAATGAGCAGATTTTTATATATATGTTGAGACTTACATATAAGGAGAGGAATTCTCTATCGAAGTGGAAGACTAAGTACAAGAGCGAAGAAAATCAAAAGATGAGAGTAATTTAAGTTTATCATACGAAGATAATACAAGTTTTGAAGAATCAAGCGGTAATATACTTCACCATGGCCATTTTCATTGTTATTTTTGTATTATTTTTCTTGTCTTAAAAAAAAATAATGAAAAATCGAAAAAAAATGATAAAAAAAAGACTGGAAAATTAGTTATATTATTTTTATTCAATAAGCCATGGGGAAGAAAAATATATAAAGAAGTTTCAAGCAACAAGGAAATTGAGGAAAAGAGTTACAAATTGTCAGAGTTTTATGAAGTTCAAGAGTTTATCATCAACAGTTGAAGACCGAAGACCAAGAAGATGAAGAAGACGAGCTGAAGACTACGTTTCTATTGGATGTTGTGAGAGTGGTGTTATCATCATTGCAATCAGATGTGAAGGTGGTAAGTACTCTCATCCTCGAAATAATGGTTGATTTCCTTTCTTGGAGATCATCAGAAAAAATCTTTTATTTCCCACGATTTTGTGGAGTCTCCAGAAATAATTCGGAAGGTCTCCTTCCCACCATCCAACGTATGTAGGATTTCTCTCTTCATTCATACCTGCACACATGTGAGACCCATAAAAAACCTGTCTTATTGAGTGCAATTATCACAAAATCTTTTTAAGTGAGGCAGAAATCGAGGAGAAATGCTTATTGATCGCTCTCAAACACGCATTCTCTCATTATAGTATGGTTATTTCTCACTCAATATTTTAGAATGAGAATATGTTCTTTGGTATTTCTAACTTCTTATTACTAGCATGCAGAAAGTCTATGTCCTCATAGCTCCTTGGATGCTTGGGACGCTGAAACGCTTTGAAGTTGGAGCAGGTTGTGTGGGTATACCTCTTGTAAGTCCTCACAAGACTATAACTCGTCGACTAGGTACACCTAGGGGTTTAAAGGCATGTTGCATTAGCTAAGTGCATTTGTATCCTCGACGACATGGATTTGTTGTACTTTATATAGTTTGCTCGAGGACTAGCAAAAGCTAAATGTGGGGGAATTTGATAAGTGCTTAATTTACATGTTTAAAATGTCAATTTTTTTTTTCTTGAAGAATTTTAAAATCTCAATTCCATACTTGTTTTAGATATAATTCTTGCATATTACTTGTTATTATCATTATTTTCTAGTTTATGCGTCATATCAGGTGAATCATCCAAAAAGGAGTTACAAAGTGCTTAAATGAACAAGGAAACGGAGTCTATCAATGAAGGAAGGTCAAAGTCCAAATTCAACTCATTCAAATCTAGGAGTTCTTAACATCATCTTGAAGAGAACGAGAATACGAAAAGAATGCAAAAAGAATGAGAATGAGGTTATTCCGACTTCGGACGAAGAAGTTATAGGCAAAACAAGATTGAAACTTGAAGTTACAGAGAGAGGTTCGGCTGATAACTTCATCAGCTCGAGTCAGCCGAACCTGGAGCTTAAAAATCAATATTTTCGAAGAGTATACAGGAGAGTGTTCGGCTCAAAATGAATCTAATCAAGTGAGCCGAACCTAACACTCGCCTGGAGTAAACTTAACTTGTCAGGTTCGTCCGGGAAAGGTCGGCGAGTTATGAGCCGAACCTGACAACTTCCTGGGACATATTTGGACGCGAAATTGACTTCTATCTCAAGGAAACACGGTCCCTGAAGGATTCTAAAGCCTAACTTTGAGAGTTCTATGTAAGAAGACATCCAGAGCCTTAAGAAGACATCTCATCTCATATTATACTTTTGTTCTTCATAAAATATTATGTGGTTTACCCCTTTAGGGAGAAACCGGGTAATTGTGCAATCATGAGAAGGTAAACCTTTGTTGATTAAGGATGAATTCAATGTGCTAGCGTGAATCTTTATTAGTTATATAAATCTATTTGAAGTTTTAATCATCATTGATTGTCTTTTCTATATTCAGGGCTTATGAATGATTCTTATATTGATTTGGGATGCATACTAGTTTAGTCTATTGATTGTTCTATTGCTAGTAGAGATTTGGAGAGATCCGTCATTGTCATGCATCTCATACACAAGTAGATAACATGAGACCTTGCAGAGGGATTATGTGAAGAAATGATATGTGAAGACAACACCAGTAAGTGAACTGAGCGTACTGAGTTTAACTGCTGGGATCAAACCTAAATTCACAAAGTGTAATGCGCTCGGTTGAGTTACACCTTATAAGCGTACCTCAAGGCGGATCAGTTGGATAGAATCCGGTGGCTAAGCGTACATGTTATCCGCTGATATAAGGAGTTTTGGGGATATCTAAGTGTACCTGCTTTCCTACAGTTGGTGATGAATGGTTCTAACAAAGATAGATAAGTATACTAATCCAGTTATCGCTTGGTAACGACAAGTGATTCCTTTATCATGTTTTTATTATTCGTTTCTTTTTATTTAACTTCTAAAAAATTCCCCTTTGTTTTGATTTTGCTAATATAAATAACCTATCAATTACACATCTCTCCGTGGGAACGATCTCTTATTACCAGTTAATTAGTGGGAAATACCTTAATTAATTTTTTGTGGTTACGACACGCATCATCTGATCCAATAGGAAGATTGCACTTGATGTGATAAAATCAATAACTCTGATATGAATCAGGAAAATACTTTTGGGATGCGCTGCAAAAGGCCTTCACCACGATCGATAAGAAAAACAATCGGACGACCATCCACCACTTGTTTAAGATTATCGAGGAACCAAAATTTTTTTTGTTTGTTTTCAGCAGAAACAATATCATAAACATATGGGTAAAAACCGTTGTTTCCATTGATACGGGTTGCATCCACTAAAGCACCCTGAATTTACCAATAAGGAAAGTAGCGCTCAAGTAAATCATTTGCCTAAAATACCTATAACTATGCTTACAAGCACCAAAAGATATGAAAATCCTCTTAAATCTTTTAGTTGCATGATCAATCTCAAAATTCACATAGCTATCAGGATTAGTTTCCTCAATGGCTTTGACATACCAAACTAAATCAATGTAGGACGTCTCGTCATCCCCAAACTGTTGTTCAAACCTCTACGAGCATGGTGATACTTAATATTGGACCCATAAATGTTCTTAAAAATTCAAATGATCTAATTTGGTTTTAAACTAGGATCTCCTTGTATATGGTCAGATATCAAATGCTTGACTAAATTGGTTGTCACCGGTGGACTCTTCAACCTCAAACTAACACTACATCTGCCAAAAACAAAACATAGAAAAATGAAAAATAAGTAATGTGCACCAAAATGTACACCTAAATAAAGCCTGCATATATATACAAGGTGCACAACTATGTACACCACTATGGGCATACACATGAAAAGCCTAAAATAAGAAATTTGCACCACAATGTACACCTAAAAAGCCTACATATATAAGGTGCAAAACTATATGTACCCCACTATGAACACCATAAATAATTAAAACTATTAATGTGGACTAATATGAAAATAACTCACCTGTGAAGAATATTAGCAGCTTTCATAGAGAATCGATAAATGTCACCATTCACAGGCCCAAGGTTAATCCTCCATGAACATTCAACTTCTTTACACTTTGTAGTATATCGACTCTTGTCATTTTTCAGAATACTAATCTTGTAACCAGTAGCTATCTTGTACTTATCCAAAACAATTCTAACAACTTCAACACCACCCATAAATTCTCTACCTATCTTATTAAAAATATAAATAAATTCATCGGAAACAAGAGGCTGCATCGTGATATACTACCCTTACAAGCTTAGGACTTTCAGTTTCACAGGAATTTGCAGTACTAGAACTAGTGCTACAACCAGATTTAGAACCAGAAGTATGCTTCCGAATCACGTCAATATTCAAATAGAAATCTTCATTTTTAATAAAAATAGTAAAAGAAACTAGACCTTGTATATTACCATGTACAAAAATTATCTGACCATTATCCATGTAGCTCAAACGTATAGTCTTTGGAGACAGACTTTCAT
The DNA here is from genome assembly GCF_003573695.1 of Papaver somniferum. Lineage (NCBI taxonomy): Eukaryota > Viridiplantae > Streptophyta > Magnoliopsida > Ranunculales > Papaveraceae > Papaver > Papaver somniferum. The sequence goes on from NW_020650415.1 coordinate 1,370,522, forward strand.
TGCTTACATGCAAAACGCTTCAACTAAACTACGGTGCTCTGCGTACTTTTGTACACGAAAAGGTGTCGAATGCTCACCATGATTCAAAATAGCATAAACAACCTTTTCAGACATGGTTGACACCCGTGCATATTACAAAGAACATAGATACAAAATTGGAAAATATAAAGTGTTCAAAGAATACACATGCTATAAAAAGATATCACTCCGTGGAAATTGTAAGAATACACATGCTATAAAAAGATATCACTCCGTGGAAAATGTAAGAATACACATGCCATAAAAAGATATCAATCACCATGAACGAAATTCAGAGCGTTATAGAAACAAACACGGACATATGAAGACATCAAAAAATCAAATTACATATAAAAATATCTAAAAATCACCAACGCGAATATATTTCAAATAAAAAAAACATCTGAACCAACTAACACCGATATTTAAAACAAAAAGATTTGAATAACATTTTAACACATGACAGAGATAATAACATTTGAAGCTTCAAATCAAATTTTTAGATTTGAGTAACCTCTTTTCAGCTGCTTAATCGTGTGGGGACTTCTCAGTCGTTTCTCGAATAGAAAAGAAGTATCTTTTTTCTGGGAACATGGTCAACCAGAAAACCGTATTCGGTGTACAAGAAAGTACACATTCTATATATTCAAAAATAAATAGAAATCAAATAAATCAAAGATTTATCGAAGATCAAAGATTTACAGTCTTATTACAACACATAAATTAATAAATTAAAAGCCTACAATCAAACATCAGTTCGATTTCATATCATGCATCGAAATAGAAAAACAATAATCAAAAGCATTTCACGAGAATCATAACATAAGAAATAACAACATCAAATTAAGATCGCAAATCAATAAGTTGTAACAAATATTATTCCTATCATGAAAAACCTCAAAATCTGAAATAATTTTGAACGACAAACCAAAAGAAAATAAGCGATTAAAGATGGAAAACTAACGTGAGATTGAAATTTTGTTGCAGAAAGTCTTCCAAAATCTTTCTCGATCTGTTTAATCGCCTCCAAAAAATTTCTGTCTTAGTTTCTCTCTCAATTTTTAGTGAATTCAAATCTCAGATCCCAAAAACTCGATTCGAAAATATTGATTTATATATATAATCACTAGAAGATTATTTGTGGTATATTAAAAATACGGAAATCGAGGAATCACTGCGTTTTTGGACTAACTCGTCCACAATTTCGACTAAACTAAAAAACGTGGGGTTATTTGGACTAATGTGTACCGGGCTTTGGAGGGGTGGATTAGAACTTCCAAAACCCACTAAAGAAGGATCAAACGTTAATTTCTACACTATCTTCCCTACTCGGAGAACAAATATACACTGCCGCTTCAGAAAACCTTCCAAAATCATTTCTTCATCTTCTTCCCTTTAAAAAATCTTCATCCTCTTTCTCTTTCCCGCGTAAATCTCTAGCCAATCTTCTTTCAGATATCACAAAATGTCAGATCTGATGAAATCGTCGTTATTCCACTCACACCAACACCTCTGTCACGCAGAAATCCTCACACCAGCAGAAGTTAAAGCAAGAATCGAAGTAGCAGTACTCAATTTCCTCAGAATCTTAAATTCACCAACATCTCCAGCCATATCTGATCTCCCATTGATACAACGAAGCTCGAAAAACAGCCGAGTCAGTCGTGGATTATTAACTGATGAATCGTCGATCTTTCTTTCTCATTCTTTTACTACGAGATCGCTTATGAAACCTAGTTCTGCTAAAGCCTTCGTCAGAGGTAATAAATCTCAAAATCAAAATCAATTTATTCAGAAATTTGATTCAATTTAATTAAGCTTGTGACTCGGTCCTGGTTCTTCTACAACCGAGCCACGGCGGCGTAACTCGCAGTAACCACCGTTTTGAATGCTTTTCTTCACTGAGTTGACTCGGAAGAGTCGATCGAGTTGTTGAATTGTGGTTCTCTGAGCTCACTGTTATCTTCTTTAATGAATTTTTTGTGTTGATTATACAGTGTGGAAAGTGATGGAGATGTGTTATCAGTTACTGATGAAGGAGAAGAGAGTTACACAGAGAGAGCTTTTCTATAAATTGTTATGTGATTCGCCTGAATTTTTTACTTCTCAATTAGAGGTTAATCGATCTATTCAAGGTTAATTCATCACCCAATTTCATATAATTCTTCAATTATCTGATTTTGTTTTTGAATATTTGCTTGCTTTTTTTGAAGTTTGTGATTTGGGAATTTTTTTGTTGATAGATGTTGTTGCGCTGCTTCGATGTAGTAGGCATAGTCTTGGAATCATGGCGTCGAGTCGAGGACTTGTTGCTGGACGTTTGATGATTCAAGTATGTTTTATTTCAGTTTCGTTTCCTTGGGGTTAGCAAGAATGTGAATTGTGAAGTGATTTTGGCTTTTGTTTGCTTGGAAAGGAGCCAAACAAAGAAGTAGTGGATTGTTCAATGTGTGGGTCGTCTGGGTATGCGATTACTGGGGATTTGAGTTTGTTAGAGAAGATGAGTATTAGATCTGATGCGAGATACATTATCGTTGTCGAAAAGGTAACTAAGAGCAATAAAAATTTCGCTGATGTATGAGCTGTTTTTCTGCACTCACTGCTTTTGTGTACAGCATGCTATATTTCAGAGGCTAGCCGAGGACCGGATATTCAATCAGATTCCAAGCATACTTATTACTGCCAAAGGGTATCCAGACATCGCTACGAGGTAGTCGAAACATGGTTTGATTCTGACCTTAATTTCTTAGCTCTGAAATAGCCTGTGACACTTGATTTTTCTATGATGTAAAATAGGTTTCTTCTGCATCGGCTCAGCCGAGCTTTCCCAAATTTGCCAATCTTTGCACTGGTTGACTGGTGCAGTACATGAAACCTTTCTTTGTCTTCATGTTTTGTCTAGGAATTTGATGTACTTTTGGACCCATTTATATGCTGATAGTTTCGATCCTTTTTACATACAGGAATCCTGCAGGGCTAGCTATACTCGGCACCTTCAAGTTTGGAAGTATAGGGATGGGTTTGGAGGCATACAAATATGGTATTCTTATTTAGTTTGCAGTGCTCATTTCCTTCATTCTGTACTGTATTATTGCTTACAGAAAGAGTCATTCTGATTTTTCAGCTTGTAATGTTAAATGGCTGGGAGTCCGAGGGAACGATTTACAGCTCATACCTGAAGAATCCTACGTTGCACTGAAGCCACGTGATCTGCAGATAGCTAAAAGCTTGATGTCCTGTGACATGTTGCAGGTAAATAAGAAAATTATGCATTCCATTGACTTCATTGCTTCATGGAACTGTGCTTTTTGGTATGAGATTATAGGCCTGAAACTGTGATTTCATTTTTGGGTTCAACTTGTAGGATTCTTACAGAGAGGAACTGGCAAGGATGGTGCAGAGTGGTAAAAGAGCAGAAATTGAAGCCCTCTATTTCAATGGATATGACTTCCTGTGAAAGTACATTGCAAGAAAAATTGTCCAAGCAGACTATATCTAATAAGCTGTAACTAAGTTATTATTCCATCCTTGTTACACAATGCTGTCCACTGTTATTCCATCCTTGTTTCTATTCCGAACAAAGTTACAGGGATGTGCCATGTTGAAATATCGAATGACAGGTATAGATAAATTTAGACAAAATCAAGTTGGTCGACCTTGTTCAAACCAAGGACACAGACAGATTCATCATTACAGGATACAGCCATACAGGTCATTACACAAAAAATAGGTATAGAAACTCAAATAACCTTCTAGTGTTACCGAATGTAAAAATCAATTCTGACAACCCCTTTTTATCAGTATACTAGCTCAAAATGCTACTACAAAATCTCTGGTCTCGACTCATTGTGGGAGACTCACTTTCTTCCTGTCCAGATGAAACTTCTTGCTGCCTAGAAGCTGCATTCAGAAACACCAAACTTTTAGTGAAAGGACTGATATTAAAGACCCACAGAAATGAAAATTCTTTTATGAACTTATTGCATGTTAACTGCTTTAGTAGGTGACTACAAGCAGAGTATAAGTAGAACAATGTTCAGAAGAAACTGCTAGTATTGGATGGTGTTCCAAATCATTCTGTAACCCGTATTCTAGGTGTTATGGTCGGGTCTTGGTACTTCAATCTATTTCTCAAACGAAATGAGTAGTGAACCTACCTGAAACTAGCTGGATCCAAGTAGTTCTCTTTTAGGATTCTACTCATACCCTAACTTCAAATCTGAAAGTCTGATGTATACATAATTCATACGTTGCAGATTCTCTATTTCAATTCTTTTCATTTCCCATAGTAATAAGAACCCATTTCTGTTTTATTCATTCTCTGTTCTTTAGTTATCGTCAAAAATATAACTAAGTGGCTAATCCGAGCCCAGTTGACTAACACTTTGACGGTGGAACAAAACTAATCAAATTTCTAAGTTTTAACCACATAATCTGGAGTTCTAAACTTATGGGAACTACTGTAAGCAGGTGTCGCTCATCCAGTAACCAGTCTTAAGAAAATGCATTATTAATCTAACAACAAATAGAGAAAAATGAGTGGGCAATAAGACCAGACTTCCCTTTTGGTCTTAACTCAGCCAATGAGTCGGTTAAAATCCGACACAAACACATGCAAAGTGGGTAAAAAGATGCAGGGTATTAGACATTCATTAACCGTCAAAACTTTCACCAGTTTCTAGGATTTCATACCTTCTGTTTCAAGTATGAGAGAGCTCCACGCTTTGAAGAAAATTTTGAAAAGACAGATGGTGATTGGGCCTCAATAAGTGATCTTAGATCTTTCAGCTTCATTGACTTACCAGGGGCCTGCAATTAGAAGTCATACAGATTAAAATAGAATCTTCATTTAAAAGCTAACAAAATTGCATATGTTGAGAAAAGCACCTGACGAAGTAGCTTTTTGCACAACTTTTTCAAGTTAACTTTCTCCTCGTCACTCCTTTCTGTTATGACAACCTCACTGAGCTTTTCTTTAACTGGAGAACAAGGTTCAGCAGAATCCTCGGATTCATCGTCCTCTTCATTGGTGTCTTCACCATCTTCTTCTTCGTCATCATCTTCACTATCACTAAATGATGTCTTCTTTCCCTTCCAATCAGCACCAGCAATTTTCTTGGACTTACCCTTAGCTCCCAGACCTTGCTTTCCAGTTGTAGCTTTATCCTACAGGATGAAATGACAAACATCAGAATTACCCACAGAAATCTATACAATAACTCAAATGTTTGTGGCAATCAAAAGGTTTCTTATTTCTTGAAAAGGTAAAGACATCTATGGATTTTTTTACAAGATAGACTACGAACAATGTATAAACACCTTTGGAAGTTTGGGACCAGTTTACTGCGATTAAAATTCTATCAAATAACAACACTTCAGAGTCTTATAATCATGCTGTTGGATATTAAAATCAAATCTGAATCCCGACACTTAACCAAGTATAACAGACTAATTAAGCAGTTATACAGGTTTCAGCAAGTTTGAGATTTACATGTCAGAATCTACACACATAAGAAGATAATGACAAGAGAATATTAAAACGACTATGACTAAACCTTTAAGACAGTAAATAGTACCTGACAAAGATTATACAGATCTTCTTGATCTTGTTCATGAAAAACAGCCCTTTTGCCTGATCCAGGTGCATCATCAGAACTTCGTTTAGATTTCTTCTTCGGTTTAGACGTTGCTCCAAGAAGTCCCCCAGAAACGAATCCGTATTTAATGCCCCACCAATTTACTGGCACGTCGTTTGGCTTGTCTGTCATAATTTGAAATGTTAAGTAGAAATAAGAGAACAATACTAGTAGGTAAAAGTACTCTTGAAAAAATGTATCGCTGGCGCTGCCCAGAGCTTATAGAGCTACAGAAGTTATCTGTCAAACCCCAAAAAATCATTTGTTCACCTCAACTAAAGAATACAGCTATGATCTAAGTGAATGTTCATCATCGCAGATATTAGCTATTGCCTTGAATTCCGAAGCTTTAAATGGTTGTGCAGAAATTAAAATAAAATTTCTTTTGTTAACCTCAACTTCAGAACACTATTATCATGTATGCAAAGTTGTCCGGTTACCTTCATCTTGGCAGCTATTCGACTCAGCTGTCGCTTTTGTCTCCAATTCCGATAGTTCATCTAGTTGTACATCCTCCTTTTCGGTTTTTTTGACCTGCATATGCAAGGCATGGACTTGTTATGAACCTATTGGAATACAAGTGTAATTGCAAGCAAACCAAACTGCCAATTACAGAAACTCAATATCCTCATGTGACTAGTATAGAAAATATAATCATGTGCTTATGTAGACACAAATGCACAACGTGACTCCATGAGAGAAATATGATTCAGTATGATTACTCATTTCTTGATAATAGTTGTCCGGTTACCAACCACCAGGCATATTTGACAAGAAAAGAAAATTAGAGGTGGAGAAAATTACAAGAATTCCCTCAAGATCTTTCAAAGAATATCCATTAACACGCTTCCCTCTTTCCCTCTTTTGGTATCTACAACAACAAGAAAACCAATTCAATCAAAACCCCAGACCATAATATTACAATTTATACATGACCAATTACGAAAAACAAAACAGAAAGACAACTAATTTCATTATTTTGCCAACCTGCCCTGTGGACGAGTACTCTTAACGACAGTCTCCTTGACTTCTTTAGCTTCAACTTTCTCAGCATCAACGGAAGAAACTTTCTTGCCTGCACATTACACAAACTTAAACAATTAACTCATACTCCACACTACTTAAACAACCAACAAATACAAATCTCATTTTCACATCACCTTCTTTATCATCGTCATCATCATCTTCAATGTGTACTGCCGCTTGCTGCCAGTCACAAATAAACCAAACGAACACGTCATATTCCACAAAACGAAAAACCGGTTTCTATTTTGCGTTCAGAAATTCGAAGTACATCAAATTAAAACATTTCTTACCACTTTCAATCTTTTCAGAATATTATCAAATTGCGTAGTATCAAATGCCCAATTGTTCTTCACTTGGTCCAAACCAACACCTACAGAAGAAACCCCAATAAAACCCCACAAAAATTAAACCTAATTTTCGATACCATTCACTCAAATTACACACAAAATTGATACTTTTGCCTCAAAAACCAAAAGAAATAAAGAGAAAGGTAAAGGGTTCAATCAAAAACCTGAAGTATCCTGCTTGTTTTTAACTCGAACATGACCTTTAATTCCTTGTTTATCTTTTCCAAGTCCTTCACCTTCTTCCCATCCCTACAACACAAAAGAAACAAACCCATTTCATTGTGAAATCAAATGAACCAAAAAACCCTAATAAAGTTTCAACAATGGGTAGGTAATTTGAGAAAAAGGAGAGGGTTTTTTTTGTTACCATTGTTTTCATGAGGCGGAAAGCGGCAGATCTTCTAGAAACTCCAACATAGCAGAGAGGAGCTTCAGGTGCCGCCATGACTACGATTCTGCGAATAGATCAAGCAATCTCTCTATGCGACTCTGAGATTCAACTCAGAGGGTTTTTCGAGAGAGAATGAGCAGAACGAAAGAATGAAGAAAGGGTTTTACGATACTAAAATAGACCCAAAATTCTTGAGTTCACATTTTTGCCTTAGGTCTAAGTGGGCGTGTGGGACCCGCAAATTTGGTCAAACTCGGAGTTCAGTCCGATTCATGTTTGGGGGATTTAAGAAGGATACTTGGTTTAACTCGGAGTCCGATTACATTGGATGAGAACTAGTAAGGATACATCAGAGCTAATGGCTATGAGATGAGTGTTAAAAACATACACTCATTTCCAAGTACAGCGAGAAATTAGGTGAAAGAGTGATGAAAGAGTGATTTTCTCATCGTGGGAGGTAATTAGTATACCTGGATCAGAAAATCACCTCCCACACAGCTTGAACAGACAAAATCTCTCTAAGGCTGAGTGTAGTGGAGGAGGGAAGTATGGGGTTCAACAGTATCGCCACGTCACGTTGAAGATAGGTCTGAGTGCAGCAGTGGGGGAGGGAATTTCAATATAGGCGAGGACCAGTATATCGTCTCAGCGAGGTCCAAATACTCGTCGTAGGAGCGAGACCCAGAACCTCGCTGGACTAGTCAACATACGTTGAAGCGACATCTCGTTCCTCGCCCCAGTTCTATTACAGACACCAACAACGTTTTCTCCTACTCATTCAACTTGAGAAGTTATCTTCTTCCTCTTAGGGTTTCTTCTTCAGCATTAGAGGAGTGATTTCGATTGAGTTATTCACTGAGATATTACACCAAATCGTTGAAGGGGTTTGTTCTTCATGTGATGGTGACCATATGCATGTTCTTATTTTGATTCTAAACACCAATCAAAAGAGAAAAGAGAGGTATGAAATTGATCCTATTTTTTTTGATTTTTATGGATTGAATTAGTTCTACTGATTTCTATTGATTTTGTATTATGTGATATGTTGATGCTTAATTGGTACATGTTTGATTGCATTTTATTTAGAATTGTTTTTGATATGTTAGGGTTTTAGGGTTTTATGGAGCGTGAAGGTAATACATACATTTGGGATTAATTTCTTTTTCTTAGGTTGAGATGAATGAATTTTTGTTGATTCATGCTTAATTTTTGCTGATTCATGATTTTTTTTTCCTTAGCTTGAGATGAATGAGTAATGAATAATGCTTGGGTAAATTCTTTTACATATAGATGAAAGAATTGTTAATGTTTACAATGTAATGCTTGGTTAATTTTTAGAATTTTCAATTTAGATGAAAACTTTATAATCATGATCGGAGAATGGGAGTAATATATGTTGTGTTTGTTTTCATTGTAGTCAATTGTCATGGTGTCAATTGTGATTTTGTCTAGGAAGGGTGAAAATCATATAAGTAAGGATTGTTCGTCACTAGATACACCAAATAGGGGTTTGCAATTTAAAAAAAGTTGGTCTCAGGTGAAGAAATATTATGACATAGTGGTAAACAATAATCCTCAAGCCTTGGAAGTGTTACAAAGGTGTGGTTTTTCTTTGGTGTTTGAATTTGATTTATCTTGTGCCAATTGTAAATTAACAAAAGCACTTATGGAGAGGTGGTGGAAGAAAACCAGGTCATTTCATTTTCCGGAGTTCGAGTTAGGAATCACACATTTAGATTTTGTAAGGCTAACTGGTATTCCAATAGATGGTGGACGAAACTTGCCAAGAATACTTGCGGGTTTGAGGAAGACAAATTATATAGGATATGATAGCGCGTATCTTTGTTGCGTGAAGCAAAATCGGGATGCAAGAGCAGCTGCCTATGAGGAAGCGGTTAGACAAGGTCTTAAGGGTGACAAAGTTGGTATATGGGAATCTTCAGCTTGTGCCATTCCAATCAGTTTTCTTGTACACTACATTAACAGTAGGGAAAACTTAGACAACACGGGCGTATGAGAAGATTTGACTAGGAAGATACATCTATAATCCACTCATGGATGAATGTCTTTGTGGCCGAAAATCTTACGCGAAATACTGTTTCGGGAGTGAACTTATGGGATTTGGTAGTTCAACATCTAACAGTTAGAAACGGAAATCCAAATCAAAGAACTGGTCGTGTCTTACAAAACCGGGTCACCTTGATTAAGAAACAGGTCAAACGATACTTGGAATTTGTAGTACCTATTTACCGAAATTTACCTAGTGGATGGACTATCGACGAATGTGTAACCATTTAAATGAAATTTTAAATGAAATTTACATCAAATTTACCTAGTGGATGGACTACCGAAATTTAACTATGTACCCATTCAAATTTTACATCAAATTTTGTTAAGAAACCATTTAAATGAAACGCTAATAATTTATTGTTTATTTACTGAATTAAAATGAGGCGAAACATAGATACTCGGAGGCCACCAACAAAAAATTCGAATTCTATAAGTGTTATTTACTGCTCAAAGAAAGGATAGCCGAGTTCAATCCGGATGAAATATGTCGTGAACTACCTGAAGCTAGCGATGAAGATGATTAATTACACTGCAATGGAGATTAATGGTTTTGTTGGTAAACCTCTTGTAAACCATCCCGAGACACCACTCAGACGGCAGGGACACCTGGAGGTTTAAAGGTTTGTTGCACGTGCTAAGTGCATCCGAGGTGCTTATGACAGTGACCTAATAAGAGTTGTCATTGGTCATTGTATTGGCACAATGTACTATCTTGTATTGTAGTTTGAAATTAATGAAATAAGTTAAATCTTTTTTGAGTCCACTAAACATAACACTCCACGTCCGACGTTGTGTTCAACGGAGAAGATTAATATGTTACAGAATGAGCTACGCTTATAATTTTTTTTTATCGATAATGTACCATTACTGTCGCTCTCTAAAATTAATAAAAACACATGTATATTAGGGTTAAGGTCGGTCACATTGATCCGGGTAGTGAACCATTAATTCTAGACTACACTTTCAATGATTATGATGAGAGCACGAATTAGATAGAAAGAATGTGAATCGTGTAGTAGGGTGTAACGGGGGAGTAAGACTGAAAAGGTCAAACAAATATTTCAAAACTGGCGAGGAGGGTCCTTATTGGAGCGATGTTTCGGTATTCTCTTCAAAGAGAGGTGGTGAACATCGCTGAATTTTACGAAAGCGAAGACGTTCTCGTCGCTTTTTCGTTTTTTCTGGCGATGACCGAGACCCCACCCCTTTTGAAATCCCCGCTAACCTTCCCTGCTTCGAGAGAGAGAAAAAAGAGGCTTCGGTTTAAGGCCGCTTTGGCGACTACCGGATGCTGCTTTCATCCCCTTCTTTAACTCCACTACACTCAGCCTAAGTAGCTGATCATGTGAATCTGAAACATCGAATCTAAAAAACAGTATACATTTCCATCTTCACTACTTAGACGGCAACTCAGATTTGGTCTCGATAAGATGATATATTGATTTTTACCTTAATGGTTGCAATGTTGTTTTTTTTTTTCCCGGTTCATTATATTAGAGCTATAGCGAATCAAAATGGCCAGCCACTTCTGCTTTGGTATCATACGTTCCATATGTCTCCGGCTGAGAAGGAATTGCAGTATCCATCAAATAACTTCCTAAAATATTATATAACTTTACATATTAGTTGAATATTTTTAGGATATTATTCAAAACAAAGAAAAATTCTTTTTATAAAATACACAGTCACACTGTATACTTAAATTCAAATTTGAATGACTAAACTAGAGAGTAAACTACCTCGTAGACCATAGTGGCTAGTTTAGACCTAACTAATTCTGGTCTCGAACTGTTTTTGAATGGTTTTTTGTCTAGTTTCCATCCGCCACATAATTAGTTAGTCCTTCCACCGCCTGGCTTCCACATTTAAATTGTGTTGGGTATTGCACATTCTCTGTTTAATTTCTCGAATCGGGATCTTTTGGCTCAACTTTATCCAAGTTTTACTCATGGAGCAACCCCGTTTTCCACCTTGAATAGGTCAAAATACGCGCGACAATCGTTCCTGAAAAATACCATGGTGGTTCATGACGGTTCTGGACGCTATTAAGGTGGCCCAAGTCTCTACCTTCAAGGTAGTGGTTGTCCAAAAACTTGCGTCAGAGCCATCACTGTTCTAGCTTATAAATCCCTGCAAATGAAACCCACACCTCAAATACCAAGGTGGCCTCTTGCGGTTCTATTTATGTTGATTTTTGATCCAATCTCTTTCGGGCCTGGACCATGCCATTGAGATAATTGTTTTTGTTCTGAATGGGGTACCAATTGGTGGATTTCCATGAAAAACCAGAAGTGAGGTCTGATTTATTTATTTTTGAGCGAAAAATGGTAAATTTAATTAAAAATTGAGCTTCATCAAAGAGATGAAACTAAGATTATAAAAATTTAGGTTTGACTAATTATTACCGACAACTGCCTCCCACTTTGACACTATAAAACAAAAGGCTTCTTGGAACGGCTAAAAAGCGTCCCAAGAGGCCCAAATCCGTCCCAAAAAGATATTAGTGACGTTTTTCTGACCGTTCCCTGTTCCACCGTCACTAATACTATTTGGTCGTCATTTCTTTTGATTTTTGTTAAAGGGAGAGCAAAAAGAGATTCGATGAGAGCAAAATTTTTGGTTGACTCGGTAACTAGGACCTATTCAATATATTTTCATAACTCGGACCAAACTGTCCTTCCTAATTTCACCCACTAATGCCACATTATTTATACCCATCCTCGAAACAACTCCAACACCATTGAAACCCATGATGATGATCAAAAAAATCAGATTCCTTGTCTAGATCGTTCCTCTTCTCTTCTTAACATATTTTTGTGATCAATTTTTATCCATCTTCTATTTTTATCCATTCAATTCCTTCAGAAACAAAATCAACCGAGAAAACAAAAAACAAATCATAAAATTTAATTATACACTATATAAGTTTTTATTTATTATTTATAATCAAATCAAGAGAAGGGTTTGTTTTTACAACAACTCTTGTTTTTGATTTGGGTCTGTTGCAACAACTGTAGTTCAAAGTTCCAAACGGATTTTGCACCAGTGTTTGACCTAATAAAGTTCTCACGGTTTAAAACAATAAACTCAAAAAACTAAACAAAGCTCAATTAATCATTTTGTTTAAAAAAATCAGTTAAAAATCTTATTGACAACAACTTGTATAGAAGATGGAAATTAGAGGAAGGCCTAATCGATGTCATATATATTCATACATATGTTTAAAGAAGTGACGGCAATGGTAAAGAACGTTTTTTTGGTTATGGGATGGCGGAGGAGCTATCTGGAAAATGGAGAAATTAGGTGTGATTAATGGGTAGATGTAGTAAGGGTAACCTGGTCATAATAGTAACAATATATTGAATAGGTCCTGGTTAGCGAGTCAGTTATGATTTTTCCTCTCCTCAAATCGCTTTTTGCTCTCCCTTTAACAAAAATCTTTCTTTTAGGGACGGTCATATTATTGTCTTAATTTAAAAATTTGATCACTAATAGGGAAGAGTACTCCATGAGCATCCCAAATAACCCTCTTTAGGGACGGTTTTGAAAAAACAGCCTGTCCCTAGAAGCTACTTATTTTGTAGTGTGATATTAAGGTAATCAAAGAGTAGCCTTCAAACAACTTTGAATTTAAAGACGAATTATATAGAGTACATTTGATGGAAATGATAAGCTGATCGAAATTCCTCTGGTATCCCCTGTAAAGCCGACTGTTGTGTTCATTCCACAAATTCCACCAAATCGCAAAAGGCAAGATACTCCAAAGTTGTCACATGAAACTTCTGCTCCTTCTTCTTGACCATTCCCAAATATTTCTCTTAAACGTCTCCGAGAATACTCACTGAATCTTGAGACTGTCCAGAAAGTAATGTTATAATTTTCTTGTTTCGCTGCAGTGTGGAAACAAATGATTTTAGGTTTCCTGCGACGTTGAACAGAATAAGCATTGGCTAGACACGTCCAGCTCTTTGAAGGTTATCCAGAGATAGTGCTCCATCGTGACAAACAATCCATATAAGAAATGAGACTTTCAAAGGTATCATTGGGTTCCACACTTGTTTGGGTGGAAAAATAAGCAACCATCTGCATCTAGTGCCGATTAGCAATTTGTGACTAAAAAATCAGTTCCATAAACCTATTCTCTACCCTCCTCCACATTACTGTCTTGAGAAACAATAATATCTCCTAACTTCTGTAACATGTCTTCCACATCACCCACTTCTTGTTCATTCACAGGACTTTTGACATTGAGATTCCACTGTCCATTCTCGGACATAATTCCAATCATAGCAACATTTTTAGATCTTGTTAATTTATAAATTCTTGGATATTTTTCCTTCAAAACAACGTTACCAACCCATTTATTTGACCAAAAAAAAATTCTTCCTCCATTTTAACAATCAAATTAGCTCCATCTTTAACAAATTGTCTAATATTTAAAATTCCATACCAAATTAGGACTCCGACCCACATATTTATTAGATGTATTAGGATTAAAAGAATTATGTTTGCCTCCAAAATTTTCACGAACAATTCGTCTCCAAAGCGCGTTATTCTCCTCTTTATATCTCCAGATCCACTTATAATGTAAATCCTTGTTGACAATCTCCATCTTCTTAATACTAATACCCCGTATAAATTTTCGCACCGAAGTGAGGTATGCTTTGTTGATTCCAACTCCTATTCTTTCTCAAAGGCTTTTATCAGGATGTCATCGGACGATTGCATCTACTTACCGTAGTAACATGACTTCATTTCTTCTTGAAAATGCGGGGGGTCTAACAACCACACCCAACAATTCGTTTGGAAATCTGAGAGGACTTACTCCAATACACTTTCTAGAGAATCAACTAGACATTCAGACTCAATCTAGAATAAAGTATATCAAAGAGTTTAATATCTCTAACTCTTAATTCAATCCGCAATCAGCAAATAGAAATCTGCGAGCCTAATTGAATATAAGAGGAGTTACTTGAACGGTACCAAAGAGCAATGTTCAAGTGTCAATCAATGTAAATCAACAACCAAAGGTTGGATATTCTAATTGATTGATCTTAACGCACAACCTGTGATATTTCAATTATATAACAAAATATAATGCGGAAAAGAAATAACACAGATACCAGAACTTTGTTAACGAGGAAACCGCAAATGCAGAAAAACCCCGGGACCTAGTCCAGATTGAACACCACAATGTATTAAGCCGCTACGGACACTAGCCTACTACCAATTAACTTCAGACTGGACGGTAGTTGAACCCTAATCAATCTCACACCGATTCAAGGTACAGTTGCGCTCCTTATGTCTCTGATCCCAGAAGGATACTACGCACTTGATTCCCTTAATTGATCTCACCCACAACTAAGAGTTTCTACGATCCAAAGTCGAATACTTGATAGACAAATTTGTCTCACAAAGAAAAGTTTATAGGATTGAATAAATCTGTCTTCCACAGAAATACCCAAGAGTTTTTGTTCCGTCTTTTGATAAATCAAGGTGAACATGAACCAATTGATAAACCGGACTTATATTCCCGAAGAACAGCCTAGTATTATCAATCACCTCACAATAAACTTAATCGACTAGCGAAACAAGTTATTGTGGAATCACAAACGATGAGAAGAAGTTTGTTTGTGATTACTTTTCTATCTTGCCTATCTGAGATATAAAATCTCGAGCAAATTATTTCAATTGTACTCAACACGATAGAAACAACAAGATCAGATCACACAACTACAAAGATAATAGTTGGGTCTGGCTTCACAATCCCAATGAAGTCTTCAAGTCGTTAACCTACAGGGTCTCGAGAAGAAACCTAAGGTTAAAGGAGAATCGACTCTAGTTATGCAACTAGTAACACACAGGAGGTGTGGGGATTAGGTTTCCCAGTTGCTAGAGTTCTCCTTTATATAGTTTTCAAATAAGGGTTTACAATCCAAGTTACCTTGGTAACAAAGCATTCAATATTCACTGTTAGATGAAAAACCTGATTCAACCAAGCTAAGATCTTTCAATCGTTAGATCGAACTTAGCTTGTTACACACAAATGAAATGTACCCTCATTTAGGTTTATGTAACCGTACCTAAACGTGTACACCATGTTGCTTCATAAATAGTTAGCCGAGGTTAGCCATATGATTACTCTCATATCAACCTTATTCATCTTAACCATAACTAGTTCAAATGACTCAAATGAAACTAGTTAAGAGTTATTCAATTGTTTAGAAAACACAATTGAAATCAAATCGGTTTGATTCACTTGAATCAATCATGAACATTATAGCCGCGGTTTGCAAAGATTGCATTCCTTATGATTCAAAATGTTTAAGTTCATGGACTTGACCGATTTGACAAAGTAACCAGCTTAAGTATGCGTACGGGTATGCGTACTTAAGTAACCGGTTTTTGAGTTTGTAAAGTTCCCAAACTCAACAGAAATTTTCGGTTCAAAAACTTCCGCCAGTATGCGTACGGGTATGCATACTTAAGGTGACTAGTTAATAGTTTTTCCAAAACCAAACTCAGCAGAAATTCTCGATTCAGTATGCGTACAGGTACGCATACTTAACCTGTCTCATTCACCAATTTCGTATACACACATATGCATACTCTTGGCTTCCGGTTTATGGACTTATACACTAATGTGCGAACACACTATATATGCTTATATCCAAAGATGGTTACATCAACAACTCTTTATTTCAATCATTGAAACATTCTTCTATAATGTCAATAGCCGTTTTCACACACTATTAGCATCAAAGCAATTTTCAAGATATTGAAATAATCATCATTGAAACCTTCCAAGTCTTACACCAAATTATTGTATCACATAAACCATGTAAGATGTTACTCGACAATTTTCTCATGATATAAGATGAACTTGGTTGAAGCGAAGCTTACCAACACATATTTCGAAATATATGTAAGCGAGATATACTCAGTTCGAAATCTCAAATGTGTATAGAGAAAACTATATCGTAACACGACTTACGTCTCAATATAGGATATAATAGAAATAGACTTTCCAAGTGATAGATAAGATCAAGTCTCCACATATATACCTTTTGTCGAAGAAGTTCCACAAGCTCCCCTTAGTAGTTCTTCGTCTTCAAGAGATGAACGTCGAGAGATTTAATCTCAACTACACTATCTATGTCCTAGTCCGAGACATCTACAAATAGGCTAGAAATCAAGACTTATAGTTTTGATCACTAACATTGACAAACATGCTTGAGATAGCAACGCATACGAGTTCGACCGAGCAATGCTCTAACAATCTCCTGCTTTGTTAATTTTAGTGACAATACTATCTATACATATGGATTACAAAAAAGATAAAAAATGTAGCTTCTTGTCCACATGCTTGATCTTCTTGGCATCTTCAACGCGACTCGAAATCTTCGTCACTTCCAAGTACTCCATGATCCTAAAGGTTGTAAGTTCAGCATCACAGTTGTTGAAGATCCGTAGCTATAACAATGAGAAAACAAAATGCTCTCAATCATTGTTATTCAGTGTCATAGTATTATTATACAACATCAAAGTTCAATTGTATCACAACTTTGACAATAACACTATGGTGATATGCATCACTGCCCCTTAGTCAATACATATCTCAACATGAAAACCACTCCCCCTTACATAATGATCCGTAAACCATATGTATTTGTAGTGTGAACTACACATTAATTCTCCCCCTTTTTGTCAAAAAAATTTGGCAAAGGTACGAAAATTAGTGGGATCCTAATGAAATTTCCACGGAGATACATCATGACGAAAAGGTGTATTAACATACCGACAAATTTAGATGCAATCATATAGCCGAAGCTAAATGCATTCATCAAGGAGTTAATGAAGATACAAGATAACCCCTAAAAATTTCACAGACGCACTCCCCACAAAGATTTGGCAATTAAGCACAAGTTCAAAAGAACTCTCTCCCATAAAATGTCATCCCCGAAGGAATAACATAGGCGACCTTACTTTCACAAAAAAAGAAGGATTTCTTTGGACAACCAAATCACATGAAAACATGAATTTGTATCCAAAAAATTCAATTGAAATAACCACAAGAGAACCCATAATTAGTTCAATCGAACAATAACAACCAAATTAATCACAATAAAACCCATAATTAATTCAAGTGTTACAAGTGTTTATAATGTCTTTCTAGGAAACCATAGTGCCTGAACTCAGTGGGACCATCCAGCCGTCATAGGGCGCATGCTTAGCATCTATGACGTCTTGTGTGAGCTCACATAATAAACCTTTCAAAATGATGGGGTGAATATCATGATTTGAAAACAAGAAATGGGGTCACGTCAATAATGATGAGTAATCAGTTTGAGTCTATTTTATTTGACTGAAGTTTTTTGGGAGTTAGACAGACACTAGTTGCTTCTAAGAAATGTACTTTTCACTGGGCCATTTTGTTTTGGTCGGTAAAATATTTTAAGAAGAGAGAAAAAGGTTCTCTAGCCATCAACAGAAGGTGCAAATCCACCATCGACCAAAGGAAGGTCGACACTGAATCCACCACCCAAAAACAAAAAGAAACCACCACCCAAAAACAAAAAGAAACAACAAAAGCAAGACTGGAAAAGAACAATACATGCTCGTCTTAAAACGAAAATTCATGGGGCCAATTAGGGATCAATAAATAATTTTTGTGTCTCAGGATAGATTTTGAGACGTATGTCGAAAAGTTTAGTCTAAGATGGCTAATTAGATACTGGTTTTATAAGCTAACTTAAAAGAAGATCTAGTTTCAACAGGTTTTGCAACTATGTATTCCAAGGTATTTTTTATTTTTTATTTTGCGTTTGCTTCCCCCACTAGAGGAAATCGTGAATTTTTTTTTTTTTTTTTTTTTTTTTTATCATAAGAGAAGAATTCATTAGGTGAAAAGAATTTATAAAAAATCTACTAGAGGTAGAAAAACAAAGAAAAAAAAAATTACTGAAAAATAGCTTCCCAGTTGTTGTGAACTGAACTTACAAAGTTCAAGTGCATTCTCCTACCATCTGCATTAGCCCAATAGATTTCACTTCAATGAAAGATTAAATTCCGTCTTTCGTTTTTCTTTTATTAAATTCCAATCCAATTAGATTACTGTGGTTTTTTCTGGATTTTAAAACCCTATACGACAGTGCTTACCGTATAATCCACACTTTCGTGAAACATAACTCAAATTTGAATGACCATACTAGGGAGCAAACTACTCCCACAATGGGTCAGTTTAGGCGTAACTATATAATTCGTCTGGAAGCAGTAAGCCAGTAACTACTACTCCTATATTGGATGTTCTCTGAATCTAGTTTTTACATCATTTCATGGGACTATTTAGGGGTCAATAAACAAATTTTGGGTCCTCGGTAGATTTTGGAGTCCAATGAAAATCTGGTTTTAGTTTATTAGCTACAAAAAAAAACAAAAAACAAAAAAGAAACTGGTTTTTGTAGCCTAACTAGTATAACCGAAAGTGTTCATTCAAGTTCAATAACAATTACAACAAACAATTATAACCCTTTCAGTTTTCTTTATAATTGCATGTGAATTGACGTTCTTCAAGTAAAATAATTAGTTACAATATGCAAGATTTTAATTTTCTTTCTTTATATAGTACTTAATTGTTTTAAATAAAGAACGCTAATCAACCAATCTAGTATTGTTTTAATCGTGTTCTATTAACGTTTTATTTAAACTACGGATTACCATTTTCTACCCTAACCTTCATTGTCTATTCACGTCTTTCTGGTATAGTTTCAAGTTCAGGTTTCCAACTTCTGGGCGTATCGTTGTCAACGTTATGATGCCCTTGATCAAAAAATCCTTTAGAAACTTTGACGATCACGTCTTCAATTGAACCCTTTTTCATTAACAATTCTTGAAGCTGTTGCTTTGTTAGAATCACTTGAATCTGCTTAACTTCCCCTGATAAGGACTGATCATTATCTGCGGATTGAGAATTAGTAGGATGAAGATAATAAACATTTCCAGTTTTCAGTTCATAATAAGGAGAGAGAATCTGGGACGACCCTTCCGAGATCCTGACTCCAAAACCAGTGAAATTCACCAAAACATCCTTAACTAAAACTGATGATCGGTACTCAACAGCAACCTTTCCGTTCATCTTCAATATCCGCACAACCTTTTCTTGATACGTTGTCGTCGACTCAACTAGAGTATCGATTGAATTAATTCTTTTGGGTTGTCTTAATTGAATTAGTAAACAACAACCCATGTTTCTTAGTATGTGCTTCATGATCATTTCAACCCTTCAACAAAAGAAATAGAAGCAGCAGGAGACAGACAGAAAGAATGAATGTGTGTAAGTAAAGTTTGAGAGGTTTTTTGTATTGATTTGAAGAGGAGGAGTGCCGTGAATATATATACTACTAAAAGTTTATGGATAGTGGGTAACAAGAATAAGTTGTTGTATTGGATTGGGTTGGGTGGTGGGTTATTAGAGTTTAAAGAAACAGACCCTATAGAAAAAAGCTATCCAACTTTTTTGTTTTGGGATGACAATTGGTAAGAAAAGGGCAGGCATGAATAATGAGAGGGTGAAGTGCAAGAAAAACTTGGTAAAAAACAGAAAGCAAAGTTAACATTATCAACAGGCGTGCCCATTATGGGTCGGTTTGGTGGGATGTATGTGTTAGCGACTGCGGGGCCAGGTTTCTAGAAATGGATCGGCAAATATCTTGCCTGACCATGCCACACCTTGGTACAAGGTGCAATATAGGCTTATAAGGGCTTAAATTAGGCTTAAGAAGGCTGGTCTTGATGGGCATTTGCACACCTTTGTGGCTCCGTCCTTGCTATGTATGTTTCCGGCTAAGTCGGAATCTTAGTTGCCTCCAAATAACCTTTTGGATATACTTTTACACATAAATCAACTTCTCTTACGAATCTCCGATGTTTTGTTTCGATAAACGAATTCATTGAATTTAGAATATATTTGATGGGTACTCAGTTTCCGTCACTTTCGACCAGACGGAAATTGAACTTCCCATCCCATATAATCAAGAATCATACTAGTAGAGTTGTTTTTCTTCCACTCTTGGCCAGGACAAAATGAGGATTACCACCGAGCCTTGCTAGCTAGGGTGCATGCTTGCATCTATTACGTCGTGTGGGAGCTCACATAATTTAAATCTTTCAAAATGATGGGGGAGAAAATCATGATTTCAGAAGTAAAAATGGTGTCACGTCACTAATGATGAGCATAGCTAGTATGAATCTATCTTGGCTGACTAATATTTACTGGGAGTTTTAGAAATTAGTTGGTTCTTAGAATGTACTTTTCGTAGGGCCATTTTTTTGGTCGGTAAGTAAATAAATAAGTTTATTAAAAAAGTACATAAAACCATCACCAAAAGATGCAATCTTCCTCCGACCAACCGAAGGACAGTGAATCCCAAAAGAAAAAGAAGAGCAACAAAGCACAACAACAAACAGAGAACAAGCTTAGGGGCCAGCAAATAACTTTTGTGTCGCCGGTAGATTCTGAGTTACATGTCAAATTTTCTTCTTTTGCAAAAGCATTTTTCTGTTGTGCGTTGCTGTGAGAAAAAAACAGTTAAACGTTTGGTAAAATATTAATGAAAATTAAAACTGATTAAAAAATAATTAAAGTGTGTTTGGTAAAATATCGGATTCATCCATTGTTATTGTAGCAAATGACAAAAACAGACATATTCCTGAAAATAGTTTTATTCAATTTTATTAAGTTTAAAAATAATTATTTTTTTACTATTAAATATAAATATATGATATTAAATTTACTAATTGTCACTATTATTATTATTGTTAAAAAAATTATTTTACTTAATCACTTTTTAATATATATATATATAAAATTAATAAAAAATCGAACTAAAATTAAGTAATTATTTAATATTTTTTTATTATTGACAAAATTAAGTGAAAGAGTATATAATTAGCCTTGCGAGATTGGGGTATACCAAGATTTATATGGACATAGTGCCCTTACTAAGGGGAGGCCAAATCTAGGTGAATTTACAATATTACCCTTACCCTTTATAATTCTAATTACCCTAAATTAGTTTTCTTTTATACCATTTCATCTTCTTCTCCTCTTCCTCTACCTTACTGGCTCTTCCTTCCCCACCATTGAAAACTCGTCGATTAATTCGTCGTAATCGTCGATTCGAAAATTTCGATTAATCTTCAACCATGGAACCGCCGAGGGCTAGTAAGATGAAACAAACAAATAGAAAGCGCAACGAATTCAACCATGGAATTCCAAGTTTAGTTTAAAGAAAAGTGAAGAAAAAACCATCGAAGAAGAAGAGATCGATGCCGCTGAAACCGAAGAAATGATGCGATTAAGAAAGTAAGGGCCTACTTAAACTCACTCCAGTATTTCAATTTCATGTTTGCATGTCAAATTAGGTCAGAAAATTGAATCTTTGAATTTGCAGTTATATGGACGGCAAGGTGTTTGTTCCATGACCTTGCCGACATTTCATGTTAAGGGTCAGTCGGCAAGATCTTAGGTTGAAGATCTTGCCGTCTGTTTAGTATCTGTAACTGCTTTAACAGGGTCGACAAGGTATTCAACCTAGGACCCTGTCGGCGTCAGTTTTTTTTTTAAGCCGGGTCGGTTATAAAGTTTTACCTTGCCGGCTTGATGTGTTTTCAAAGTTGTTGTAGTAATATGATTCGTTCAAGACTTGTGAAAGCGGATTTTTACATTTTTTTTTATTAAATAAAAATAGCGAACTAAATTAAAAAGATGTTGTGAAAATTATGGAGAGAATGGGGCTAGGATTCCACCATTGGTTGATATTAGTGATTTAATAAAACAATAATTATGCAACTCAACATTCAAATTGATTCTAATAGTATTGCCTAGACATGTAGATTTCCAAAAGAATGGATGTTAATCCAAGCATAGAATATCAAAACCCTAAAGCAAGCATATTCTATCAAGAGAAAATACACCTAACTAATCAAAATCATATAAACAATTTTTAGTTCAATGCAAAAATCATAATAGAGTTGTTGTAATTAATTAATAGAAATATATCACTTTTACCGAAACAACGGCTTCCTCCATAGCCCCAAGGATTGGGTTTAGCTCATCATGATGTTGGAAACACGCTCAAAAGTTGATTTCATTGCTCAAAGTAGGTGTACAAATGATGAAATGGAGAAAATGATGAAAATCGGGTGTTTGCAACGTTTATAATTGCTGCAAAACACTGTTACAAAGAACGACAAAAAGGAACTGCTGTTGTTGTATCTCTGCGACCCTCTTGTGGCTGTCGTTGTCACTGTTGATAAACGACTGCCTCTGGTGGTCTTTTGTTCTTCGTGTTCTACAGTTCTGCAGCAGCAAAAACTTCTCTCTGCAAATGGCGATTTCTCACGCTATTGATCTCTGTTTCCTTCCCAATCACTCTATACCTTATATGAGTCCCCATCACCCTATATATACCCAACAAAACCTCCAAATATCGCATTAAACTCTCAAATATTCTCTCATTACTCGGGTGATACAAATTATTTTTGGGGAGATTTTCTTTCCTGTTTTGTTGTTTCCACGTGCCTAGAGATGTAATACACACTCTATCTCATGCATATCATGTTCGATAACAGGATAGACTCTCTCCAACACGTGAGAAACTCTCTGCAATTCAACTAAACCCGTGAAAACTTCATGAAGTTATGTTTTTCTCCACGTGACGATTCAGCCAAATTTTGTTTAAAATAAAACCCATACCATCGTTATATAGTCATATCGCGTCCACCCATGAAGTTTCAGCGATTCAGTCTACCTCTAACCCATCCAAAATCTGCTAGGGGTGAAACTCTTCTTCCCGCCAAAAATGAAATTTGAAATGAAGAAGAAGGGTTTCCCCCTATCCGGTCCTGGGGTGCGAATAGCAGATGCCATGAGGGGTGTCTCTGATCAGTTGCTTGGGTGCAAATATCCTTTGGGTACCCCTTATCATTTGGGCGCCCCTTATCCACAAGTGAGAGTCTTAATAACACGTTCCTTCTGGTGCTTTAGACGACTTTTCGAGCCGATTTTTCCAAGAATGTTTATTTCCAAAAATACCTAAAAACACATAAAATACCATAATAAGTACAAAAAATCGAGTACCAACAATACATGAAATTAAGGACAACGTAGACACAAAAATGTGTCTATCACGGCTGTATATCAAATTTTTTGTATCTCCTGATGCCTTGAATTATGAAAGTCAGAATGGTATTTGGATTAAACCATGCCGGTGGTTTGTTAGCCGGAAATTATGGGTAATGGACCTTGCCGACTAATTATGTGGAAAATCCTTGTATCTACTGTGTTCATATTTGTTATAAACCGGCAGGTTATGTGAATAATACCCTGCCGGTTACAGTTTTGCCGACATGCATTTCTTAATCGACCCTTCCGACTTTTGTGTAGCCTGCTAGGTTATATTTGCCGACCCTGCCGACTTATGAATTTTTTCTTAATTTTTCTTGTTTATGTCGCTTACGGGAAAGAAGAAAAATGTTACTCCTCCTTCAAGACCTCCTCGCTTAGGCGACAAACTCTTGACTTTAACACATCGAGGGGCATTCGTTGAGCCGGGAACGGTCAAGATCTGTGGAAGGAATTATTCTCAACCAACACCGGAACCAAGTGATTCGGATGAAACTCCAAATGAAGACCAATCAATTCCATCTGGTAGAAGAGGTGATGATAATGATGTTGATGAAAGCACTCCGGCTGCTGGAGGAGGTAACAATGATGATGATGATGGTGATTAGGACATGCTACCTGTTGGAGGAGGTAATGATGATGTTAATGGAGATAAAGATAAGGATATCGAAGATGAAATTGTTGAAGAGGCAGTGGAAGAAGAAGAAGAAGAAGAAGAAGAAGAAGGTGATGGAGAATAAACTCAAGCTATTGTTCAACAAACCCAAGATTCAACTTCAACTGAAACCGGAAGACCGAAGAGGGTTATCACTAAACCAGCTAATTCCCACATGCCTCCCTGTCACTTGATGGTTAGACTGAAACCAGGTGAGCCTCCAAAGGGGACCCCAAAAGATGGTGAAAATGTTTGTTTTGGATACAAAGACTCATGGGCATGTACGATCCATAATACTATCGTAAGTAATCTCAATCCGTCTTAAGTGTATATATATCTTAAATTTGCGTCATGTATTTGTATTTCTTTTCATTTTGTATTTTTGGTATTTAGGATCACAAGCATGCCATCCGTATAATGAGGCGCCAAGATTCATGTTCAGTGACTAAGAATTGGGATCTTGAAGATGAATGTGAGGATGTGAAAGTGATTTTGAAGAACTTCGGGTTGTGGCCCGCAGTGGGAAGTTCGATTATTGAGCATGATAGAGTTACCGTATCTGCATTCTGTAAGAGGTTCTACGGAGAGACTGATACAATGTTATTCCCAGTCGGTGAGATGGCGATAACTCCCGATGATGCTCATCAAATTCTAGGCCTCGAGGTTGAGGGAAAAGCAATCAGTAAGGGTTTCGATAATAATATTTCTCGGGAGGAGATCTTCAAATTGAGTAAGAAATTGTTCGGTTGGGATCAGACTGAGATGGAGTCTATGCTTGTGAGGAAGGATGGTCGTCTAACCAAGAAGTTTAATCTGAAGCAGTTGAGGGACACATTATCTGGGACCAAGAAAATCATTGATAAGGAAGGAAGGGTGAACTCGGTGCGAATCAATGCTACCGCGTCAGCTTATTTACTATACGTCCTAGGAAAATGTATCTTCCCCGAGACTTCCGGAAGCTTGGTCGAGGCCAGTTATATGCAACTATTGGATCCCTTAGATAAGATGCATGAGTATTCTTGGGGTACTGCGGTGGTCTCCTTCTTGAACAATGAGTTGAGAAAGGGTTCAAGGGATCTCACTGCGCAAGTTAACGGAAATATATGTCTCTTCCAGGTAATTTTATTGTCTAAATCATTTATATTTTCAAAATTCTCGTAAGATAAATTCTTACTAAACTTTGTGTTTATATAGGTTTGGATATATGAACACTTCCCTACTTTGGTGAAATCCAACTCCTACATCAAAGTGGATGCGAATGTTGCGATTGATAAGCTAAGAGGGCAAAGATACAAATTTAAGGGTGGCCAGGATAAGGAAATGCCGCAACAGCTTCTCAAAATCCGAATCACCAACGACTAATTGACTGCGGATGAGGTGATATTTGATCCGTATCAAAATGCTAGAAATCAAGGTTTAATCCAAAGGAGAGATGAAGTTGCATTATACTACGGACCCTTGTTGTGCTCCCATGGATATTCAATGTACGATCCACAATGAGTAATGTGACAATTGGGTTACGTCCAGGAAGAACCTCATTTCGATGAAGATCATCCGTTGTTTAATGTGTTAAGGGCTGACTGCAGCATATCCCAAAAAACTATTAACGTCGCTTATGCTCCACCGCCAGCTCTAGAACATTGGGATGATAGACGTGGTCGTAACATCGATGTGAGTCTTTTGGACGAGGTGACCAAAGGTCATGAAGCTAGTGAGAAATACATGACGTGGTACTTGGGTTGGGCTCGTCCTACTATGATTAAGGAAATGACTGCTGAAGAATTGGCTCGTAAGAGGAAGATGTCATTGAAATAACCAACAACAAGTATTAAGTTCTTTGTAAGTAATTTAGAGTTTCTCTTACTGTTTTAAGATTACATTATCAAATCATTATATTAATTGTTTGTTGTTTAATTGAAAATAGAAGGAGCATTTGAAGAGCCTTGTGAGGGTGATGTGTTGCGCGAGAGAAAGAGAAGAGTCTTTGTCGATTGAGGATAAAACCAAGCACATTGATGAACTAGAAATAATATAATCATTATAAAGCTCAATTGGATTAATAGATTCCTGATCACTATGCCTACATATTTCAGATTCTTCATTACTACTATCCTCATCATCATAATGGTACAAAGATGATTGAACCTTATCTAAATAAGTAGTGTCTTTTATTCTAGCCTTGTCCTCCAAATTAGGCAAATATTCACTATTGATATCAAGGGCAGAATTAGAAACTCTATTTTGGAAATTTAGATTATTTCGAGCAGCATTAGCCAACTGTTCATTTTCTACCTCTAGACGTGCCTGAATTTCACTGAGCATAACACTTATACGTTTACCACTCTCGTTTATCATCTCAGAATATCGTGTAGACTCTTCTTTTGAACTATTCAGTGCAACTAAACGTTTATACGTCCTTTCAATCCGTTGTTGGGTCTCTTCTAGAGATGGAACAGGTTCAGAAATATCATAATCAGGACTAGTTTCCAAAAACGAGTAACCAGTAGTACAATGTTCCTGATTTTATTGCTCGTAAGACCAATTCGCGTGTGGATAGTAATTGGGCTCACCATGTTATGAACCATAACCTTGAAAAGGTTGGCGTTCCCAACTACTATTCCCACCATGGTCATAAAAATGATGATGTGCATATTCAAATTCAGATCGATACTCATTGTATTGGCTTCTGTCATACCAGTTCGACATTCTTAATTGCAAGGGAATTCTACACAATCACAAACAAGGCTGACTCGACCGAATCAAACCTACTGATTTCTAGCAAACAAAAAGCATGATGGCTCCACTTAGATTGTTTCTAGACCAGCTTCTAATCCTTCGAAAGGGAATTCGTTACAATTTAAGCAAACCCCTCTGGAATCAATCCGAGTCAAAGTAAGTTGAATTGAGGCGAGGGAAGCTCAGTGGAGCTTTGATACCCAAGGCACACCGCTATCACAAGGCGGCGCAGTCACGCATTCAACTCACAGAAACCATCATGAACTTCGAAGTATGCTAAAAGAGTAACCAATATTTTTCGAACGACTTTCCTACTTAGCTAGTTACCCTATCGGTCTCGTTCTAATCAAATTTTAAGCTTGGGTTCGTGTTAGGTTTCGTTTTCATATGGCGGGCAAGAAGGGATCGGTGATGAAATCCGAACCCTTATCTTGTATTGGCCAGGCCTTGCCCTTTACTAGGAATTTAAAAAAAGTCCGAATTCGTCCTCAATCAATGAATCACCTTAAGGAATACAGTAACTCGCTTACAGGAGATTCGCGAGTGTTTCGATGGACTTACCTCCCGTACCAGACGGGGGATGAACCGTTGAAGTCGACTCTGGCCACAACTCCTATGTCATGTACGAACCCGAGGGGCCGAGACGATATAGTAATCGTCGTCCTTCCCTGCAAACAGTTTATATATATATATATATATATTTATATATAACCCTTCCGTAGGGTTTAAAGAAAATAAATAAAAATAATGTCCCGATTGTCCAGTCCAAAGAAAAGAAAATAATAATAATAATTACAAAAAAAATGGAAAGTCTCTTAAAAAAATAATTCTCTATTTTTTTCTTTTTCTCTCTTTTTTCTTTTTTTTTTCGCTTTGTCTTTTTTCCTTCACTTTTAGCTTTAAGCTTTGATTCCAAGGTCTTTAGTATCCAACTTCAAACCTGTAATACAAAGACACAACCAAAGAGACGTAAAAAGAACAAATGGAATAATAAAAAATAATAAAAACCTAAAAATTCTATCTAAACACAAATCCGCGTCGGCGGCGCCAATTTGATTAAAGATTTTTTTGATTGTTGTTATAGATAGTGATAAAAGGGTTCGTTTCAGACTTGTGAAGGAAATGGAATTTTTAGATTTAATAAAAATATAATACAAAAATATTAACAATGGTGAGAGGAACTGAGACTAATGATTCGGCCAATCTTCATAAAATAGGGCTTAATGAATTATTCTCGACAATAATCGCTCAAAACATAAGTTATATGGACTCTTATTTTGCCAAAGTAGATTCTCAAAAAATTGATTGTAAATGTTAAGCATGGAACATCAAATCACCTAAGCTAAGCATGACCCATCTAATCAAATAACACCCAATTTAATCAAATCATAATTCAATTAATTTTTTATGCAAAAGTATTAAAAAGAATTAATTAAATTACCCATGTATGAAGCTCGGCCTCCTCCGTCGTCCCAGTGTTGGGGTTTAACTCATCATAGTAAAAATGCTCTCAAAATAATTATTTATGGCTCAAAAATGGTTCACAGTGATGAAATAAATAGAAAATGATAAAAATCGGGTGTTTGCAACGTTTATAATTGTTGCAAACACCGTTACAAAGAACGATAAAAGAATATTGTTGTTGTCTGCGTAGCTGACTACGACCCACAGGAACTGGTCGTTGTCACTGTTGAAGAACGACGGTTTTTGGCTGTCTGTTCTTCGTGTCCTTCATCTTCATCAATGGCAGCAGCAGCAACAGAGAAAAATGGTGGATTCTTCCTCTGCAGCGCTCTCCTCTCTACTCCCAACTCTCCACACCCTTATAGGATACACCAGAACTCTATTTATACTCCACAGCTCCAGAAAAATCCTTGTAATAACTCCATATATTATTTGTTTACTTCGCTGCATGTGGACGAGATTTTATTTTCATTCTTTTCTTCCTTCTCTTCTCACACGTCTCTGCAGTTGTAAATATATTTCCTAAACAACAGTATACATGAATCCCTGGGAATATCTTCTTTCAAAGCTTACGTATCTTCCAAATATCACAAAATATTCCGTAACTTTTTATTCCCTGTTTTATAGAACAACCATTATGAGAAGATTTGGTTCCTTGTTTTCCTTCCAAAACACGTCCTCTCGACCTATCAGTTGGATATCAACATAATGACAACATGATACTCACGAAAATCACCCAAATATTTCTCCCAATTCTCATGCAGTTGTGAACAAAAAATTCCCGTCAGTTATCAAAATTCAAAAGGTAGGGGATGACCTACCCTAATCCATTCCTGGGGTCCCTTTAGAAATTCGGGCTGAAATAGTAATTTTTGGGGCTGAAACAGTAATTTTTCGGGGGTTCCTCCGGTGCATTTCTGGG
Source organism: Papaver somniferum (assembly GCF_003573695.1). NCBI lineage: Eukaryota > Viridiplantae > Streptophyta > Magnoliopsida > Ranunculales > Papaveraceae > Papaver > Papaver somniferum. Next base: position 1,399,972 of record NW_020650415.1, read on the forward strand.
GTGCCTTTAGTACTTTATCCTGGGGTGTAAAACACTACTTTTTCGATCCCATTTCGCCGCAAGAGCTTATTTCTCTTAAAACATCTACAAGAACACAAAATAACACAATAATTATTTGATCGAGTCTAACAATACAGAAAATTGAGAAAAAAATAAACACATAAATGCGTCTATCAATTGACTATGCTAGCAATGTTGACAATGTGGATGTCTATGAATTTTTCAAGCAAGCTGATGCTGAAGTAAAGAGGGAAGAAAAATCCAGGAGGGAAGCACAAGCCAAGAAAAATGCTGACAAGAAGAGGGGTCGTTCCCGTGGTGGTGGTGAAGGTAGTAGTAGTGGTGGTGCTCCTAAACGGGGTCGTTGTCGTGGTCGTGGTGGTGAATGAATGCATTCCTAGTTTATTTCTTTATGTTGTGGTAGACAAATGTTAAGGTTAATTGTTGGAAAAATGTTTTTTTTAAGGTTTATGGGACATGTTTTCATATTTTGGACAAAAAGTGTTGGATTTCTATTTGTTGAATGAATGGTTTGTTTAGCTATGTAAAGTTTCAATACTTACGCCGACATGCTTTTTTTAAGTCACATTGCCGACTAAAACAGGGCCTGCAAGGTTGTTAATTGTCAGACTGCCGACCCTGACAGCGGAAATGGTATAGTTACCAGGGTCGGCAAGGTAAGCAGATTAATACCTAGCCGGCTTTTTTACAGCCGACGTGGTATTATGTTGTCGACCTTGCCGACTATGTGTTGCTGAAAATACCTTTTCCTGATGCCTAAAATCATCATAAGGTCGGTATGGTTGTAAAATATGACATTGCCGACTATACCATAGCCGTCATGCTAATAACCAAATACCTTTCCGACGGTTATTCAGAAGAAAATCAACTCCTGATGCCTAAAATCATCATAAGGTCGGCATGGTAACAAATTTTTACCCTTCCGGCCAGACTTAGTCGGCATACTGGGGAAACAAAAACCTCGCCGGCGAATTTAAAATTCAAATTTTTTGCAAGTAATTGCATTGATTGACTTGTATTTAGGCACTATAACGTCCAAATTTGGGCACTATCCTATAAATACGCTAATTATCTCTACAAAACAACACACAACTATTTGCATATACTCTCCCAAGCTCATCTTATCATACACTCTATCTAACTCACCCAATAGCTCTCTACATACAACAATGGCATCATTTGATTCAAATGAAGATTTGGCAATCACCAAATCTTGGTACGCGGAAACTCGAGTTAGACATCAGTCCTCCGTAAGGGTGGATGCCGTAACCTTTTGAGCTATGGTACACAGCAAATTTAGGCAAGACCTTGGGAATCCTAATGGAAGAAGTGTTCAACAAATCCATGATAGGAACCTAGTCATCGAAAATGCGATACTTGCTTTTTTAGTTCTCCAACCCAGGATTTTGAACGCTACCAACTTTAATTTGTCCATTGAACAATTTGTAAGTGTTTTTGTGGTTTATTTTACGAGATCCATGTTAACAACACTAACAAATTAAGTTTGTGTTTTGTTTTTATAGCATGAAGTTGTCAAAGCGCGCTACTTGGAGGAAAAGGGGGAAGCATTCGCATTCGATGCAAGCTATGAATTCATGGTCTCCAAAATCCCGGAGTATGCCTCGGACTTCACGTAGGCCGGAGATGACTGAAATTCCTCCAACGAAGATTGATGGTTTTAGTGTAGGTTTTGTGGGTAGATCTCTATGTAAACCCTTACGAGACTATAACTCGTCCACTAGGGTCGCCTAGGGGTTCAAAGCTTGATGCACATGCTAAGTGCATTCGTTTTTCCGTCGACAAGGAGTTAGGTTTTATGTTTCAATCAATGTAGTAACCAAAATTTCATGAATAAAGTGAATTACATCTTCCCATATTCTGTTTTCTGTTTGATATAAGTACATGTCGGCAAGGTTACATTGTCGACTTTTCAACAGCCGACAATGTTAGAAATCATTAGCATGCCGACTATAGGTCAGCCGAAAGTGTTATAAATTATGTGCATGCCGACTATATGATAGCCGGCATTGTAGAAAATATTTACATACCGACCGTAAGATTTCTGGCCCAAGATAGTCGGCATATTTTTCATTCAAAGACCCTTCCGTCCTAAAAATGGTCGACGTATTCTTCATCCGAGGACCATGACGGCTATACTTAGTCGGCACCTTGTCCAAACCCCGACCTTGCCGACCTTTCACATTTTCAAAATCAAAATTTTTAATCGAAATCGAACTCATAAGACAGATAAAAGGTTTAATCTAGTGAATTCATAATTTCAAATTTTAATCTAAACTCAATTAATTAACCTAATCATATTTTTTAGTGTTAATTAAACTAGGGGATATTATCCATTCAGAAAATACAAGGTTAAGGGGTGGCTTCTTTTACTTCAAAATTTCTTGAGTTTTGTCTCATTTGGTATACCCCAATTAATCTGGGTATACCCCAATCAAGCCAGGTAAAATAGTTTGAAAATAAAAAATAATATTATTTAAATAATCAGTAGTGGAAAAGGGGTTTTTAATGACCACACCCTCGACACTCAATGGCGGTCAATGGACCGTGTACCGGTCAAGACGGTCCTACATTTAATAAAAATGCGGAGCACAACCCAGAGTGTTAAAAACGGTCGTTGTATAAATTTTTTAGTTACGCTTATATCCCCGATTCATCAACCCACGCCACGACTGCGTTACTTAGTTGAATCAGTGCTACTTTTGTTAGGTGAGACCTTTCTTTTCTCACTAGAGTTATCGATGCTATCTCCTCCGCATCCTCTTTATCTCTCCTCACCTGCGTTAATACTTATTACCCTGGAAAGCTAGTCCAGGATCGGAAGGCTGAAAACCTGATTTTTTTTTTTCATGTGCAAGTGATACATATTTCTGGATAGCATATCCCCCTTGTTGTAAGCTTTCAAACCCTCAAATGCACATTTTATGTTAACTACTCAGTACACATATAAGTCTAGTTATACTTATATCCACCTTATATTGTTTTTTCATAAGTTCACAAATCTGATCCTTGTTTCGATCTTGCTGTCAACATCATATCAATAGCTAATAGCAATTATGCAACTTTAACTTTGGTGATCATCACCCTGAGGTTACTGATGCTACTTTATATGCGTGAATTTTTGTTCATCCAATTTGATTAAGCATATTCGTCTGTTTTCCTCCTTTGCTGGTGGTGTTGTATTCGATGTGGGTTTTAATTTTTGTTGTTGTTCTTGAATGGTGAATATGGGTGATATTTTCGAATTGCTAAGGACTCTACCTTGCTTCAATTATGACAGGAGGGGCTTATTGTTTCTAGTTGGCATTTTTCCGTACTAGAAAGGGTTTACATTTAGTTGTGCAAGTCTGATCACAATTGTTTATTTTTCAATTGCTTTCAGTTTTTATTTAAGATATTAAATCGGGACATTTTTTATGTACACAGGGAGGGGATAATTGCTAGTGGAGATCGTATTTCAGATCCTTTTATTGATTTCGACTTCTAGTTATGGTTTTACTTGTTTTTTTGCTTAATGATACATTTGATTTATGTTGTTAGTCGTCTGATTTTCCCAACCAATGCATTCAGTACATCTGATGAAGGTGGTGCAGATCCTAATTTTTTTTATGTGACACATTACAGGTTGATAAACTAAGGAAGGATAAGACTCACAAAATGGAAGTAAATGCAGTACACTGGAGTTCTCAGGTCTGTTTTATTTTTCTGAATTAAACACACTTCATGATCTTAAAGAGACCTGTCCCTGGCCTTATAACGATTACTTACATAAACTTATCATGCACCGTAAATTTCTGAAGTAAACAAGTCCCATATATTTAGGTTCAGATACACGTGGTTCTAACTAATTCCATATGGGTTCTTTTCACTGTCTCTTATTGTATCCTACTTCGCATTTTATCATTAAACCAATCAAATATTGACTGCTCATGCTTGCACGTTCTATCAAAATTCTTGTCATTGCATTTTTTACTGCAAATGAATATCAGATAGTTTTTCCATAAGAATGCAAAGCTCTAGAAGTGTATCTCTTGAATACTTTCTTTTCAGATTCGTTATAGCATAGCATACAAATAAATTTACAACTATGAACAACAAGCAACTGAAATTGTTCTCTTGAAAATAGGTTTTCAGAAGGTTGTTGCTTCCTATGAATGCAAAATTGTTCAAGGTGTGCTCAGCCATCAGCTCAAGAAGTTTGTGATAGATGGAAACAAGGTTGTACTCGGTGTTCCTGAAACCAGAGTTGATGATGCAGAATTCCAGGAGAATGATGTTTATGCAATTGCTATGGAGTAAATCATTTTGTTGGTTAACTGCACTTGTCTTCCAACTTTATTGTCAGTTAGGACTTAAACTTATATTGGTATGAACTCAGAATTTGAACCCTTTTTTTGTGTAATTTGAACCTAATGAATCAATGAATGTTAAATGGAAAAATTATTTGAGTTTATCAGTGCAAGTTTGATTTGATTCTCATTTGATTTGGTTATTGTTTTGAGTTTGATTTGATTCTCATTTGAATTCTAATTTGTGTTTCATTTGATTCTCATTTGAGTTTCATTTGTGTTTGATTTTTCAGTTTTAGTCAGATTCAGTCAGGCCAGACAACCAATCTGAATCTATTCTTTTTTATATTCAGATTTATATCTATGACTGATTGAAATCGGTCATAAAGTATTGACAGTTAACACCGGTCGTTGATATAAGATTTTCAACGACCCGCAGAGACACGTCATAGATAAAAAAGACGCTCAAACAGCGACCTTACCCAGACCGCCAAAGCAAGTCATTTAACTCGTATCTATGACTTGCTTTGGCGGTCGCGAAATTGCCATTTTCCACTAGTGAATACAATAAAAAATAAAAAAATTGATTGTATATAAATTTAAGGGTAACTTTTGTCATTTATAAAATAAAATAGGATAAAAAAAACAAATCAAACATTAAATTTAGGTGGGACAAAAGCTTATGCTTTTATAGCTTTTAAAAACTCCTCATCCCCCGTTTTTTAAAATCGAGAAATTTGGGAAGTGCTTTGGATAAAAAACACTTAATTCTTTTTTACCAAACACTTGTTTCAAAAATTATTGTCATATATAGATTTTGAAAGTACTTTTGGAAAAAGAAAAAGCATTACCAAATCCAACCTTAGACCTAACACGGCTTCATGTGCCGGTTTTCTAGTCCCTTCACTTAAAAGAAGCAATGGTATCACCGAAAGTGCTTATTCAAGTCAGAGGCGGAATCTTGTCTTTCACCGGCTCCAACCACCCCAAAAATACTAGATGCCACTTTTTCTTTTCTTCTCTTACTTCTTTTAATTGATGTGCTAATTTGGATTTTCATAGCAACTGATCGATTCATGTTACATATTAACTACAGTATAAGGCAGATAGTTTGCAGCTCAAATCTATACGACACAACGTCTTCCGTAAAATCTCAACTTTCGTAAAGGATATAACTCAAAGTTCTAATGATTAAACTAGCGGGCAAAGTACTCCCGTAGTTGGTCAGTTTAGGCCTAACTAATTCGTTTGGAAGCAGTACTTACTCATTAAAGAGGATTTGCACTGTATATAGTGCTCATGGTACAGCTCCTATATTCGATGTGCTCTGAATCTAGTTTTTTCATCATTTCATGGGACTATTTTGGGTCAATAAACAACTGTTGATGGTCCAGACCTCCAATTGTTGAGCCTGACTTTAGCTTTTTTCGAAGCCTTCGGCTTATAAAAAAAAAATCCTTTTGTGTCCTACGCAGATTTTCAGTCCCATGAGAAACTGGTTTTATTTTATTGGCTTGCTTCAAAAGCACAAAATACTAAAAAGCAAACGGCCGGAAGTGTTCATTCAAGTTCAGTGACAATTACATACATACAATTATAGACATTCTAAGATTTGTAGTTTTTCTTTTATGATTGTGAATTAGCGTTCTTCAAGTAAAAGAATTTATTACAATATGCATGGTAATTTTTGTTTTTGTTTTAATTGATGAACGCTAATCAACCTAGTATTGTTTTAATCGCGTTCTAAACTCTTCTACCCTAATCTCCATCATCCCTGATTACATGTGATTTCAATTTTTATCTATTCACGTCCTTCTGGTATAGTTTCAAGTTCAGGCCTCCAACTTCTTGGTGTACCGTCATCAACGTTATTATGCTCTTGATCAAATAATCCTTTAGAAACTTTGGCGATCATGTCTTCTATTGAGCCCGTTTTCGTTAACAATTCTTGAAGCTGTTGCTTTGTTATAATCACTTTAATCTGCTTAACCTTCCCACATGACAATTGATTATCTGTCTTAACCAAGGATTGAGAATTAGTAGGAAGAAGATAATAAACATTTCCAGTTCTCAGTTCATAATTTGGAGGGAGAATCTGCGACGACCCTTCAGAAATACCGACTCCAAAACCATCGAAATTAACCATGACATGCTTAACTAAAACTGATGATCGGTACTCGAATGCAACCTTTCCATTCATCTTCAACACCCGCACAACCTTTTCTTGATACGTCGTGGTCGACTCCACCAGAGTATCGATTGAATTAATTCTCTTGGGTTGTCTTAATTGAATTAGAAGACAACTACCCATGTTTCTTAGTATGTTCTTCATGATCATTTCAAGCCTTCAACAAAACAAAAAAAAAAAGAGAATTATTAAGCAGGAGACTGACAGAAAGAATGAATTTGTGCAAGGTAAGTTTGTGGTGTTTTTTGTAATGGTTTTGTAGAGAAGTGCCGTGAATATATATATATTATGTTGTAAAAAGTTTATGGATAGTTGGTAACAAGAATAAGTTGTTGTGTTGGATTGGGTGGGGTGGGGGGGGATTAAAGAAACATACCCCCAGAAAAAGTTACGATGTTTTTTGTTTTGGGATGGCAATTGGCAAAGAAAAAGGCAGGCATGAATAATGAGAGGGTGAAGTGCAAGAAAAACTTGTAAAAAACAGAAAGCAAAGTTAACATTGTCAACAGGCGTGCCCATTATGGGTCGGTTTAGTGGGATGTATGTGTTAGCGACTGCCGAGCCAGGTTTCTATGAATGGATCAACAAATGTCTTGCCTAACCATGCCACACCTTGGTAGAAGATGCAAAATAGGCTTATATGTGATAGAAATGTGTGGGCTTCCAACTCAAAACCAATTAGCAACGAGTGGAGTGGCTCCACATCTTATATATTAGGATCATTAGGAGGTAGTAAGCAATGTGGGACTAAGATGCGACTAAGACTTTCCTTAGTCTCCATTATGCCCCCTCCACGTGTAGGGCTCTTGGGGCCTCTACAACGTGGATCCCTGCATGGTTGCCCGTTTGGCTGCCCTGCCTTTTAGGTCTTCCGGGTGTTACACGGGTCTTATGTCGCGTAGAGGGCCTAGCTCTATACCATGATAGAAGTGTGTGGGCTTCCAACTCAAAACCAATTGGCAATGAGTGGAGTGGCTCCACATCTTATATATTAGGATCATAAGGAGGTAGTAAGCAATGTGGGACTAAGATGTGACTAAGACTTTTCTTAGTCTCCACTTAGTCTCCATTAATAAGAGATTAAATTAGGTTTAAGAGAGCTGTTCTTGATGGGCATTTGCACACCCTTGTCATGTATTGGCTCCATCCTTGCTATGTATGTTTACGGCTAGGTAGGAATGTTAGTTTCCACCAAATAACCTTTTGGATATACTTTTACGCATAAATCAACTTTCTTTACGAGTCTCTAGTGTTTTGTTTCGTTTATTTGATGGGTACTCCAGAAACAGAATGAAATTAAACTTTTATTAATCAAGTAGTTGTTTTTCTTCCACTCTTGGCCAGGTCAAAATGAGGATTTTTCAGTTAGTGGGTGCCCAAAAGTTTGCCAAAAGATTGGTGCGTGCTTGCATCTATGACGTCGTGTGTGAACTCACATAATTTAAATCTTTCAAAATGATGGAGCGAACATCATGATTTCAGAAACAGAAATGATGTTACGTCACTAATGATTATAGTTAGGATGAATCTATCTTGGACGACTAAGAGCATCTCCAACGAGGTTTTGGAGAATTCCTATATTTTAGGCCACATAGGATTTTTTATTTTTTAAGAAAAAAAAACTTCTCCAATAAAGATTTTAAAGACAAATGTAAGGATGATGTGTCATGTAGTTATTCTCACATTCTCTACTCCATCCTCTGGTTTTAGAGGTTTCCTTAGAGGATGTAAACATCCTAATCATCACAATCTAAAGGTTATTAATTAAGTAGTTAAATATCTAATTTTCAAATCAATGGTTTAAAATGGTTTCAACTTGTAGTTGTAGAAAATCCTACAACCACACAAGTATGAGAATCTAACAATGATTAACCGATCTCAATGTAAATCATCTCTTTATTAATCAAAATCACAAGAACAATTACAAGATAATGGAAACTCTAAGTTTACTCTCTCTCTACAATTTTCCTCTCTCCTGATTTCTTGACCAAGGATTCTAAAAAGAATCTCTTTACATGAACCATCTACTCTTTATATAGGGTATTACATAGTGGATGACATTTAAGAGATCCTTTATTTTCAGAATCCCTGTGCGTTATTATCGCACATGTACATTAGTTATATTCGCAGGCTCTACAAGCTTGGCACAGATCTTCACACTTTACTTGTGACTAGGCAGACATCATTCAATACGTCACCACATCTCTGCTGAGCGACGACCTTCGCACACACCTGATTGTCCTTTGCTCGCATATAACACATGTGCGATATTCTATTTCTACATTTTCCTCTTCTGATTTCGTTCCTTTCGCAGAATGAGCGAAATGAGAATCTTCAACTTGCCTCGTCGCACATGCCTAGTTTTTCAAATTCCATCTTTACGATAAATATTTTAATCAAATTTAAACTTTCCTTTCTACGCGTGTCTTCTTGAACACATATCATTCGACACGTCTCTTTAACCGCTCATCCTACCCAATTATTCATCGTATTAATGAGGTAACTTCCTCGAAAACCGAGAGTAATATTTCTTTATATTTACTTCATCATCTTCTTTTTTTTTTGACTTCTTATTTCTTTCTTCTGCTACTGTTTCTTCATTCTTTATTATTCATTATTAATCTTTGTGTTTTCTCATCTTTTTTCTCTGTTAATTGATCTCACCTTGATCATAATCTTATCGGATTTGATCCTGATCTTAATCAAATTAAATTGTTCTTCAAAATTTTACCATTCCCCTTCTTCTGATGGCACCAGTTGCTAGGAAAAACGAAACAACCTTCAAAACTTTAAAAGATCAATTCAACGTGAGAGGCTATTCACTTTCTCTTCCTTCTGGATGTAACTATTCATTCAAACTCACACTTGATCTGATTAATTCGGAAAAATGGACAAATCAGAGAATTAGTGTTTCCTTGGAACAACTTTTGAATGGTCTTCCTATCCCATTATATAACCCTAATATTCCTTTATTCTATGAGATTTTAGCTGATAAACGATTCGCACGGGGTATTTTTCAGCTGAGCGGTGATGCTATTTGGATAATTATAGAATATGCTCGTCGCGCAGCTGGTTTAGGAACCTCTTATGCGTATGAAGTACGAAACAAACTGCACCGTGATAAAATGATTGATCCCACTGAGTATACCCTTGATAATTTCTTTAATAATTATTATGTGGGACTCGTGAAGAAAGAGTCTACTAGATGGACATTCGCATAAGAAGAAAAGATACTTTTGCTGAGAACGAGAAAATCATGCGAGACGTTGATTGGAATGATAATTCCAACCATACTGCTCGTAGATCTAATGATGCTGGTTGGATAAACTATCCCGCCATTTTAACGGGTCCTTATGTATCTGGTAGAGCTGCTGATCATTCTGACCTTCCCTTTCCCGAAGGACTTTCCGACCATCATCCTTGGGAACTTGTCTTATCCGAAGAAGAGAAAAAGGTACACTATGTTCGCATAAATATCTTTTCCTTCGCATATATTAAATTTCTCACTTTTTGCTTTTTAAAATCAGACTATAAAGGGAAAAAGCGAAGCTAAACGGGTTAAGAAATCAATTGATGCGACACCTTCGCAGAATGATAGAGTGAGGAACATTCTTTTTCTTATTTTAACAATATTATTTCCTCTGTTGCTCATATGTATTATTCCCGCAGATGGAGACTTCAGGTGCTAAGACCAAAGTTAGAACCAAAACCAAAGCTACAAGAACCCATAGTTCATCTTCTCCCTAAAATCTTGCTAAGAGGCGTAGAGAATTCTATAATTCTTCCTCAAGTTCTGAATCTGACGATGATGATTCTTCTCCTTCCGAAGATTCAATTAAATCGTCTATGAGTCAGCTCTCTACCCTTTTTGCTGATTCGATGGCAGCTATGGGTAACGACGAGTTACACCGCAGCTTTGATATGGTTTCAAAAATCTGTGATACTCATTTCTTAGATGATCCATCTCTTCACAGAGCTTCAACTTTATTAAATCCAAGCTTTCAATTTGCCTTTGGTTTTCTGGTAATTTTTATTCTTCTGTAATTTCTTTAATAAAATTTTAATCTTCGTGTGCTAGCATTAATCATTCAATTTCACAGATGTCTCGCATGTCATATGTAGTATATTCAGATTAGGAAAAAAGACTTCAGTCTCTTGAAGATAAACTTAAAACTGAAGTTTCTACTTCTGCGAATACAATTTCAGAACTTCGCAAAAGGAATGATCAACTGGCTGGTATGCCAATTCTATTTTTATATATCAATCCTCTACCTTACTCATTCTTTCTTTATGTTTCTTTAATTATATATTCTTGCAGAAATACACCGTCTTTCTGATGAAGCGGCCTCTCAATTTCGCTCTGTTCATCATCCCATTGATGATGATACCCTCTTTAACTATCTCAATTCTTCTTTAAATAACCTTACCGAAGATAAAATAAACTCACTAACCTTGGAAAAACTCAAATCAGAATACCAACTTCTTAGTATCGATCATAGAAGTGCTTTGAACGCTAGTAATAGTTTTAAACGTCGTTTCCGAGAATCCAAAGAAAAAATTAAAGTTTTAGAAGCAAAAGTTAATTCCCTTATTACTGAGAAAGATCAAATCATTCTTAACGGTGTGAAATCTTTGAAGGAGTTCCAAGAAACTATTCTCCAAGTTCAAATAGATCGAGACCTTGTCATAAAAGAGAAGAATGCACTTATTGAGCGAGAAAAATTGATTCGGTCTCGACTTCTTATAAAAAGCGACTGATGAGTGCTAAAAAGTGCATATTTCTATATATTTTTCTTGGCATTTAACTCATCTTTTGTGCATTAATTCTACATTTTATCCCATATTCTGTATTTTCATTGTTTTCAAGAATAAATATTTTTCTTACTTAATTTTGCATTTTTAGGTAATAAATAAAGATTGGATGAGTTGCGGAGCAAAAAGAGCAGAAAAGTAGTGAAAAGCCAGGAGGAATTACGCAAGGAAACCGCGAAGAGTGATGTGCGGAAGACCAAAAAAAGGATAGAAATAGGCTTGAAGAAGAAAGTTGTTCTTAAAGAAGAAGTGGGCTCAAGGTTTTCCAAGCCCAAACTCATTTCCCAAACCCATATTCTATACCCAAAAGCCTAAACCCCAAATCCATACCCGCTTGCGTCTTCAGCCGTCAGATCAGTTCTCAGAAGCATCTGACGGTCGCTCCCTTGCTGTGCATCGAAGTTTGATATCTCCGCCTTACACTACAACACCTAACTCCATCTTGAGCCGTCAGTTTCGTTGTATTTTTGCATCCAACGGTCGCTCATGATCTGTCTCAATTTCTCCGTTAGATCCGTTTCAGAAGTTATCATCCCACGGTTTTGCTTTGCGATACATCAAACCTTGCTGATCCCGACACACACTATAACACCTAACCCTATATCCCATCAAACCAAACGCACCCTTCCCCTTTCTCCATCGAACCCATCTTCTCCTCCACCCCGTCACAGAGAACCACCATCACCTTCACCACCAACTCCGCCAACTCCACTGCCTCAATCACCACAACGAACACCATCATCACCCTACCACCCTAAACATCACCTCCACACTTCCCCCAACATCCCATCTCCCTAAATCTAGCTGTTATACCTAACCCACACTCATCTCACTGACCTAGGTGTGGGTTTGATACAACACTTCGATTTAGGGCGTCAAATGGAGCAGAATAGGGAGCAGAAGAAGCAGAGAAGAGAGAATAGGCATGGGTCGACATCAATTCAGGGATTAGGTGAGTGAAATTTTCAATTCAAAAAATTAGGGTTTGCAAGTTAGGGTTTCGAAATTTGGGGATATTTTGTAAAACTATAAAAGGCAATTGATGTGTAGAGAAAAGGGTGTTCTTGGGTTAGCCAAGTTAACCCCCAATTTGGGTCTGAGTAGGTTTAATTTTAATTTTAATTTCAGTTTCAATTTCTATTTCAATTTCAAATTACTCTTTCTGTTTACCATGTTTTAATTCATCACTACCATGTTTTAGTTCATCACTAGGAAGTAGATGAAGCCTCTATGCCACAGTGAAGTAAATGATTAGTTTTGTTCTTGATGAGCTTGAATTAGAACCATGGAGGATTGATTACTCAGTGATGATAGTAACCTGTGATTGGTGGTGCTGTAAGAAGACCACCAATGCTAGGGGTGAACAGGATTAACTAGGTGAGCAATTTTCTTTAGATATAAGATAGTTAGTCAATTAGTGACCAAGTCCATCTGTGATTGATGGTGCTGTAAGAAGACCATCAATGCTAGGGGTGCATTAGTGAACTAAGTGAATAGCTTATCCTAGATGAAAGCCCAGAACACAAGGCAGGCCTGAACCTTCACCTTGTTTACTAAGGCCAAGAGCAAGACTTGCACTGGACATGATATAGCTGAGGATTTAGGTGGATTCAATATCCTAGTTTTCCCCAATTCCCTGTTTAGGTAGATTTTACTTAGAAAACAACCATAGCTCCCTCCAAGTCCCTGTGGACAAACCCTTTCTTCCCATCACTAGCTACAACTGACCCTGTGCACTTGCAGGTCAATTTGTAGGTTCTTTTTAAAACCCACCAAGTTTTTGGCGCCGCTGCCGGGGACTCGGTTGCGGCGCATAAGTTGTTTTTCTTTGCCTTGCTTTTCTGTGCAGTTGCATATCTTGCATAATTTTCTGCCATTTGCATCTGTCTACCACCTGCATCTCATGCTGTAGTTAATAGCATTTTAGCATCTGTAGTTGTAACTTAGTAATCATTTTAGTCTTGTAAATATTAGTTAGTAATCATCTGTAGTTGTTCATTAACTTTGCTACTTAGCTATACCTTGCATCCTAGCATTAGCATTCTGTTCTGTATCATTATCATTTCCATTCTGTGTAGCTGTAGCATCACTGCATCATCTTAGACATTTGCATAATCTCTTCTCAATTGCTTAAACTGCACAACTCTGGAAACTGAAGCTTTTGTTGAGTTAGCAAGTACATGTGCTTCTCCTGCTGTGCTTATCCTGCTGCTGCTCCTGATCCTGCTGCTGCTATTGCTGCTGAGCTCCTGTTGCTATTCCCTGCTGCTGCTGCCTGCTGAAGCTGGTGTAAGATAAAGCCCAACTGGGCTGTAAGCTGCAGAAGGAGAAGAAATTGAACCAAGCCCAACTGGGCCTTGAGTGTTGAAGCCAAAGCTTAGGATGATCCAAAGCCCAACTAGGCTTTTGCAACCTAACTGAGCAGCTGGGCTGTGCTTAAGCAAGTAAGCCTAAACCCATTAAGAGAACCCAACCTGTGGGCTTCCATTTTTAATTTGTGGGCTTGTAATAATTTTTGTTTTTCTTTATTTTTTATTTGGGCTTGTAATAATTTTTCTTTTTCTTTCTTTTATGGGTTTGTAATTATTATTGTTGTTTTTATTTTCTTTTATGGGTTGTGTTAATTTATGCTAGGATAAGTTCAAAAAAAAAAAAAAAAAAAAAAAATTTACTTGCTCCCAGATTTTAAAACCAAATTTTATTTTGCTCCCACATTAACAACCAAATTTTTCTTCTTCCTCCTAATCCCTTAAAAACCAAATTTTTCCCAACAAAACCAAATTTTTCCAAAAAGTCCAATCCCTTAAAAACCAAATTTTGAGCTTTGTAAACTCTTTACTTAGCCTTTGAGCCCAATCATGTCTAGATCTTTTTCTACAGTTGGGGAATACAACGAATCCCTTAGAGAACTTGCGTATGGACAAACTTCACGTTATGAACCTCCCACAGACCATGATGTCAATAGTCATAGGAATTATTATGGACATTTTCAAAGTCCCGAGCCTCAATACATGAACCCTAATGACTATTCACACATGCATCATTCGCCACAACGTGAAAATGAACATTTTGCTAGTGCCTCACTCACACAATCATCTCTTGTGGATCAATTAGAAGCTCGAATCGCAGCTTTAGAAATGCAATCACATGAGGAATCTGTCACATCTAATTTTCTTAGGCAACCTAAAATCTATGCATGTCCCGCATGTGGTAGTTTAGACCACCCTGTTGAGAATTGTCATATTTTGCATAATTTTAGGCAATCTAGAGAAAATCCAAGGTATGAAATGCCCATAAATTGTGAGAATGGTAGTCATTGGGACCATAATCAATCCTTTGAGGGTTGCGATCAATCTTTTATAAACCCTAATGACCATGCACACATGTACCAATCACCACAATTTGAACATGAAGAATTTTGTACTCCCATGAATTTAGACTCCACCACAGAAGCTTTCAGACTCAGTGAGCAAAACTTCGATAGATCTACATCACGAATTCAGGCATATTTAGATCAGATTTTGCTTCACCTACAAAAGGAGGAAATTCATGAGGAAATGTATGTTGTCCCTAATGAAGTGTCTAGTCCCATTCATGTAAATGATGTTGAATATGAACCTAATTTAGAGGAACATGAATCGACTAACGACACCACCACTTTTAATGAGGACCAATATGCATGCTACCATGATGATGATTATGATGATTATGATGATGTGTTAGAAGAACATGAAAATATTGTGGAACCTGTTGGTTCAATAACATATGGCTTCTCGCCCTCGACCTTCATGAATGTTGTTTTTTCTAATACTCATTGTAATTCATATGATTTTGATATTGACATGGGATTCGTACAATTATTCTGTGAAGATGAACATGACATAGGAATAGTTGAATCTTCTGTAGACACTAATATGCATGAAAATATATTTGATGTGTCTGATTCTCTACCTAGGTCACATTGTGATATTTCTCCTGATTTGCCAATGCATGAGAATGAATCTGTTGATGATGTTGATGACTCTGATTGTGATCTTGCCAATTTGTTTGATGATTGTGAGCATGTTGTGACACTTGTAGAAGACTTAGGAGATGTTGATGTGATTAGTAATGATGTGCCTATCCTCCTACATGAGTCACAATCTGATGGCCTTCCACCCAACCTAGATTTGGTTTGTACCAATATTGTAAAACCAATTTTTCTGAAAATTCCTAATCTAGGTTTGGAACTGTGTGCTTCCCAAGTCCTCTTGGACTATTTTGCTTCTAAGTATAATACATTTGAGGAACCACAATTGGAATTAGCATGTTTGCCCGTCCCTAGCACAGTTCACTTTGAGCTAGACCTTGTACATGATGAACCCCCAAAACTGCGAGATTTTGTTTCCAAAATTTTATCCGTTGAAAAATCCAGGTTTGGGGGTAGCTCATTTTGTTTCACAGTTTCACTTGCGTTTATTTCCTGTTATATTTGTGTGAAGCTGTTGAAACCTCTACACTTTGTCTTTTGGGTTGATCCTCAACTCTTTAGATTGTTAGTGTATGGTGAATTTTTTTGTATATAATCCAGTAGATAAAATTTTAAAAAACCCTTTTGTTCCTTTTGTATATATTTTGCTAATCCAATATGATCTCGGCTGAAATATGTTGGATTTTTGCCTTGAATAAACGGAGTTTTAATTCTGCTTTCGCCGAAATCGGGTATTCTCTCTCCTTTTACTCTACTCAGCATGTCCCTTTCCATATGTTGCATTTTAATTCTTTCCATATTTTGAAACATTGAGGACAATGTTTAGTTTAGGTTTGGGGGTATAGAGTAGATACCACGATAATATGCCATAATTGAAAACGAACTCCTTCTTCTTTTTGAAAAAATTGAAAAATTCCAAAAAAAATTGAAAATCAAAATTAAAAAAAAAAAAAAAAAAAATGAAAAATCATAAAAATGGAGCTCATTTACCTTGAAATGTTGACTCTTGTGCAAATATGTATTTTTATTAGGAGTCTTAGTCTAGATATTTAGGCACCCTGATTCTAGCACAATTCACATAGTGATAAGAAATTTGCACGCGCACGATCTACCAATACATGTATGGCCTCGATCTTCAAGGTGTTTGATAGGAAGTTACGATTGCCAATCACTTTAGAATACTGAACGAAACTTGACTAGCTTGTTCTTTGGTTGGTTGGGATAGAAGGTGGAGGTTACATTAAGAAAAACAACCATCGAATTTAACTGGGTGCATCAAAAAGGGCTACCTCTTGCAAAGTGTCATGTAATCTTTTGTTTCCTTTTGTATCAAAAGTGTTTCCTTCAAAAAAAAAAAAAAAAAAAAAAAAAAAAAAAACGATGTATATTCAGAAAAAAAAAAAAAAAAAATATCAGAAAAATACAAAAAAATCAAGTATTTATCAATTCCATCATCTCTTGTTCCAAAAATAAAAAGAGAATAGTCAATGTAAATAAGAGTCATGTAAATAGTCATTTTGTTGTTTCATTGTAATAAGCAAGGAGGGTGTATGCCATTGATGTACAACGCGAGTAATTGTGAAATACCTCCAACTCATTCACAATTCTCGTAAAGTCCGGACAGCTAGCTAGATTTCGACCTTGGTTCTTAGCCTGAGAAACTAACTCTTGGTGATTAGTAGTCATAACTTCAGATCTTTCTTTACACATGTGTAGATACACTTTACACTCTTATCACATGTCTTTTTTTGTTATCAGTGCTAGGATTGTGCCTTCTAGCTAGATTGACATCTCCATTTTGCTGTGAGCTAAACTGACTTGCACATGTCACATTTGATGGAATCTGAGCTTATATTTGACCTAGAACTTTGTAGGTACGTTCTAAACAAACCTTCACGAGACTTCACTCGTCCACTAGGGACACTTAGTGGTTTAAAAGGCTTAGTGCATACGCTAAATGCATTCGAGAGACCAGCGATAGTGGTATAGGTAGGATTTCCTTAGTTTTGTTTTACTTGAGGACAAGTAAAATTCAGGTTTGGGGGATTTGATGAGTGCTAAAAGTGATATTTCTATATTTTTCTTGGCATTTAACTCATCTTTTGTGCATTAATTCTACATTTTATCCCATATTC
Source organism: Papaver somniferum (assembly GCF_003573695.1). Taxonomy (NCBI): domain Eukaryota; kingdom Viridiplantae; phylum Streptophyta; class Magnoliopsida; order Ranunculales; family Papaveraceae; genus Papaver; species Papaver somniferum. Next base: position 1,417,405 of record NW_020650415.1, read on the forward strand.
TGTATTTTCATTGTTTTCAAGAATAAATATTTTTCTTACTTAATTTTGCATTTTTAGGTAATAAATAAAGATTGGATGAGTTGCGGAGCAAAAAGAGCAGAAAAGTAGTGAAAAGCCAGGAGGAATTACGCAAGGAAACCGCGAAGAGTGATGTGCGGAAGACCAAAAAATGATAGAAATAGGCTTGAAGAAGAAAGTTGTTCTTAAAGAAGAAGTGGGCTCAAGGTTTCCAAGCCAAACTCATTCCCAAACCCATATTCTATACCCAAAAGCTAAAACCCAAATCCATACCCGCTTGCGTCTTCAGCCGTCAGATCAGTTCTCAGAAGCATCCGACGGTCGCTCCCTTGTGTGCATCGAAGTTTGATATCTCCGCCTTACACTACAACACCTAACTCCATCTTGAGCCGTCAGTTCGTTGTATTTTTGCATCCAACGGTCGCTCATGATCTGTCTCAATTTCTCCGTTAGATCCGTTTCAGAAGTTATCATCCCACGGTTTGCTTTGCGATACATCAAACCTTGCTGATCCCGACACACATAACACCTAACCCTATACCCATCAAACCAAACGCACCCTTCCCCTTTCCCATCGAACCCATCTTCTCCTCCACCCCGTCAAGAGAACCACCATCACCTTCACCACCAACTCCGCCAACTCCACTGCCTCAATCACCACACGAACACCATCATCACCCTACCACCCTAAACATCACCTCCACACTTCCCCCAACATCCCATCTCCCTAAATCTAGCTGTTATACCTAACCCACACTCATCTCACTGACCTAGGTGTGGGTTTGATACAACACTTCGATTTAGGGCGTCAAATGGAGCAGAATAGGGAGCAGAAGAAGCAGAGAAGAGAGAATAGGCATGGGTCGACATCAATTCAGGGATTAGGTGAGTGAAATTTTCAATTCAAAAAAATGGGTTTGCAAGTTAGGGTTTCGAAATTTGGGGATTTTGTAAAACTAAAAGGCAATTGATGTGTAGAGAAAGGGTGTTCTTGGGTTAGCCAAGTTAACCCCCAATTTGGGTCTGAGTAGGTTTAATTTTAATTTTAATTTCAGTTTCAATTTCTATTTCAATTTCAAATTACTCTTTCTGTTACCATGTTTTAATTCATCACTACCATGTTTTAGTCATCACTAGGAAGTAGATGAAGCCTCTATGCCACAGTGAAGTAAATGATTAGTTTTGTTCTTGATGAGCTTTGAATTAGAACCATGGAGGATTGATTACTCAGTGATGATAGTAACTGTGATTGGTGGTGCTGTAAGAAGACCACCAATGCTAGGGGTGAACAGGATTAACTAGGTGAGCAATTTTCTTCAGATATAGGATAGTTAGTCAATTAGTGACCAAGTCCATCTGTGATTGATGGTGCTGTAAGAAGACCATCAATGCTAGGGGTGCATTAGTGAACTAAGTGAATAGCTTATACTAGATGAAAGCCCAGAACACAAGGCAGGCCTGAACCTTCACCTTGTTTACTAAGGCCAAGAGCAAGACTTGCACTGGACATGATATAGCTGAGGATTTAGGTGGATTCAATATCCTAGTTTTCCCCAATTCCCTGTTTAGGTAGATTTTACTTAGAAAACAACCATAGCTCCCTCCAAGTCCCTGTGGACAAACCCTTTCTTCCCATCACTAGCTACAACTGACCCTGTGCACTTGCGGGTCAATTTGTAGGTTCTTTTTAAAACCCACCAGCGACGCTGAATTTGATTGGGCTGATAGAGTCTTAAGCAATGCTAGAGAAGGCTTAGCTGTGACTATGAGCCTTGAATCCGAACATTCTGCCTTGATTAGAGATATCATGTCCAACAACGAAGGTCGTTTATTACTCCTTTATGTTTGTCATTTTTGAATAGAATTATCCTCTTTTAACTCTTACTTGTTTTTATATTTCGCAGAGAAGGAGAAGAAACAACTTGAGGATATTGAAGAATTGAAGCAACAACTTGAGGAATCCAGAAGACTATCAGACGAATTGAGTGCGAAGTTCACTGCTCGTGATTCCAAATCGAAAGCTTAAGAAGAATTATATCACTACTGTCTCAAACAATAGCAAGGATGCTCTTCGCGCTCGTGATGCGGCAGTTAAGATAGTCTGCGAAGAAAATAATATTCCTCTTGTAAAGTATGAATTTGCTGATGTTCCTCCAAATAATGATGTTCCTGATATTTCTAATAGTGAAGCAGAATATGAAGAGTATGAAGAAGAATAAGAAGAATTCCATGATTCTGATGTTGAGCGAAGCAACCATGAGAATCCTAGTGATAATCAAGGCAATGAAGATAATCCACACGAAGACTGATTGCTTTTTATTATTGTAGATTCTTCTTTCTGCCTCTTATCCTTCTAGTACTTTTCTTGAATATGTTATACTTCTCAAATATATTGACCATCTACTTCACATGAGTTTATCATATGGGGAAAGTAACATATTTAGTGCTTGCATTCCCCTTATTACCTCTGTTAATTGTCACAAATTATAAACTCATGATCATACGAGTTTCGCATGCCTTAGTCATGCGCTTTACACATGCGATTATTTTCGCAACGTACGATATGAGATTATACTTCATAATATTTTTCTCAATAGGTCTTATTGAGCCTTCCTAAGTAAAGGTCTTATTTTTCCTCTCTTTTATTATTTATGTGACGAAATCGCAGGACGTCTTTACATTTTATTGTATCGACCCATTGATATCGTCTTAACTTATTCTTGTATTATTACCTCTTCAGGTTTTCTCTTGTGCTTAAATGTGATACGCCTTAATTCTCCCATGAATAAAAAGACTCATGACATTTACGTCTTTGACACAATTCATCTCCCTAATGGAGGGTCCCGTCCTTATCTTCCCCCCTGGTAGCCCCTTCAAGGAGGCTTACCTCTACCGGGTTAAGGTTGGATCCTCCCATCCGGTAATACAACAACCACTTGATTTCGCAGTCTCTTTTACCTCTACCGATAAGGTTTATGGTTACGAGACTGCACCCTAAGTGGGGTATCTTCGGACCGAGTGCATCATAGTCAGGAGTTGTAAAGAGTGTTAAAGTAGGCTCCAACGCCCATCGCACTCTTGACTCCACCGCGTACCTCGGTGCCCTGATCGAGTTTCTGCACTCCTTGAGAAGATCTTATTACCTTAATCTTTCGATTTAGGCGTCTTTCCGGATGGGCTTTTTCGTTTATCTCACCCCAAATATCCATGACTCAAGTTCTAGGGTTGGTATGACTTTCCTTTGAGTCATGCATACCAGGTTTTCCCCGATTATGACGTGCTTTAGGTCTTACTTTTGCCTCTTGCATGTATACGAACTAGGTTGCACGCCACATTAAGATGCCTAGCCTCCCTAATGGAGTTTTTATCTCTGATGCCTTATATTAAGGTCTTATTTCTGTCTCTTAGTTATAAGAGAATCTCTTTCGTGGAATGAAACCATCATGAAGTAAAATTTTTTTCTCTTTCTATTGTTATTTTTGAGTTATATAACTCCCAGTACATAGAATTTTTATTATATAGTTACTCATAAAGGAAACAATTATTTTCTCTTGATACTGCTTGATCATGTTCTTTGCTTGTGCAACATTTTTGAGTTCGCAGACGCTTCATAGGGATTTAATTCGCACGGGTTTTTCATAGTATGCGAACAACCGCACAATGACTCATATTTCCACGCCTTCACCTTTTCCTTTAAGGTGTAATCTTTCTATGTTTCTTGATGCGAGCATTCTTAGAAGATTCTACCTCAGTATCATTCTTTCCAACTATTCCAACTCTAGACACCACATCGACCATTAGCCTTTCACCCCTTTGATTGTCTTTAACATGTTTCTTCCAGTTTCTTCGCTTATTCTCTCTTTCTTCGCACTTATCCACATCAATTTCTTGGAAGCTTTTTCCTACGTTTGGATCTCCCCTTATTATTCCAATACCTTGAGGTAATGGGAATTTTATGCATTGATGGAATGTCGAAGCTACCCCCAAAATACCGTGCAACCATGGTCTTACAATCAAAGAATTATAAGGAGATTCAACATCAACAACACAGAATGTGATTTTTGTAGATAGACTCTTCAGAAGGATTCACATTGACACCTCTCCTTTGGGTTTATTAGCAGTACCGTTGAATCCATATATCTTATAAGTGGATGGAATTAGTACGTTACCTTTTCCTCCCATGGTCTTATATGTGTGATAAAATAGGATATCGACCGAACTTCCTGGATCTATAAGTAATCTATCAATTGCCCATACATTTGCATCATCTTCTTCCTCATCATCGTCTTCTAATTTTGATTTGGGATTAATTCCTAGCTTTACCACAATGGATTCTCATGTGATTCTCCTCATCTTGGTGTCTCTTCAGCGCTGAATGATATGACTTGTCTTTGCCAATCTTTTAATGGTGATATCTTCGCAAGGTTGAATATTTCTCGTCCATCATTATCTCTCGCATGTACCCGACTTAAGATATTATCATGAAAGTCTTCGATGTTTTTGAAAGAATGAACGATTGAACTGCAATATAAATTCTTGGCTTTCACATCCACTTCAATCACATATGTGTTTTTTCCTTTCTCTGCGTTGCCTCCAAGTGATGGTGGTGGTGGTGGTAAATGCTGTTGCTGCTGTGCTAGGAAGTGATTTAATTTTCCTTGCTCTATCATTCGCAGTATAATCTTCCTCACATTTCTACAATTATGTGTTGTGTGACCATGAAAGCGATGGTATGCACATAAATCTTTACTTATTCGTCCTGGTGGTGGTTCATCTCCCAGATTGAAGGGATCAGGAATATCTTCCATTAAAATAACATCTTCACAGATTTTATCTATTGTTGTATTCAATGGCGGAAGTTTTATCTGTTCCCAAACTATCTTTTGGTTTCCTTGTCTCTTATTATAATATGGCTGCTGTTGTTGTTGTTGACCTCCATAACTTTCTTGTTGATTATCTATTCTTTGAATTTTGTTATTTCCTCCCCTATTTTGAAGTTGTTTTTCTTTGTATTCTCTTTCAAACTCTTCTTGATCTGCACTGCCCATGGCTACTAGCTTTTCTTCTACCTCTGTTCTTTTATTTCCCTGACTTCCTTGAGATGTACTCGCAACTGCATTCATTATCCTTGGAAGTAAACTTTCATTCCCGTTCGCATGACTCATCGCAACCGGGTAAGACTCCATATCTCTCTGCTTCTCTTCTAAAGCTATATATTCTGCTTGAAATTCGCGCAGTTCTGACATAGTTATGGTATCTTTTATCCTAAAGATTTGTGTATACAATAAGTCTGTAGGGAAGAGAGCATTGATAAAAGATAATATAATATTTTTTTCATCTACTCGTCTTCCCATTTCACTACACATGGTTCTCCAACGTGTTGTCAAATGTCGCAGACTCTCATTAATCATTCTGCGAAGCCCAAACGCTGTTTCAATTCCTGGTCTTGACATGTTATTGCTGATATATTGACCCAAAAATATGTTCTGTAGGTGATGAAAAGATCTTATAGTTCCCACTGGAAACCCCTCGAACCATTGTAATGCTTCTCCAGTTAAACTTGTTGGGAAATATTTACACAATACTGTATCATTCCCCTACCACTGCAATAAAGATCGTCTATAAGCCTTTATATGTTGTATTGCGCACGTGGTTCCATCAAAAATATGAGTGAATATAGGTAAAGTAAACTTGGATGGTATTATTGCAATTTGTATGTGTCTTGCGAAAGGTGTTTTCCCAGCTTCCTCTACTGCTTCTTCTAACTGTCTTCTTCCACCATTTTTACGCACAACCATCATTTCTCGTAATTCCGCCATTTCTTTAAGAATTTCCTCACTCATAAACTGATCTAAATCATATTTCATAGGTCTTTTTAGTATCGCTTGTCTCAATCTATTCTCATTATTATTCTGTCGCATGGCTTCCTGTATCTCTTTTTCTTCAGTTTCCTCTCTTCTTCGTCTACGCCTTTCTCTTTCATTCTTTCACGTTCACGGAGTTCATTATTTCTTTCCTATTCGTCTTCGCGTGCATATTGATCTCTTAACATTTCTTTACCATGCAATATAATTCTCCCGTGTTCTGGATCATGCTCCTCATTATTATCTCTTTCATGACGTCTGCGATGGTGTTCCCCAGCATTTTGATATCTTTCAATCCTTTGATCTTCTCGTCTACGATGATGTTCTCGTGGCTGTTCATATCGATCATATTCCAATTGTTGCTCCGTTCGTCTCGCTTCACGCTGATTTTGTAGATTGTCATCTAATTGCAAGTTTTCGCCTAAATTTCTTTCCCTTCTAGCATGTCCTTGATTAGATTGACTTTGTCTTGATAAACTTCTACTGGTTCTTGATCTTGATCTTGTGTTTTTTGCACTTCTGGATCTCTGATCTTGCAATCTAAGGTTTTATTCTCTCAAATTATCATTTTGTCGTATTAAATTCGCACGTATTTCATCTTCTCTACGTCTTTCGGTAATCAATCTTTGCTTCAATTCTGCAATTGTCATATTATCTTCGTTTCCCTCTATTATTCCCGTTCCTGCAGTTCTTTGATCCTCTTCTTCGGTAGAATCAGTTTGTGAAGTATGCACGCTTACTCTATCATAATCGATAGGATTGTTCTGTTCTTGTATACGTTGATGTCCAATTGTATCTTCGTTTCTTTGAATATTTCTTTTTTCCATCTCTGGTTGATCTGGAATTTCACCTCTTCTTCTCTCATCAATTCTTGCACTCCTTCTCGCCGCCGTTTGTTCGATAACGGATCCAATTCTCACCATTAATCCTTCTTTCTGAGATTGAATCTCTAAACAAATTCACCAACAAGATTTATCACTCCGAGCTGTTTCTAGCGCTAGATGTAGTTGCAGGAAATCCTATAACCACACAAATATGAGAATCTAACAATGATTAACCGATCTCAATGTAAATCATCTCTTTATTAATCACAATCATAAGAACAATTACAAGATAATGGAAACTCTAAGTTTACTCTCTCTACAATTTTTCTCTCTCCTGATTTCTTGACCAAGGATTCTAAAAAGAACTCTCTCTTTACATGAACCATCTACTCTTTATATAGGGTATTACATAGTGGATGACAGCTAAGACATCCTTTATTTTCGGAATCCCTGTGCGTTATTATCGCACATGTACATTAGTTATATTTGCAGACTCTACAAGCTTCGCACAGACTTTGACAATTTACTTGTGATTAGGATGACATCATTCAATACGTCACCACATCTCTGCTGAGCGACGACCTTCGCACACACCTGATTGTCCTTTGCTCGCATATAACACATGTGTGATATTCTATTCCTACACAACTAATAAATTTGGTTTATGGTCGGAGATGGATTACTTTTGACATCCTTAAATCAGAATTTTTTTTTATCTCACATTCATAAAGTAACCTTGACACCTAGAATTCACACTAACTTACCATTGGAGATGCTTTAATATTCCCTGGAAGGTTAGAAATTAGTTGGTTCAGGATGTACTTTTCGTCGGCCATTTTTTGGTCGGTAAATAAATAAATAAGTTTATAAAAAAGTACACAAAACCATCGCCAAAAGATGCAATCTACCTCCGACCAAAAAAAAGGACAGTGAATCCACCCAAAAAGAAAAAGAAGAGCAACCAAAAACAAGACAAAGCAGAAGAACAAACAGAGAACAAGCACAAGCTCGCCTCGTTTTCATGGGACCAATAAATAGCTTTTGTATCACCGGTAGATTTTGAGTTACATGTCAAATTTTAGTCTAAGAGGCTAACGGGATGCTGGTTTTCTAGCCTCTTAACATAAAAGTAGTACTGGATGTTGAAAGTACTTATTCAAGTCAGAGGCGGAATCTTGTCTTTCACCGGCTCCAGCCACCCCAAAAATACAAAATGCCACTTTTTCTTTTCTTCTTTTACTTCTTTTATTTGATATGCTAATTTGGATTTTCATAGCTCAAATATTTTTGTTAAGCGCCAGCACCTCCAACTTCTAAAACCTAGAACAGCAACTGATCAATTCATGTTACGTATTAACTACAGTATAAGGCAGATAGTTTGCAGCTCAAATCTATACGACACAACGTCTGCCGTGTAATCTCAACTTTCGTGAAGGATATAACTCAAAGTTCTAATGATTAAACTAGCGGGCAAACTACTCCCTTAGTGGGTCAGTTAAGGCCTAACTAATTTACTTGGAAGCAATACCTACCCCCATAAGGATAGGATTTGCACTGAATATAATTTTCATGGTACTGCTCCTATATTGGATGTGCTCTGAATCTAGTTTTCATCATTTCATGGGACTATTTAGGGGTCAATAAACAACTCTTGATGGTCCAGACCTCCGATTTAGCTTTGGCTTTTAAAAAAAATAAAACAACTTTTGGCTTATAAAAAAAAGAAATAAAACAATTTTTGTGTGCTGGGCAGATTTTGAGTCGAAGAGACTGGTTAGCAACCGGCCGGAAGTGTTCATTAAAGTTTCAGTAACAATTACATACATACAATTATAAACCTTCCAATATTCCTAGTTTCTTCTGTGATTGTGAATTTGCGTTCTTTAAGTAAAAGAATTTATTACAATATACATGATTTTAAGTTTTTTCTCTTTACTTAATTGTTTTAAATGAAGAACCCTAATGATCACCTAGTATTTTTTTTTTTTGATTGGGTTCTATTTTTAAACTCTCTTAAGAACTACAGATTACCATTTTTCTACTCTAATCTTCATTATCTATTCACGTCCTTCTGGTATAGTTTCAAGTTCAGGCCTCCAACTTCTTGGCGTACTGACATGATCAACATCATTATGCTCTTGATCAAATAATCCTTTAGAAACTTTGGCGATCATGTCTTCAATTGAACCCCTTTTCGATAACAATTCTTGAAGCTGTTGTTTTGTTATAATCACTTTAATCTGCTTGACCTCCCCACATAACTGACTACCCGTCTTGATTAACGGTTGAGGATTAGGAAGAAGATGGTAAACATTTCCAGTTTTCAACTCATAGTCCGGAGGGAGAATACGAGAAGACCCTTCCAGAATTCCAACTCCAAAACCATTGAAATTCACCAAAACATCTTTAACTAGAACTGACGATTGGTACTCGACTGCGACCTTTCCGTTCATATTCAATATCCGTACAATTTTTTCCACCGGAGTATCGAATGAACTAATTCTCTTGGGTCGCCTTAATTGAATTAGAAGACAATTACCCATCATTTTTTTTAGTAAGTGCTTCATGATCATTTCAGGCCTTTAAAAAAAAAAGAGAGAAGAAGCAGGAGACAGACAGAAAGAATGAATTTGTGTGCAAGTAGAGTTTATGGTGTTATTAAAGAAGAGAATTGCCGTGATTATATATACCACTATGTTATCAAAAATTAATGGAAAGGGTTGTTGTATTGCATTGGGTGGGGTGGGGGGTTAGAGTTTAAAAGAAACAGACCCCCCCCAGCAAAAGTTATGAAACTTTTTTGTTTTGGGATGGCAATTGTCAAAGAAAAAGGCAGGCATGAATAATGGGAGGGTGAAGTGCAAGAAAAACTTGGTAAAAAACAGAAAGCAAAGTTAATATTGTCAACAGGCGTGCCATTATGGGTCGGTTTAGTGGGATGTATGCGTTTTCTATTTCCAAATTGTTCTTTTTTCACCACCTTTAGTTTTCACATCGTTATTGCATCATATTCTACTTCCTTAGGCATGAAGAATGCAGCCTAGTATCTGCTATTACGGGTCCGTACCCGAACCCACAATCAAGTTAGGAATCCATCATACTGGAAAGTGAATAAAGAGGGAAGCTCATCTTGAAAATCCTTTTCATGCTGGAGATGAACAGGAAGTTATGGCATATACTTTTCATTTAAGTTGAGAAGGTTGCCCACTATTTCCTGACATATTTCCTTGCCTAATATGAAAACTCATTGACATATTAGAGCAAATCAAAGCACCATAAATGAAAATAAAATGAAATCAACTTCCGACAAGCGGAGAGAGGGATTAACAGAAAACCAAAGACACCTGAAAGTTAGAACTGAAATTTTTTCAAACAAGAAGATGCTGAAGAAGCGGATGTAAGCACTGGTTAAGCTGCCAGGTTTTGTCCATTCTTCTGACTGGTCCATCTCAGATCCCTTAATACCATATAAAGTGATTGCAAACTGCAATTTCCCAGTAACAAGTACGTTTACGATGAGACAATTAGCACAGACAGCATAAGGATTCATATTTTAACAACACAAAACTGAAATATAACAAGAAACTACAGCTTTAAAACCCAAAATGAACTTTAAACAAGCGAGAGTAAAAAGGTAATCATGGTGAAAATTTTAAAATAACTATGAGACAACTATAGAAACACTCTGCTATCTGAGAGGGTCAGAAAAATGAGTCTCAATGCTAAGTGATAACCTTGAACATATGTGCAGAAAACATCTTTATCATATTCAGCTGGTGATTTGTTGGTACTCTAGTGGCATAGTTCCAAGACCGGAATATTTACTTATAACCATCATACAACCACAAGAAAACCAGACTACAACAAGAACCTGACAATTCAAAAAACTACAAGAATGGAGTGTGTCCATTTCGACAGCATATTACGAGCATGGCATAAATTAACATTTAACTGTGCTGTAATACACAAAATTTTACGTTTTCTCTGTGTTCCTCTTAGTTACGTGAAGTTTCTTCTATCAAACTAATCATGTAACCGTAAGGAAATATGTATGACACTACCAGTGAGATCTTTTCCTAGATTAATATTAGTCGTTATCAGTAATTGATATCGGAGCTTAAAACACAGATAGGAAGTAGACTGCAACTCCTGAGAAACAGCCTCCCACGTTCTAGTCAAGACGCATGCGCAATGCCCATGCCATTTCCATTGCAAAACAAATCAAAATTTTCATACAATAATTTTCAATCAAACATATTCATTTACACAAAAAAATTAAGGAGGAGGACTTCCTTATATACATCATTTTTCTAGAACGTGTCCTCCTAAGAATAGTTAGGAAAGGAACAACAAAAGTACCTTAAGGGTAAAGCTTACTTGTTTCCCTTTGTATAAACAACAAATCTTGACTTTGATATTGCTTCGAGAATCATCATGGGCTTCTACAAAGCTTCAAATATCAGTCTAATTGCTCTCAAGTATTGCAGAAATAGGATTAACAAACTATGTTCCAATCAAATCCCACATTTATATACAGCAATTTCCTACTTTCACAACATTTAAGGTCCAATATTATTAGATTATCCATGTCTAAAGACCAATATACAAACAGGAAGAGAAAATAAAAAATAAGAATATATAAACTCATAGATTTTTTAACCGGCTTGTCCAAAAAGAAGCAGGAGACTGACAGAAGAATGAATTTGTGCAAGGTAAGTTTGTGGTGTTTTTTGTCTTGGTTTTGGAGAGAAGTGCGGTGAATATATATACTATGTTGTAAAAGTTTATGGATAGTTGGTAACAAGAATAAGTTGTTGTGTTGGTAAAAAACAGAAAGCAAAGTTAATATTGTCAACATGCGTGCCCATTATGGGTCGGTCTAGTGGGATGTCTATATTTTCTACTTGCAAATTTACTTCGTTGTTGCATATTCTACTTCCTAGAAAGGAGAAATAGTATCCTAGCTAGTATCTTCTGAAGTCCGAACCATCAATCTCTCCTCTGGGAAGGAAGATAAGAATCCATTGTACTAGAAAAGTGACCAACAGAAAGCTAATCTAGAAAATACTTTTAATCATGGAGATGGACAAAATTATGGCATATACTCTTTATATTTGACGGATACAGATAGCATTTCTTAACATAAGAACACTGTGTTACACACATGCTTACATTTTGGACTCGTTTAACATCACAGGAATTTTGAAAAGAAAGTTGCCTACTATTTCCTGATTTATTTCCTTGCCTAAGTAAATTTACGGACTTCATATTTCTCTGCTAACCACTGCAAATTACTACACCATTAAGGTGTGAACCGTCAAAGGATGAGAAGAAAGACTAGAGAATAGATCTCACATCTAATCGTTGAGGTTATCATTCTATAGAGCATTCTTCATAGGAAAATTTTATTATGAAAAATAACGATTGAGAAAAAACAAATTCCTATCAAAACAATAACCAAATCTCGGCCTAAACCACAAACATAAAGAGTTTGAGACTTCATACAGATTGTACTACTTAGTACAGAATATCCAACACTGGGAATGTTTGCTCGTTTGAGGACCTAATTCACTAAACGATATGTCATAGAAAGGTTAAAATTCAAAAGAGAATAAACAGAAAGATAAAAGACAAAAAAAGACAGGTGCTTTTAAAGTTTCCAGATCCGCATTGACAACAAACCATTTAAGGTAATGAAGATGACAGAGGGGCAGAAACTAGATGTTTCTCAAAAAATTGTGGGTTCTCATTGCAGCTTAGTAAAACTAATGGAGGATGATATAAAATGGCAGCAAAAATGGAGAAAACAATATTGTATTAGTAAACATGTGTCTGAATTTTAACACTTTTAGAGAATTTCAAAAGATCAGATAGATTTAAATTCTAAGAATCAACATGAATTGTTAAATAGGATATATAGGAAGATCTATTCCTCTAGATTGGATACAACACAAAAATTTCATGTCGATAGCATGTGGTATATATTGAATTTCTAAGACAGAGTACGAGAACAGGAATGAAGGTTCATAATTTTATACTTGCAAACTTCAGTCCATTTTAGTAATTCACCAAAAAAAAACAGCATGGATAAATATTAATATCAAGAACTAAATAACAAAATCACCTGGTTTTCTTCTTAGGCGGCTTCTTCATGTTGCTATTGATTCTTCATCTTCTCCCACCTGATATAACTACCGGAGATCAGAGAAACTAAGCTTTCAAAATGATTCTTGGTGTCAACGAATTCCAAGAAAACTAGCCCATCGACACGTTTTACACAAGTAGGGATATTTAGTTCAGTAGCACTTCCATTTTTTAGATCATACAAAACTAGCCCATCGCCATTTAAGAATATGATCTCCCCGTTCTCAAAAGACCACACAATCCTAAAACAAAACTGTTTACTGATAAGACTGTCATGGGCAATGACATAACACTTAGTCCAAGTTTCTCGAACACCATAATTCAGCATCTTCCGTACTTCAAACTGACCATCAACATCTAAGCTGACAAGTAAGCAGAGGCACCCTTCCAACACTCCCAGAAACAGATACTGGTTTGCTGCGTTACGCGAAAGTTCTTTTGGTATTTGCATTTCTTTAAAATTCTCGTCACTGATATCCAACGAGAGTATTACATAGTTTTCTTGATCACCTAGTGGTACCCAATGAAGGTCTCCATTAAAACTCACACCAGCTCTCTGATCATAAGGAAACCGATAAGGAATCCCGGTTTTCCACGAATTTGATGCTAACGTATAGACATGGATGTTAGTAGTATCCTTGCTTTCAGCAGCTTCTACACCTATTAACAACTTGTAATCATCAGTTTTGTGATCATAACCAAAAGCATGTAACTGAACATCGCAATATGATCCAATTGCTGAAAATGGTGGTATTTCTTTATATTCTCTTGTGGCTGGGTTCCAAAGACAAATACAACACCTATCACCAACTTTATCAAACAACCACATACAGACCAGACCATTGGATGAACCCAACAATCGAACAATGCGATAAGCTAAAGATTTGAATGGGTAATCCATTTCAATCCCATCAATCGCATCATTCTCAACAATTGAAGTTGATGCTAATGAATCATAACCTATGGAGTAAACTATACTACTTTCGCAATTCCAGACAGGACCTTCTAGCTCTAGCATGAGAATGGGTTTTTCGTCCTGAATAGCAGTATGGGTTTTAACAAAATCAGAGGTAGAAATTAGAGCATACCAATTCCTGCAGACAGATTTGCATATAAGTAATGATTTCACTGGTAATCTTAAAAGGATTTCATGGTATAACTCTTCCGGAATGCTCGACATTGCTGCTGCTGATTCTTCAATCTTCTTCTTCTTCAAATTTGGCCTCTCAAATTGATTATAGAGAGAAAACAGAAAAGAAAATGAATTTATGTTGAAGCTGACGAGAGAAGAAGTGATGAATTTCTGTTCCAAGTAAACCAATTGATTAATCTTCCATTTCCTAATTTTCGAAAATTAGGGTTTCCCTCTAACAGTTCATTTCATTTCCTTGGAGGAAAGAGGGGAAAGAGAGACGGCGGCTTTTGAAGTTACGAAGAGAGGAAATAAAAATTATTTTGGGCTACTTACTTGGTTGTTTTTTCTGTCTTTTGTTTTTGGGCTATTTTGTTGGGCTGTTTTAGAGATTGGTACTCAATGTATTAAGAGCAACTCCAATGGTACACATATAATTAGCGGATATACCTGTCCAGGTGGATGGACAAACTGAGATTTGGGCCGTGGGGAGAGGGCTTTTTGAGTCAAAATATGCCGGCCAGAGCATCTTGAGTCAGTCGCCTCAACTGATCCGGCAGCGGTCGGATTTCCTAACGGCTAGTTTTCCACCTATAAATATTCAGTCTTTTCTTGAATTTTTTCCACTAATCTTTCTCTTGAAATATCTTATAAGGAATCCCTCTTTTTTGTGAAGCAAAACTTGAGGGTTAGGTGTGGTAATTTAAAAAAAAGGAAGAGTAGTGTAGGTTTTATAAGTTAAACAAGGAAAATGACCCGTTAACAAGCAAAGAAAAACTCCAGGTTTGAAAGTTAACAATAGAGGAGAAACAATTCACGAGCGCGTTGAACGGAAGTTACATCAAATGAAAAAAATCAGGAGACCAAAGGTTGTACTAGATTTTTATTGATATAATTTTTTGGTTCTTATTATTGTCAAGTTTATATTTTGAAAAGAAGTGACGGTAATATTAACTAATAAAAGTATTTAGACCGCAAAATTTGACTTTCATTTTATATTACGCGATACTTGTTACACTTACACTTGATTTCATAATGACAACAATATCGTCAAGCATTCAAAATGCTTAAACTCTTTTTCGTTTTCTTCAACAAACTTAGCTTGAACCATGGTTTTCTCAAAAACAGACAAAAAACAAGTTTGGTAGTATATTTATAATTAAACTATTATATAGTTGATCAATGAGAAAAAATGTATTAAAATACTCACCAGTTCTTCGTTGGACAATCCAGTGTTATCGCGCTGAACCATCGATAAAAAATTTGTATAACGTTTGACATCCTTACCGATGAATTCAAATCTTAGTTCTAGGCTCTTTTTGTTTCTTATATATTCATTAAGAAATGCCACAAACCTTTGCTACACTCTTTCAAAGAAATGGTCATTGTTCATACTTCTCGTTATACGATGTATCCAACTGTTGATGGTGGTTTCTATCTTAGGGTTAAAATCGTAAAACCTTACTCAAACAGTGACGTCACACTTGAGTAATAATGTCGCCACTAGCACATTTATTGAACCGTTCAACATGTCTGCGTAAAATTACCGGGGTACCTTTTTTACGTATATGCCATGCCCCATGGCAGATCCCTCGGTACTGACTGGCATCATCTCGACACATGCCAGCCACGCATGCTAGCCAAACGTGCCAATGGCATGCTATGTCAGCCACATATCCGCGCCCAAAGCATATTGACCATGCCAGCCGCACCACCGTGCCAATGGCATGTCATGCAAGCCACATCTCCGCGCCAAGGCATGCCAACCATGCTAGCCTCACTACAGTGCCAATGGCATACCATGCCAGCGACATCTCCGCGCCAAAGGCATACCGACCATGCCAGCCGCACCACCGTGCCAATGGCCTTCCATGCCAGCCACATATCCGCGCCAAGGCATGCCAACCATGCCAGCCACATCTCCGTGCCAAAGGCATGCCGACCATGCCAACCGCACCACCGTGCCAATGGCCTTCCATGCCAGCCACATATCTGCGCCAAGGCATGCCAACCATGCCAGCCGTACCACAGTGCCAATGGCATACCATGCCATCCACATCTCCGTGCCAAGGCATGCCAACCATGCCAGCAGCATAGTGCCAATGGCATACCATTCCAGCCACATCTCCGCGCCAAGGCATGCCAACCATGCCATCCACATCTCCTCGTCAAAGCCATGACGGCCCTACCACATGCCGCTGGCTGCCAAACAAAGGGTTGCAACAATCAACGGCTACCCTTCCATCTGAGATGCAGATCACAGCCGTCCAAGTTCGCCACATAACACATGGCAACTTCTGGCCCAAGGCCAAACATCACGGTTTTGCCAAAACCCTAATTTTGGCCTCGCCTAAAACATGTCAATGCTATGCGGCCCTACCACCATGCCGCTAGCTTCCAAACGAAGGGTTGCAATAATTAACGACTACCATTCAATCTGAGATGCAGATCTCAGCCGTCCAAGTTCGCTACATAACGCATTGCAACTTCCGGACCAAGGCCAAACATCACGGTTTTGCCAAAACCCTAATTTTGGCCGCGCCTAAAACAAGCCAAAGCCATGCCGCCCTACCACCATGCCGCTGGCTGCCAAACGAAGGGTTACAACAATCAACGGCTACCCTTCCATCTGAGATGCAGATCCCAGCCATCTAATTTCGCCACATAACGCCTGGCAACTTGGCTGCGATGCTAACTCTTGGTCACGACACCAACTTGGTTGTGATGCTAACTCTCTGGTCACCGCACCAACCTGGCTACGATACATATTCTTTGGTCACGGCACCAACTTGGATACAAACTCCAAATCCTTTGTCCACGCCACACGTATCAACATGCTACACGTTTTCCACGAAAACACTCGAGACATCAAAACATGTCACAAACTGGGGGATGCTCATCAGGGTATTGGTCTTGCGGTTTACAGCGTGCGACATACACTACCCCCGTTACAGGAAAGTGTCATAAGGTTGAGGCGGTTAGTAAATACAAGAAGTAATGGTGAAACGTTTCCTTCATTATGGAAACATCAATTCCAGGCGTTACCCGTTACCATTTTATTCCATTTACTCAACCGTTTCCAATTCTTACGAGACCAGGGTACGTTTCGTTGCGACTTGTATAAATAGGTCTCACCTATTTCCACCAAAAACAAGTTTTGGTCACAAGAATACAACACTCAGAAATAACTTGTTAGCTTTCCCATCTGTTAGCTTTCCACTTTCTAATACAAGTCGTCAAACAACTACTATTCCTGAATCAACTATTATGGTCTCAACACTCTCTTCGCTTCCCTCTCTAGACCAACCCTTCTCCTTCACTTTGTGACCGAAAAAAGTCTGGAACCGCCATTTCTTAGTTTAGGCTGGATTTGTACAGATTGATCTCTCGAATCAAAGTACTCCCTTGCAATACATTGTTTAGGGTTTAGACTCGTTTCTCACCCACACACTCGAAATTACCAAAATCAGCAGAAACTGTTTTTACCCTCAAACAATTGGCGACCACAGTGGGAGGTCAATATCTCGGTTGCAATATCGATTTCCAGTTTCATCTTTCAATTCCGATCTCAAGATGGTAGAAGCAAACAATCCACTCGGGAATCAATGTCTCGGTTATCAGTTATCATACGACGAGGAATGACTGGGGACTTATCGCGGTCAGGACGACGTCACCCATAAAACTACGGCGGACATGCCTATGGCCAGGATTTACACCAAGATGTAAGAACAAGCTAAAGGGGGAACGCTGGAATACATACATGGAATATGCTCGTTGTGTTGCTACTGCTTTGCCGCTATCTCCAAGAAGAGGGAATAAAACTGATGATACGGGATAAAGAAGATGGGTAGCGCCTTTTATAGGCACGATATTTTGGAGCTCGAATGGAGGAAGGTTTCCTATTTTTGGTTACACATGAGAAGAGGCAAACAGGCCCGCTAGCAACGCTCCATGGCGCCAACATGACGTGGCCAAGCTAGCGCCATGAGACCGCCATCGCCATCTCCATGCCCCAGATGGCACCATCTCCGCATCCTAGACGACGGCATCTCCGCGTCCCCTCCACTCCTAGATAGCGCCAGCAGCCTGCATCTTTCCAGCGCCAACAGATTGGATCCTTCTAGCGCCAGCAGCTTGCATCCTTTCAGCGCTAACAACTTGCATCCTTTGCAGCGCCATCAGCTTGCATCTTTCTAGCGCCAGCATATTGCATCCTTTCAGCGCCAACAACTTGCATCCTTCCAGCGCTAACAAGTTGCATATTTTCAGCGCCAGCAACTTGCATCCTTCCAGCGCTAACAGCTTGCATCTTTCCAGCGTCAGCAGCTTGCATCCTTTCTAGCGCTAAAAGCTTGCACCCTTCCAGCGCCATATTTTCGCTCCACAACCATCCAAAGTCCAGCGCCATCTTCTCCGCTACACAATGGTAGGCCTCAAAGATATTATATTTAAATGCAAAATGTTCCCCGGCAGCGGCGCCAAAAACTTGGTGGGCCCGGAGATGCGTATAAAATTGAAGCGAAATGAAAACGGGCCTACAGTAATACCGCAAGTGCACGGTCGTCAGTTGTAGCTCGTGCAAGTACGGGTCGATCCACAGAGACTGGGTGTGTTTTGGAGTTTCTAGCTATCTTGGGTTCTAAATTGCTATTGTTGGGCTTTGGGTACCAATGGATTTTGGTAACCAATGGGTTATGATTGTGCTTTGGGCCTTTGAGTTCTTTGGGAATGAACTGGGCTTCAGCTTTAGCCTATCAGTACACTAGGCTTTTGGAGAGAACTGTGGACTGGGCTTTAGCCTCAAACTTAGGCTTGGGCTCAGTGGACTACAGATGGACTGAACTGAGCCTTGGGTTGAGCTGGGCTTTCACAGTGAATTGGGCCTTAGCTTTTTGGAGTGAACTGAGCTTTGGGCTCAGTTGGATGGGCCTTTAGATTAGCTAGGCTTTAGGTCTTAACCTGAACTGTGGTATGGGCCTAGGAGAGGAAGCAGCAGCAGCAGTGGTGACTTCTGCAGCATCAGAAGCAGTGGTGCACAGCAGCTGCACAAGCAGTGGAAGGGAGGCAACAGGGTTGCAGGGCAGTGGAAGGGAGGCAGCTGCAGTAGCAAAGAAAAGAAAGCAGCAGCAGCAGTAGGACTTAGGCCTTAACCAGCTGCAGCAACAGCAGCTGCAGCAACAGCAGCTGCAGCAACAGCAGCAACAGTGGAAGGAAAGCAGCAGGCCAAGGGAAGAATAACAGGGCAAAACAAGGCAATGAAGAAAGAAGAGATGGCAGTGAACAAAACAGTGTGAACAAGATAATGAGTAACAAAACAGTGAACAAAAACAAAACAAAATGGAACAAAGTGAACCAAGGCCTAAGCCAAGGGCAGGGAAGATGGTGAAACTAACAGTGATAACAATGCAAGTAGTAGCAGTGGCTCTAGGCATACAAAAAGAATGGGAAGAGAATTAGCTTGCTATGAGCACTAATTTCTCCCAATGCTCAATCAAAACAATGCATCCTAAGCATACAAATGGAATGGGAAAGAGAATTAGCTTGCTATGAGCACTAATTTCTCCCATTGCTCAATCAAAACAATGCTTCAAAGCTTCTAGCCTAACATTCCATCACTTCTTGACAATGAATTGAAACACAGTTGAGCATTTAAACTAACATTAAACAGAATTAACACTAACAGGATTATGCACTAGAAATTAACTAGAATTGAAGAAACTAAACATCACAGCATAAAACTAAAATTGACTTCACACACATTAACAGAAATGAAATTGAACTCAAAACAACATACAACATCCAACTGTCAACTGTGATAAAGAACTAGAATTGAAATTGCAAGTGGAACATGAACATAAAACAAAGCATCAAATTGAACTAAAACATGACAGTTGAGGTCCTGGCTAGTCCAGGCCTCTTAAGCATGAAACTGGCTAACCCAGTCTGCCTTTCTACACCACACCCATTCTCTATTTATAGTTACAAGCTTCAATTTCCCTAAATACCTAATTCCCCCAAAATTAGGGTTTGTTCTTCCCCAAATTACACAAAATAGAAATTAGGTTGTCTCAATTACCTAATCCATCGTGATAGTCGCAACCCATGATGCCAATTCTCTTTCTCTACCTCTCCATAGCCTTGTTGTCCTCGATTGATGACATGCAATCACTCTCACCAATTCCACACGTCACTGAGGTCGTGTGATGTTGATGAAGGGATTGAAAATCATCATGGATAGTTGGTGGTGAAGGTGATGGTGGTTCTGCAGAGGGAGGTGAGGGAGATGGTGGAGCAGGTGGTGGCAGGGATGATGATGGAGGTTCTGCACAGGGTAAGGTGGAGAGGAAGAAGGTGAGGGTCGACTGTTTTGGGAAGAAGGGGGTGGGTGTTTGGTTAGGTCATAGGGTTCGGGTGCTCGGGTGTGTATCGGGATCATCGAGTTCTATGTTTGGCAAAACTCGACCGTGGGATATGGAGATGAAAGATCAATCTGACGGTGAGATGAAGTGGATCCTGCAGAGACCGTTGGATTATACAATACAACAAAATTAACGACACCAGATGGAGTTAGGTGTTGTAGTGTTAAGCGGAATCATCGGGATTTGATGCACAGGCATAGGAGCGACCGTAGGATTCAACTGCAATCTAATCTGATGGCTTGGAATTTAGGCACTATGGTGTTTTGCAGGAGCTTCAGATTTTGATGCGCGATGAAGGAGCGACCATCGGATGATGAGATGGATCCAATCCGACGGCTGAAGATGGAGGCGGTTTTGATTATAGAAAATGGGTTTGGGTAAGGGTTTTGGGCCTTGGGTATGCCAAGCCCATATATTCTTTAAGAACAATTCTTCCTTCTTGAGCCCATTCCTAGCTTTTTTGGACGTGCGATCCATTCTTTGCGGCTTCCTTGCATAATTCCTTCCGGCTTTTCACTACTTTTCAACTCTTTTCCGCTCCGCAACTTATCCAGACTTTATTTATTACCTAAAAATACAAAATTAAGTAAGAAAAATATTTATTCTTGAAAACAATAAAAATACAGAATATGGGATAGACTGTAGAATTAATGCACAAAAGATGAGTTAAATGCCAACAAAAAGGGATAAATATATACAATATTTGGCACTCATCACACAACCATCCAAAGCAGCGCCATCCTCACCCTTCGAAACAACGCCATGGCTCCAGTACTCCGTGATCAAAACAGCGCCATCTCTGCATGATACACGTACGATCACAAGAACCATAGCCGCTTCCACCACCCCCAACGTTTCTTCAAGTATGACAACTCCAATCGTCACCAGAGCCACCGCTACTCCACCATAAGGACGAGAGACTGGAGGAGCCAGAAGAAGCCGACCTCCTTTTACTGTTGATTTGATGGAAAGACAAAAGGTTCTCGTAAGGATCAGATATACATGGATATAACTCAAAAAGAGATACCTATTTTACTCAAGACACTGATGGAGCGGCCACCATAAGAGTCACGTCAACCCAAGAGGGGGCTGACAAGGAATACTTTTAACATCGGCGCATGCAGTTCATCAGGATATACATTTATATATGAAGAGGCTCGCTTTGCTCTTGGACGCCCACTAGAAGGGAATCAGCAATCCAATTTCATCACACGTAAAGATCAGAAATGACTTCTCCAAAATCGAGGCAAAGGAAATCAGCAACCCTCTTGAGTTCACAAAGACCCTATTCCCATCAGGAGCTGCATGATTTCTGGGGACTTCTCCCACAAAATCGTGCAGTCTATGATGGAACATTTATATGAGATTCTATATTTCTCCAAAGCGCAGCATCAAGACATATTTTCATCCATCAACCACACTGCATCAGGAAAGCAGTTGGTTCCATCCAGGGAAGTCGTTCCCAAACCCTAACCTCTCTTGGAAAGCACGATTGGTAGATGGAACTGGGGACTCCTAACCACTGTTCATTTGAAGGATGTCGAGTTTGACAGCACGATGGACGCAGCTGCTCCAATTCAACGTCCTCCAGCAGCCGCTCCACCCTAACGTCCTCCAGTAGCGGCTCCGCTTCAACGTTCTCTCTAGCAACCGCTCCACTTCAGCGTTCTCTCCATATGATGCTCCAGGATCCCAAGACTAAGCTTCAACATTTGGCTCCTTAAGATTCAACGTCCTCTCCAAGAGCCGAAGCCTCTTCAACGCCACTCCTTCCTACAAAGAGTCGTGCCACCACGCTCCCCATGTCAAGGATCATGATCGCAGCCAGCCAATCTTCGTAGTCATGGCCACCTTTTGATCCATCCCTACAAAAATCATGATCATGGAAAGTTTTCTCACTTACGCATCCAACCAATCCTTTTACTTCCATAGATGCCCGTACAATTCCAGCCAACCTACTTTGTTCCCATGACAATGTAGTCTCTTCTGATTATATCTGCTACCAAGAACTGTTTCCGCTCATTTGTTGATACCATCCAGAGCTTCACCGCAATAGCAATCACTACAAAGGTAACCCGTACTCCTCCATATTTTAGTTTCATGGTCGTCGGGATGGAAGAATTAACAAAATCACCAGTACGAACGCACGATGGTGATGTCTTTATCATGGTAAACCCACTGACCATACAAGATGGAAACATGGAAACCATACTTGGGGACTGAGGATCTACACGGAATCCCTTAATTGTCCATGCTTAGAAGACACGGTCAACCGAAGGCCATAGCCACAACAAGGTCATCTACTCTTCAAGGGTGTAGCACAAGAATATCATCACCTCTCTGTCTAAAAGACGCCTTCAACACTTTATGAGGCCGCGGTGGATCCCAAGCCTGCTTAGAGGAAAACAAATTCACAAACTAAAGAAAAATGCAACTGGGGACTGCTCATCGTAGTCCATCCCGACGACCATCAAAGACTCATGAGATAACTCCAGAGACGCGGATGAAATATTTTATTGAAGAGAGGGAGCCACGATAAACAACATAACTTTCTCATTCCTACCTCTTCACTATCCAAAATATTTCTTCCATGTGATACCCTGAGCATCCCAGAGTCACATCCATAAGAGTACAATAAGCTTGTATCAAATCCCGTGGACATGGATTCAAGGAGATGCAATGAAAGTAGGCTACACATGGGGACTACCAGCATGGGATGCTTTCACTCCCCTCAACCTGGTTATTTCGTATTTCAACATCATCACTGCCGAAGTTTTACGAGCCGCAGGAATTTCTCAACATGAAGACGTACATGTGCATCGAAGACTCCAAAAACACGTCACAAAGATACATTCATATATTCGGCCATGCCATCGGATCTAACAGAAATATAAGTGGGGACTGCTCAACGCATCCCATTCCATATGATAGTCCAAGATTCAGAAGCTGGTACGAAGGATGTCTCTTGGAACAAAGTCTTTGAAGACTTGATAGCAGCACATTGGCAACAAAATGTCTCCCAACTCATCTATTTCATCATGTGGCTTCGGAATATTTCTACCATACAATCATCCACAGCATATCATCATCGCGATCAGAAGGTCCAGACACTGAACAACCTAAAGTCAAGGATGGACCGACAACGCAACCACAATCCCCAAGATTAGCCATGACATGATCGTTGTCCAACATATATTTCATCCATCCATCCCGAGAATGCAATAGAGTTTGGTAAATTTTGGAATCCACTGGAGAGACACTGCAGGCGAAAGCACGGATCCAGACGAGCAACAGAAAACAGAAGAGGGTCGATAGCTCTTTTCATGCGGAAGGAGTTTCTAGAGTTTGAAGGGAATAAAGATTCCTTCTTGCTCCATGAACGGGGATAGATGACTGGGCGCGACTATACCACCTCGGGCCCGCAACATCCCTCCTGAATTCTTCTTGAGTTTTACTGACGTGCTGTTTTCACCTTCTAAACGAGCTCGAAACCTAAATATTCCCGCGTTGGAGATAGGAAATTCTTTTTCGATCGAAATGGAGGGGCGGAACGTCAAACTCCGAGTTCGTACGAGAATTATACGACGATTTTAGTAAGAGGCTCTAATTGGGGTTTCGTCATGCCAAACCCAAATTTAGACAAAGTTGTCAGGCGCCGTCACCACCGTTTGATAGTCGAAGTTCCAGCGTCATCACCACCGTTTGGTAGCTGAAATTCCGAAACCAGTTTACGCCATTTCGCAGAATGAAGCCAGTTTTCACCTGGACCGAAGACAGTTTCCATCGTTCCAAACCAGGCCGACGCCAGCGGCTCCATTCCAAGCCGACCAATGCAAACGGCTCCATTCCAAGACGACCAATGCTGACGTCTCCATTTCAAACCGACCAATGTTGATGGCTCCGTTCTAAGCCAAACAACGCCGATGGCTCCATTTCACGCCAAGTCTATGCTAGAGTCTCCCTTCCAAGATGACGCCAACAGTCTGCATCTCAGCCAGCAACCATCTCTACCACTCCACAACCTAGCCAGCAGCATCACGAGCCGAATTTATGCAAAGCCACCAACGCAAGAGTCATGGATTCTCTTTACCTCCCGAAAAAGGTTAGCCGGATCTTCCTGACCATCTTTTCATGACTTGCCGTTTCGATTTTGTCCTTGTATGTCACCATCTTATGCTTACCTCGCAACAAAGCCCCTGTTACGAGCTAAGCAGGGGACTTAATGTTGATGGTGGTTTGTAGCTTAGGGTTAAAATCGTAAAACCTTAGTCAAACAGTGACGTCACACTTGAGTAATAATGTCGCCACTTGCACATTTATTGAACCGTTCAACATGTCTGCGTAAAACGACCGGGGTACCTTTTTTACGTATATGTCATGCTCCACGGCAGAGCCCTCGGTACTGACTGGCATCATCTCTACACATGTCAGCCACGCATGCTAGCCAAACGTGCCAATGGCATGCTATGCCAGCCACATCTCCGCGCCAAAGGCATACCGACCATGCCAGCCGCACCATCGTGCCAATGGCTTGCCATGCCAGCCACATCTCCGCGCCAAGGCATGCCAACCATGCCAGCCGCACCACAGTGCCAATGGCATACCATGCCAGCCGCACCACCGTGCCAATGGCGTGCCATGCCAGACACATCTCCGTGCCAAGGCATGCCAACCATGCCATCCACATCTCCGCGCCAAGGAATGCCAGCCGCACCACAGTGCCAATGGCATTCCATTCCAGCCACATCTCCGCGCCAAGGCATCCCAACCATGCCAGCCGCACCACGGTGCCAATGGCATACCATTCCAGCCACATCTCCACGTCAAGGAATGCCAACCATGCCAGCCGCACCACAGTGCCAATGGCATACCATGCCAGCCACATCTCCACGCCAAGGCATGCCAAACATGCCAGCCGCACCACAATGCCAATGGCATACCATGCCAGCCACATCTCCGCGCCAAGGCATGCCAACCATGCCGCACTACAGTGCCAATGGCATACCATGCCATCCACACCTCCGCGCCAAGGCATGCCAACCATGCCAGCCGCACCACAGTGCCAATGACATACTATGCCAGCCACATCTCCGCGCCAAAGCCATGCCGGCCCTACCACATGCCCCTGGATGCCAAACAAAGGGTTGCTACAATCAACGGCTACCCTTCCATCTGAGATGCAGATCTCAGTCGTCCAAGTTCGCCACATAACGTATGGAAACTTCCGAACCCAAGGCCAAACATCACGGTTTTGCTAAAACCCTAATTTTGGTCGCGCCTAAAGCATGCCAATGCCATGCGGCCCTACTACCATGCCGCTGGCTGCCAAACGAAGGGTTGCAACAATCAACGGCTACCCTTCCATTTGAGATGCAGATCCCAGCCGTCCAAGTTCGCCACACAACGCATGGCAACTTCCGGCCCAAGGCCAAACATCACGGTTTTTCCCAAACCCTAATTTTAGCCGCGCCTAAAACGTGCCAAAGCCATGCGGCCCTACCACCATGCCGCTGGATGCCAAACGAAGGGTTGCAACAATCAAAGACTACCATTCCATCTGAGATGCAGATCTCAACCCTCCAAGTTCGCCACCTAACGCATGGCAACTTCCGTCACAAGGCCAAACATCACGGTTTATGCCAAAACCCTAATTTTGGCCGCGCCTAAAACATGCCAAAGCCATGCGGCCCTACCACCATGCCGCTGGATGCCAAACGAAGGGTTGCAACAATCAACGACTACCCTTCCATCTGAGATGCAGATCTTAGCCGTACAAGTTCACCACCTAACGAATGGCAACATCCGGCCCAAGGCCAAACATCATGGTTTGTGCCAAAACCCTAGTTTTGGCCGCGCCTAAACAACGCCAAAATCCTAGCTAGGCCGCGCCTAAACCACGCCACTGGATGCAAACGAAGGGTTGCAACAATCAACAACCACCCTTCCTCCTGTGATACTAATCTCAGCCATACAAACTTGCCACCAAACGATTCATGAAAATCTCTTGGACACGACGTCAAAACCCTAATTTGACCGTGCCAAGAGCATGCAACCGCTGCAACCATGCCGCTGGTTGCCAAAAGAAGGGTTTCCACTACACCAATACATCTGGGTGCAATGCCAAAATCCGTTGGGCAAATTAATTTGTGCAAGCATATAAACGTTGGTCATCCGGTTTACCAACGTTTGTTGAGCAATGGATTATTTAATTTGTGAAACGCTTACAAAAATTTACGCAACGTATTACTCTAATTTGAGCAACACTTGTATACGTTGTAAACCCGTTTACGGGTAAAAAAAAAATAAATTCCGAAGACAATTCCAGGTAAATAAAAAAATTCGACAATAATTCCGGCAGATTTCTGCACCTTCATATACATTTGTATATCAACTAAAAGACACCTGATGTACCCAACCAAATAATTAATTCAACATTGTTTCTTTCTAATTACATAAACATAATTATATTTGTACATCATTACACCAAAATGACCATTGCGCATAAAATTGAGGGTCCTTACAGCATCCTTACAAGAATATTGCTTTCCGATATTAATCACACACAACGAAATTAATAACGTTCATGAAGATAAAGTGTTTGCTTACCAAATGACAGTTGTCCTATTCATTATTGAAGAATCTGCATTTAAGTATCATGATCTCTACTATACTTAAACAACGAACATAGACGGTACGCAGGTGCATGGATTTATAATTAGCAAACAAGGTACCTCGATTCTTTTTCTGCACATGGCACAATGACAGGAAGGATGTAACCAATCAATCTATCCTTATTATTACCAGCATCAACCAGTCTTACAGTAGGCATGAACAAGCAAGAGATAAGTTGAACTGCCAAGTCAGAAGAGATGTATCAGCGGCAAGTTCTGATGCAACGGGTCTTTGGAGTACAGATAGGGAAAATCTGCACAATAAGGAAGCACCAAATGATCTCATAAATCCCGAAGTCACAGAAGGTGACATCACTTGTCAGCATAGCATTAGGAATAAATATATAGCTAATGCTAGGGAAAATTTAAAATGGGACTTCAATTAAGCATCTCATTAAGGTATATCGAACTTGTTCAAATGATTGTATATAGCATATGAAAAGATATCTGGAAATACAATGCAGAAAGGCCAAAGAAAGCTCGTTAAGAAGCTGGAAGAATTATGATGTGCCTACTAGTAGAAGTAGTATCAACACCAAGAATATGCATTATCACCTTGGAATATGCATCACCACCACCAGGACTTGCATTGTTTCTTGTCATCATATGAATACAGTGACACATAAAAATGAATGATATTTGGAAATGAGTTTGTACTCCTCTTTTGCTCACTCCTGCAAATTAATTTTACAAATATTGTCATAAATGAGAACAGAGTACATTTTGAAACCATAGAAGGTAGGGAAATGGTATATCATCTAAACTAAAGGACAATAGAGTTTGAGATAAAATCAAATGAGTTTAACATCCTCATTGTGGGAATCATAGGTGACACATAACGTTATTGTTAATCTTTCACCCTCAATGGTCTGTTATGCAATGAGAAACAACGATACAAAACAGAACGCTCTAAATTAATGAGGTATACATGAGAGTTACCTACCTCATCTACAGAGTGGATATCATATGACGGAAGCCCATAAGAATGAGAAGAATTTCGCAGTTTCTAAATAACAGCTCATATGAATGACATAAAAATTTCACAGAACGCAATATACTTATGGACATCATATGACGAAAGCCCAGAGTTCTTGTTTAAGATCTAACTTGATATTCTTACTAATATAAAAGAACCAAGTATAATTAGTAAACTGGACCATGGTTAAAAAATTATCTGTGCAAACTCCAAGGGAATGAGGAATACAGATTTATTTGACTGCAGAGATCATATGAAAATATTTGTTCTTACCGGCTCTAAGAACTGAAGGCCTAGTCTTGCAGCTTCAATATCTGCAGATCTGACCAAATATGCGAATCCTGGAATGCATCATTAGCTAACAAGTCATATCAAGTGATCCAGGATAATTTTAGGTTAGCCATTCTTTAAACGGGAGAGACACTAAGGTTACGAAGTGCATATGCTACTTCCTTTCTTATGTCAAATGGAGCAGCAGCAAAAAGATGCAGCAACATAGGTACTGCCTTGCTAGAGTATATCAATTGTTTATGAGAAAGAGTACCCGCTGCTCTGTTGAATAGAACCCAAGCTTCCTCCTACACCATTAGAAAAAATAACAACTTAAAGTTGAGATAAAAATAATGCTACAGTAGTTGTCAGTAACGAAAATGCACCTCTTTCAATACCCGATACTCACATCTACAACATTTACAAGAGTTTATATGACATTTTCGGAAAACTTCAAATGATTCAGTATATTTGAATGTTTTTGAAACAGACATCATCTAGTGTCAGTAGTACAGGATCCTATATAGAAAAGAAATCAAATTTTCTTACCAGCCCGTCTCTATCATTGCGCGATTTCAGAACTTCATCAGTCGTGTCACCAAATAGGAAGAAGTTATCTTCTCCAATTTCCTCTCTCATTTCAACAATAGCCCCATCTAGTGTTTCAATTATGAGACAACCATTTAGTGAAAACTTCATGTTGCTTGTACTACTTGCCTCTCTTCATGTTGCTTTTACTACTTGCCTCTCTTATTTCATCTACAGATACATTGTAGTTTGGAAAAAGAACAACATGCATGTACATAGATTTTTCAGTTCATTGATACAAGTTAACATTTTCCTAAGAGTAATGTTAAGATAGCAAAACTGGTGATTCTTAGAAACTGAAGACTTTGAG
Organism: Papaver somniferum; assembly: GCF_003573695.1. Classification (NCBI taxonomy): domain Eukaryota; kingdom Viridiplantae; phylum Streptophyta; class Magnoliopsida; order Ranunculales; family Papaveraceae; genus Papaver; species Papaver somniferum. The sequence goes on from NW_020650415.1 coordinate 1,446,621, forward strand.
ATAATTCCTGCATCTAGGGAGGAGAACAAGAAAGGAAGCAAGCTAACCTTATGAAAACTGTACTGTACCTTTAAATAGTTATTGACCACGGACCCAACATCGTTCACCAACTTTACTATTCTTTTGGAATTTGTGTAAGTTTCAAATGCCTTCTCTCCAATCATGATGGTGCGAGCTACTGTCTTGGCATGTTCTTCAGGGCTCATTTCCTGTAAACAATCAATATGAGGTGTCATTCCATGCTTCATCAAGCCAACAAGTGCATATAATTACGTGAATTATGAAATTGTCCCCCAAAGCATTAAGGATTCTACTTTTAATCTTGAATCGAATGTCCAAATGAAGATACTTACATAATCAAACATAAACAATTAAAAATCTATAAGCGTATTAAAAAACACAAGTACCCGGAATGCGAGGAACAGTCAATCTACACACTCATTATCATTAACACAGGAACACCGACAGTATATTGCTCCCCGAATTGACAGATGCCACAAAGATTCTTTGTTCATATTTTTCATCATCTTATGGTAGTATGGAGAAGGAAGTGAGCAGCAGCAGCTCGGACCATTTGTTCGATAAATGGTCTGTATGTCCAAAACTTAGGATCCTAGAGAAAATCAAGGCATTCGACTTAAGTATCTAACTGAAAGAAAGAGAGGTAAACTACGTTGAAGTTCATCTAAAGGAAAGATAGTCAATTATACCAATGATTGAACAATCGCAAACTGATAAGCAATAAAAATCGTTGTCGTCAAGCCCATCACTTTTGAACCTAAGATAACAACAGGAGAACAAATCCAATTCAACAGACTTGAGCTTAAGAATCATAACACCTTTATGCATTGACATAAAAGTTAAGTAAATTCACCAACTTCTACCTGCATCACCACCCATTCTCGTAACAAATCCATGGGTTTCATCACAAACACATGCACCACCACCAACTAATTCCCCAAATTGGTAGCATAAACCACACCACCAACACCTGCTACCACCAACAAAATCACCCACACCTTCCCTAACAAAACCGTCAACACCACAAACTAACAGTTAAAACACCACAAACTAACAGTTAAAACACCACAAACTAACAGAAATCAAAAAAACTCCATCAAATAGTAAACGGAACATTTTTTTTTTGTGCAAAATCTTTACAAAATACTACCTAAGAAAAGACTTTATCAACAAAAAAAGGTAAAAGATTTGGGTTTATACCTGGTGAAATCTTCTTCTAGTACTCTCACTCTGTCAAAATAAAACGAGGGCTTGCTTTGATTTTAGGAGAAACATTAACTAAATCTAGGTTACATAATTAGGGAATATAAAATTCTGATTCTGAGATGGGTTTTGATTCAAAGATGCAGTTAGTATTAGGTTTTGAAATCAAGCTTGATTTGAGAGTCGTATGGATATACAAGATATCAATCTCCCTCTCGTACAGAAAATGAGTGAGACGAGGGTTTGTTTTTGGTCAAATCCAGGGTTATAAAAGAGGGGTTTTCTGTTAGATATAATACATGGGTTTAGATTTTGAGATGGGGTTATGGTTAGTCTTTGATTTCTGAGAGCTGAGATTGGAACTATGAGATTTTCAGAAGGGAGCTTTTTTGTATTTTTTTTGGAGGATTCAGAAGGGAGTTTGAGGAAGATAAGAAACAGAAAAAGAGTTCTGCAATCTGAAAAAAAAAAAGAAAAAAGAAAAGATAAATATATAAAAATCCTTGAAAATGCGATTTACAATAACCGTAGGATCATAAACTATATCAACGGTGCATAAATTACGCTCAATTATTATGAGCTAATTTATAAATGATGCAAGGATATCTTATTGTCAACGTATATTGTCGTTGCTCCATCTGCAACTATTATATCCGTTGCACATCAAAAAAATTAATGCGTTGCAAAAAACAGGATTTGGTGTAGTGTGCACAATCTACGGCTACTCTTCCTCCTGAGATGCAGATTTCATCCTTACAAACCTGCCACCAAACAACTCGTGGCAATGTCTTGGCTGCGATGCTAACTCTTGGTCACGGCACCAACTTGACTGCGATGCTAACTCTCTGGTCACGGCACCAACCTGACTACGATGTCTATTCTTTGGTCACGACACCAGCTTGGCTACAAACACCAACTCCTTTGGCCACTCCACATGTAGCAACATGCTACACGTTTTCCACGAAAACACTAGAGACATCAAAACATGTCACAAACTGGAGGATGCTCATCAGGGTATTGGTCTTGCGGTTTACAGCGTGCAGCGTACGCTACGCCCGTTACAGGAAAGTGTCATAAGGGTGAGGCGGTTAGTAAATACAAGAAGTAATGGTGAAACGCTTCCTTCATTATGGAAACATCAATTCCAGGCGTTACCCGTTACCATTTTCTTCCATTTACTCAACCGTTTCCACTTCTTACGAGACCAGGGTACGTTTCGGTGCGACTTATATAAACAGGTCTCACCTATTTCCACCAAAAACCAGTTTTGGTCATAATAATGCAACACTAATAAATCACTTGTTAGCTTTCTCATCTGTTAGATTTCCACTTTAAACAACTACTCTTTCCGAATCAACTATTCTGGTCTCAACACTTTCTTCGCTTCCCTCCCTAGACCAACCCTTCTCCTTCACTTTGTGACCGAAGCAAGTATGGAACGGTCATTTCCACGTTTAGGCTGGATTTGTACAGATTGATCTCTCGAATAAGTACTCCCTTGCAGTACATTGTTTAGGGTTTAGACTCATTTCTCACCACACACTCGAAATCACCAAAATCAGCAGAAACTGTTTTTACCCTCAAGCACCAACATCGAACAAGAGTAACATCTTCTTCACAGTAAATATAGGGGGACCCTTCGGGTGCAGTATAGATGTGATTGAGATGAACCATTTTTAAGTATTTTAGAAAAAGTTTCCTAAGAAAAAGGTTTACAATGAGTTTCCTCCCAATTAAAAACACGGAAAACCCTAGGGAGAAGCATCATCGTGGAAAAATATGAAGCTCAAAATCCAATTTAAGAGGCCACAACCCGAATATGGCCGTGGAAGTAAGGTGTCCATGGAAGCCCTTGCACTGACACCTTCTAGGATTAAGTTCCACCGATAATCAGGGGTAGAACTATATAGTGATTTGGGATGGTTTCCAGGAAAACTTACATCTTTCAAGTGCAATTGCGTTTGGTTAAAAAAAAATCAAGCCTAAACAACAGGCTTAAGCCATTCCAAGTCAAACCAATTTGTTTTCAAACCACCCCAACACTCATTTTCTAGCTCCGCCACTGCTCATAATATGTCATCCCATGAAACCTCCAACTATAAAATGATGTTACATCTCCGACGTCCTACAGTTTAAAGATGTGGGTTTCGTGTAATTAAAAAATTCCTATAGAGTTTGAGGACCCGTGGTGCCCACTGTCTTAATCTTTATTATGAAATTCAAAAGTGAAATGGATATTATTGATTATCCAAAACGTACTTAAGATTGATAAATGATAAAAAATAAATCATAAAAAAATTAAATTACATACCAAAATCAAATGAAGATGATATCTAACGTGGTTCGGTCGACTTGACCTATGTTCGTGAACAACTAATTATCAGAATTTTCTGAGATATATTTACATTTACATTTTGATTCATATTATTTATAGGAGTAATTGGAAAATCCGTAAACCTTAGAAGATAATCACAACTAATTATCTCGATTATAGGTTAAGCATCTGCATTTCCAGCTAGAATACATAAAATTTTTATGTTAACTTGGCCGGAATGCACATTAAGTAACTTGATTCACAACCCCATGAGTGGCTAGCATACGCTCATTATATTACAATACCCTCCTCAAGTTGGACATGAAGAGGATTGAACTGCCCAACTTGAACTGTTGTTGAAAAAAATGACTGCAAAACAATATTTATTATTCCCTCCGTTCCTTTTTAATAGGCTGGTTTCTATAAATAAATATTTCAAAAAATAGGCTGGTTTTCTAATTGGGAAAGTCAAACATTACTTTAATTTTCTGGGACCACTTTCTCTTAACTTCTTTTGATGACAAGTGTCATGTGGACCATTTCTCTTAACTTCTTTTGATGACAATTGTGATGGGACCATTTCACTTCACTTCTTTTATTGACAAGTGTCATGAGGACCACTTTCAATGATTAGTTCTCTTAATTTCCTTAAATTTTTCTAAAAACAAGATCAGCCTATTAAAATACTTTTCATACCAATTAACAATATTTATTATATTTTGCAACTGAAACACTAGAAGAACCTTCACACCCGCAGAAATATTGGCTTGATTCGATAACCTGTAAGGGAGTTATCATCCATATCGAGAAACACTAGATGGACGCCGAAGAGAGTTTTCGTGAATGCAAACTAATTTCGGAAGATAAGTTGAATATGATAAAACTTCAATAAACTTCGTGAGAGTTAACAAAGGCAAGATCTTTATTAATCAATAAACTGATTGAAATAACTGGACAAACTCAAATAAACTTGGAAAAACTCTAACTTGTACCCGAAATCTGCTATTTTTGTTTTTGCAAATTTGAGATTATTAAAAGGACGTTGAAAATAAAACTTTGTTCCACAGACGGCAAACGTACGCTTAAGGAAGAAGTTATTGGTAAAAGAAGAAACTTGAAACTTTTCTAAAACGATAAAAACTGACATTTGAAACCATGAAAATAGTTGACTTGTTTAACAGCAGTCGAGTTTTTAGCCTCCTAATAGGTCACTGCATGCTCGCATCAGCACTTGAGGATAAGCGGTATTTCGGTACTGCAATCAAGTGTTCAGCTCTTGGAACTGTTAAGCCGGCTGTTTCTTTCATATCCAAATCTTCGGTTGACATCCCAATTGGGAGTTTCCACTCGAAGCAATGAACAAATTGTGCCAGTATCATCTTAACAGCCTTAAGACCCATTTCCATACCAGGACATTTCCTACGACCTGACCCGAATGGCGTAAGCCTGAAGTCTTTCCCTTTCAGTTCTATATCAACCCCAATAAATCTCTCAGGGTAGAAATCTTCAGCATTCTGTGACCATACTTGTTGGTTCCTAGCAATGCCCCAAACATTCACCATCAACCATGATCCTTTAGGTATGTCGTAGCCGTTTATCTTGGCTTCTTCCATTGAATAATGAGGAACAAGTAATGGAGCCGCTGGATGAAGTCTCATGGTCTCTTTTAGTACCATATCCAAGTATTCCAAATTCACTAGGTCAGTTTCTTGCACTAGCCTATCCATCCCTACTATTGTTTCCAACTCTTTTTGAAGCCGTTTCATAACATGCGGGTTTCTTAGGAGTTCGGCGAGGGCCCAACCGATGGTTGCAGTTGATGTGTCTATTCCACCTATCAGCAGGTCTAACACGATCGCTTTGATGTCCGAACCACTTAGCTTTTCATCTTCATGTTGAGAAGTTTCATTATCTTCATTCATCAAGGACAATAGAATGTCAATGATGTCTTTCTGATGTTTTTGTTGTTGTCGTTCTACTTTTTCTCTTAAATGATCATCGATGCTTCTAGTAATAAACTTGTCAATACGTCTGCTTATTGCCTTTGTACGACGATCTAATCCCTGAAGATAGTGCACAAAAATATAAGTATGAATGGTTTGTGCATCAGAATTGCATGCAATAAACATGACAGTACGTAACATTAACTATTTAGAAGACATATATATACCTGAAGATCAAGTGCACCAACATAAGGAATAAAATCAGCCACATTGAAAGCTCCAAGAATCCTCATAACCTCGTGCAGAATGGGGATGAAACTCTCACCATCCTTATATCCAAAAAAAATTGTATGACTTATATCTTCCACTAAACGTCCAATTTTTTCAGTCAAATTGACTTCCACTTCACCCGACATGGATAACGAACGAATAGACTCCACAGCGATACTCACTTCTTTTTCCCTAATAGAATCAAAAGATCCAATCTTAGAACTATTTAGTAGATGTACGCTACAAACTTTCCTGACATATCTCCAGTAGGAACCATAAGGAGTAAAACCCATACCCTTAGTTTTATAGAACATGATCTCCGACACGTCCCGTGCTGGTCTACTTGCAAAAATATTGTCGTGGGTTTTCAGGAATAGTTCAGCCATGTCCGGAGACGAAACGACAATAGCCGGAACCGGACCTAGTTTTATGCACATGATGGGTCCATACCTGAGAGATAATTTATGAAGATTTTGGTGGGGAAGATTGCCTAACATATGAAGATTTCCGAGAATTGGTAACCCATTTGGACCAGGTGGTAATCTATAACTAGTACTATTTTTCTTCTTCTTCATTTTTCTGCTTATTTCTGTGATGCTTGACAGTGCTAAACATGTTATTGTTACTGCTGATGATTGGAGCCAACATACAAGACCTATTAAGACAAGGTAGAAAAACACAACTAAAACATTAAAGAATGAGGAACTCATATTGTTTTTTTTCCCCTCTCTCCTAGGTTTGTTTTGGAGTGTGATCGTGGAAGTTCCACATCTATAAATAGAGATAATTTTTTATTTTTATTTTTATTTTGGTGGCTAAAGGTTATTTCTATTTCTATTGTCTATTATACTATTATTGGAAAGTCACTATATGAAAATCGGATAATTGTGACTGTGTAGGTCACAGGATCTTAAAATTTCTAGTGGTTAACACTTAACAGAGTAATTTCATGAGCTCTTGATAGATGCGGTCCTTGTACGTGGACTGTCGGTTGGAGCAACAAGTCAATCAATTCAGATAGAAATGAAGAGTTGGGATACTCAACTAAGGGTTCATGCAGTTAATTTAATAGCAAGTTGCATTTGCTATTTCATTGAAACTCTCAGTTACTGGATTCAGCTATCCATAACCAAAAGTTTCGTACCCAAAACAGCAAGAAAACTTTATAATAATGGTGGAAAGATTTTCTGGTTCATTTTACACGTCCATAGATTTGCTTCTGGGTATCAGGATTGATACAACTGAGTAATTCCATGGGGTCTGTCGAGATAAACGTGTTCATTAAACGGAATGGCAGTTGTAGCCATCAGTCGCCAACCAACGAGATGAACTACTTTTCAGTCTTGATGGTTATAGTGGAGGGCTCACTTTTGCTCGATGTTGCTGTTGGTCGTCGATTCTTCTTTTTTGGCTTTACAAGCAGGCCAAAAATGTAGAGTTTCAAACTCGATGATGAAGTCTGGAAATGTAGTATCTGATGCTCCTCGTCGTGTTAGCTGGAAAATTAGAGAACCCTACCCTTCAAAATTATCAACAAACTATAACACCAACCATACTTCAAAATTTTGAAATTATTCCAAAAGTGGAGGAGTTTCAGGAAGAAACACTACAACAGCAAGTTGCATTTCTCATTTTCTCTGGTAACTCGATCATATCCCAAGAACTTTGACTTACTATATATACGGTGACACAAATCCTAAACCAAAACTATCATAAAAAACATTAAGGGTTTTGATTAAATCTTTTCTTAGGTTCCATCAACCACTACAAACATGGCTTCACCTCCAACACAGAAACCTCATGCAGTATGCATTCCATATCCATCTCAAGGTCACATAAGTCCCGTGCTCAAACTAGCTAAATACCTTCATTTTAGAGGTTTTCATATCACCTTTGTTAACACTGAATTCAATCACCAAAGACTTCTCAAATCTATAGGATCTGTTAAAGCCATAGACGATTTTCAGTTTGAAACCATACCCGATGGTCTTCCACCATCTGATTCCGATTCCACACAGGATATCCCATCTCTATGTGCTTCAGTTCGAGTGAATTGTTTGGATTCGTTTGTTGATCTCATAACACGGCTCAACAATTCCCCTGACTTGCCCAATGTTTCTTGCATCATTTCAGATGGGGCCATGAGCTTCACGGTCAAAGCCGCAGAGCAGCTTAATATACCGGAAGTAGTGTTTTTTACTATTAGTGCTTGTGGATTCGTTGGGTATGCTTATTACGCCGAGCTTGTTGAAAGAGGTCTAGTACCACTTAAGGGTAAGAAGATCACCGGAAGTATTTACCTGTTTCACTGTTTAATTAATTTGCAAAAAAAATTATTTGTACTGATTTCTTCAGTACTTGTGGTTCTTGATCTAACAAATATTACCTTTAATTTGTAATTGTTCAGATGAAACTGATCTAACAAATGGATATCTTGATACACCGGTTGATTGGATTCCTGGGATGGAAGGGATTATGCGGTTAAAAGATTTTCCGTCCTTTATGAGAACAACCGATCCTGAAGCTACCATGCTGACCGTTAATATTGAACATGTGAGTTTAGCATCGAGAGCTAATGGTCTAATCCTAAACACCTTCGAAGACTTAGAACCAAACGTTCTGAAAACAATCCGATCCACATATCCTCATGAAGTTTTCACCATAGGTCCAATACACTTACTGGAACATCAAATACAGGAATCCGAGTCGAAATCAATTGGTTCAAGTTTATGGAAAGAAGATGCAAGTTGTTTAGAATGGTTAAACCAATGGGAACCAAATTCAGTTGTGTATGTGAACTATGGAAGTATTGCAGTTATGACCGCACACCAATTAACTGAACTCGCTTGGGGACTTGCCAACAGTAAGCACCCATTTTTGTGGATAATCCGACCCGATATTGTATCCGGTGATTCTGCAAAAGTACCCCAAGAGTTCTTGGAAGAGACTAAAGGAAGAGGTATGATAGCTAGTTGGTGTCAACAAGAGCAAGTTCTTGCCCACTCATCGATTGGTGTATTCTTAACACATTCAGGATGGAATTCAACTATGGAAAGTATTTCTGAGGGTATTCCAATGATATGTTTGCCAAGTCACGCGGAACAACAAACTAATTGTCGGTATGTATGCACGGAATGGGCAAATGGTTCTGAAATTGATGCAGCAGACGTGAAGAAAGATGAAGTTGAAAGGTTGGTTAGAGAAATGTTGGATGAAGACAAGGGTAAGGAGATGAGAAAGAAAGCTTTAGATTGGAAAGAAAAGGCTCAATCTTCTGTTAAGCCAGGTGGATCTTCTTATGTGAATATCGAAAGACTAATTAATCATGTGTTACTTGAAAACAGTAATGCAGTTTCAGAAACAAAAGCCAATTAGTGGTACAATCTGAAAATGTTCGATTTAAGAGTTGTTGCGCCAATAAATTGATTCTGGGTTAGACCCGGAATCAGTTCCTGCGGGTGTCGGAAATGTTTGCATGTTTTCTTTTTGAAACTTTCTCACCGTTTAGAAGAAAATATATGTAATGAAAAATGGCATACATCCAGAGTTCATTTTGTCAAATGCATGGCATAAGTTAATTTTTTGTGTATTTTTTTGTTGTTACTGAAGTTAATTAATTTTATGTTTAGTTGTTTTTACCGAACCTTGATTAACTACAAACTAAAGGACTGCTATTGGTTATAAGTATAAAATCAAACATGGTTGTTATCACATAAAAACTTCTTCTTCTTTTTTTTCCGAAAATTGAAAGGTTATATCAAAGAAAAAATGGCAGAGCTGATACAAGAGTAAAAACCATCCTTATTACATATGAATAACCAACTCCCATTTATGGAAGTTGATGTATTTAAAGGGATTATCGTCCAATCCAAAAACCATAAACAAGAGTTTGCTTTATAAGAACAATCACCTCCTCCGCTGATTTGTCTCTTGCTCCAAAAACGCTTTAGTTCCGCTCCTTTCATATATTTCAAAGTATGGCATAATGAATCACATCCCAGATTTACTTGCAACTTCCTTTTAAAACGGTCCAATTGCATGCCAAAGAAAGTAGTAAAGCAGTTACATGCAACAACTATAAAATGCAATATGCTTTGATTAAATAATGCCAGACCTCAAAGACCATTGTTGATTGTAAGTGGGTTTATAAAATAAAAAAGAATGTTGATGGCTCTATAAAAGCCTCTAAATCCTGCTTGGTACTTAAAGGTTGCATACTCAGCAAGAAAGGTTATATACTCGGCAAAAATACTATTGGGAGTTCCTCAATTTGGATACTCATTATCTTAGAATATGAGACTATATGGCCCAACGAATAAACAAAAATTATGTTTGCTTTGTTAGGCATGAACTGAACATGTTTTTACCTCCAAATAACTGCCAAGTGTTCCTGATTTTTAAATTGGAATATTGTATTTATGAATTTGGAAGTATGATTTCCGAAAGAACCATCATCGGTAGTTGCTTTATGTAGATAACCTAGTTGGTTGTTACCTATATAATCATATATATCTATTATAGTTTTGGTCCAACTAAACTTGAGCCATCAAATAAAAAAAAGTTATTATTTCTTGTTGTGTATGCATTCCACATGTTTCTGGCTTCAACTCATACTTCGGATTTCCCGCACTTCAACTTGGAATAATTGGAGAATTTGGTGGTACGATTAATTACTTCCTTATTATAGTAATAATAAGTCTTATACTATATATAGATTCATCAAGTAAAAAAATTGTTAGTTCCTAAATTTGGATAGTAATATTCTTATAATATGGAGCCAATTGTTACACACGGTCTTATCAGGAAAAAAGAAAAAGAAAAGATAATGGCTAGTTGTTGTATTAATTGGATATATGTTCATAGTTTTATGATGTAGAACAACCTACTTATGGGCCGGACAAATGAAAAAAAAAATTAATTTAGGAATCTGAGGTACGAATGGTTTTTGTTATATTTGGATAAACATAGTCTTATGTTATGAGGCCAACAACCAACAATATATGGACTCCTCGAGTATAAAATCTTAATTTGTAAATTTGAAGGAAAAATTGGTTTGTTGCCACATTTGAATAACCAGATTGTTTGGTTATTATCTTCTTCGGATAATCATAGTCTTATATGATAGACCAGGTACATTTGGGTTAACTCAATAAAAAATTATTAGTCCCTAAATTTAAAGGTATTATTGGTTGTTATCACATTTAGATAGTAGTAGCTTTATCGTATGGGGTCAACAACATATGGAACCGTCAAATAAACAAATCTTAATTCCTATATTATGAGGTATGACTGGTCGTTACTTTATTTGAATAACATTATTCTTATAATATGGGCCCAATTTACGATAGTCCCGTCAGGAAAAAAGAAGAATAAAAGCTTACATTTCCTTTATTATGCATGCATTTCTCATGTTTCCACCTTCACATCACTGCTAGCGTTGTTGTATTTCAATTGTGAATAATTTCTGAATCTGGAAGTACTTGTAATATGATCCAATTGCATATGGTCCCTTCAGGAAAAAAGAAGAAGAAAAGCTTATGTTTACTTTGTTAGGCATGCATTGCTCGTGTTTCTACCTTCATATCAACGTTAGGAGTTGTTGAACTTCAAATGGAAATAACATCAGAATTTGGAAACAGAGTTGGTCGTTTTTTTTTTATATTAGCTCGTTAGTTGGTGTGTTAATTAGATAACCCTAGTCTTATAATATGGTCCAATTACATATGGTTCCATCAAACAAAGAAAATCTCCATTGAAGTTTGATTGGTTGTTGCCATATTTGGATATATAATAAGAGTCTTACTATATGGGACAATTGCATATGAATTGAGTCAAATATAAAAAGTATTATATTTTCTTTATAAGGCATGCATGATTCTACTTACACATCATAGATATGCCTTGTTGAAGTTTAACTTGGAAACTTGAGTAATCAGATTGTTAGTTTCTTTGAATATATAATCATAAATAGATGCATGGATCTGTCAATCTTTTGACTCCAATTCAAGTTAATTGCTTCAAATTAAAATTGTGTCGTAGCATAACATCAGTAACGAGTGGTTATAACTATTTCTAAATGATTTACATTTCGAAATGTAAGGATATTTGCTAAATAAAATTCGAACCAACTTCGTATGAATTTTCGACCGACACCTACCTTGAAAACAATCAACTTTTGTGGAAATATATATAAGTAAATAACTTTCACATTCCTAATATAAAAACATGCATGGAATCTTTCTAATAGTTGTAACCCCCTTTTTCTCATCTTTATTTCTCTATTTCTTTTTCTCTCGTTCTCCAACTTTTTCAATAATCATGTTAGATCCAAACAATGCAAATCATGTATTTGTTCACAACACTCTTCTAATCATCTGTTTATGTTCTTATATATATATTACACATTCTCAAGAAAAACACTAGACGATTGGTGATCTATATTCATCAAATTGGATAATATATCATTTATGATCAGCGGCTACGAAATAAATTATTGTATTTGATTTTATTTTTTTAATGATTGGATATATGCATTGATAATTGTTTCATTATAGAATTTGTCATTGTAACTATAGTTGCTTTGCTTCAAAATAAAATAAAAAATAAAAAAATTATAGTTGTTGTTTTGCTTCATTGGTTCTTCAATTCAGATTTTATATTAGAAATAAATGAATTACCAATTCTATTCATGCTAATAATATTCTACTGATTCGGGATCTAACATTGATCAAGAGATAAATTTATTCCTTATGAACATACCTCTATGATCTTGGTCAATTATAATTAAATGATTGATGTCCCGCAGCTGGAAAGCAAAAATTTACACCTCCTCATCACGTTGCCCCTTTAAAAATGCAGTAAGGAGGAAGTGAATGAATGTTTTTCCAGACCCAAATGAACTGGATATACAATTTTATTCACCATTATGTTCCCAATGGCTAGTTATGTTTGTTGTTTGCTTAGAGTTTTCTTTCTATTTAGATGAGTACTCATTACACCGTATGGCCTGATTTGCAACTTTCGAATTCTAGATTTGCAACGGATATGAACGTTACAAACACTAAAGAAACTTATATACGTTACTTAAAATAAAATTTATCTCAAAATAATTGAGTAGTGGACTTTCAACGTTTTTATATGTTTCATATCATGCCATAATTGTTATCTTTTTTATTTTATTTGTTTTAGTTTTAGTTAAAGTAAAAAAAATTGTTTGGAAAAACTGGGCGCAATTCATTCCCCCCAATTTCTCCCTCTTTTTTATTCATAACTAAAAATTTGTTCCTTCCAATAATCGAATCTCCTTTTTTCTTCCCCCAAAATCAGCAAATCCTCGTCCTTCTTTAATACTAGGATTGTGTTCTGTTTCATCTTAAATGAAAAAAATATAGTTATTTATATTTAATGAACCATTTAGACTACTTAAATAGCCTCCAAAGTAGAATTCGGTGCTTTCAACTCCTCTCGTCCAAAGCTTCCCTTTCAACACCTTTTTTCCTAACCAAATTTGTTGATTTCAAAAAAAAATCAATTGCTTTATTTCTTAATCCTTATACCTTAATAAAAAGCATCGATAAGAACATAGCTTTTATCCATCTGATTTATTTTATTTTCAAATCATAGTTCAACTTATTTTCTTAACTAGTAAAATCACGAAATATCAGAGATGCATGCATGAGAAACATAACTAAAATTTAGACAAAACATAATAAATTTTTAATGGGAACTGGTGACGATTGATCTTGATGTTTAGGTAGAATCATGTCCAATGCATGAATATCATAAATGACTTAAGCATGTCATCTTTTTTTTTCTTTTTGATGCAAAGAAAATTTATAAAAGACACTTAAGAAGATGCATAATTTTTCTCTAGCAGCTGCTGTGGATACATGAGGGAATGTACTCAATTCCTTATCTAGTTTTTCAGTCCTAGCTATGTTATATAAAATATCTGCAACTTTGTTTCTCTGTTTTGACATATAATAACATTTCTAAAATTTATTTCTACTTGGTGTTGAATCCTCCATGTTGTATTTCTTTTCTTTTTAGAAGATGCAGATTAAAATTTTAAATATCAAATTTTCAGATGTTTTGGGTTAAAAAATAAATAAATAACCCAGTCAATCCTAATGTAAGGGAAAAAGAGAGGCTTACTACCACCACCCAATTGATTCTAACTAGGTTTATACCCTTTTCTTAAAAACCTAGTTAGAGATAGTATAACCCTAGACTACAAATTATGTTAAGGGCAACCTATCTAGCCAATAATACACATTATATCTTACACTCTATAGCACATCTCTACAAATAGTGGATTTTAGCTAGTAATCATAATAATTGACTAACGGGGTATTACATTCTTCCCCCCTAAAAGAAACGATTTCGTCCTCAAAATCAACATACCTTGGAGTGGAATAAAAATGAAAATTATCTCCAATATGACACAACCAATCATGTCAAGCACAAACATATCAGTACGTAAGTATAAATCTCCTAACAACACAATACATCCTTTAAATATATGCATGAACCCCAAATGCCAAATCACAAAATCAAAACACTACTCTTTTAAAACAAAACAAACCAATAGTAAAATCCCGACGATCAAAACACGTAACACACTAAATTAGTTACTCAAATATTCAAAGAAAAATTATTATATGAAAAAAACGTAATTCTTTTAAACAAAACTATCAAAAACTGGTAAGTGCATAGGCACAGTCCGAGTAAATTGGAACCGTGCTCTGATACCAACTATGATAACCCGAATCAATAACAATAGTCCGGCCGGCCCTATTATCAGTAATAGATTCACATAGCTCACACTAGCTCAGAAAAATATTTGTTTTAAATAAAATAGAAAAGAAATAATTTTTATCACATTAACAAGTTGTGAAGTAGACTAACACATCCCACTAATGAAAGAATTACGTATTAACAAAGTTTCGACAAGAAAACTTATTAAGAAAATAATATTTAACAATGTGATAATCTTTTGAAAATAAGGAAAAACAAATTCAGAAGAAAACTTCATTAAGGAAGGGGTCCCACTTCTTCCTAGATACTGCAGCGGAAACTCGAGAAAACTCCAAGATTAATCACTTACATACTCAAGTACCTGAAACTGAAAGTCACACAAGGTCAGAGCCTTGTAAATTGCAAGTTCACTCTTAAATCATCAACTTAACTATTGAAAGTAAAAGCCTTGCAAGTATCATGTAAGACAACTCATACTAACTACGAAACATCGTCATATGTAAAGTTCATTAATACAAACCATTTTGTCAACAAGAAACTTCCTTTAACTCACACATATTAGACAACATCACACACCATAAGATTACTGCCCACTGTGACACACAAGTTATTCACGTCAAACTTGAGGCCCTGATCTCGGCGAAAGATAATTAAATATACAAGTCACCACTGCCCACCGAACTCACATACATGTAGCCCTAATCTCGACAACAAAACAAAACTGAACAGATGCCCACCGCGACTCACAAACTATCTTGCATATAGATGTGGCCCTGATTTCGGCATACAACATAAGCAACACATACTTACTACCACCACCAACCGCGACACACCTTATATTTCCTAAATACATAGAGATGGCCCTGATATAGGTTATACAAAAAAATCCAATGTCAATGAATCTTAACAAAACGGAATGCATACTATAATGAATACAACAATGCACACCAGAAACAAACAAAACTGCAGCATCTAGCATTTGAAGGTAAAAGGTGATGTTCCACTTTCCTGATCTTTACGAAATTTAACCCGGAGACTTATATGATCCTAGGATACAATATATTAAAATTTCATTAGGTTTTAACGACAACAAACTCTGTACTAAGGTACTCAACGGACCTGAACCTGACATGGTTTACTACAGACCAGTCACGACTAGTAGGACTTTTGGGGTACCAAAAGAAGTCTGATCTTCCTGAAATTTTTACAGTACAACTAACATAACAAGTATCATATGCAGTTAAAATATGAGAAAAATCCAACGGTTGAATAATCTATACGAAAGGTCAATCAGTACTGCAGGGTACCAGAATTCTGCAGAAACACAGTTAGGAAAATCAAATGATTCGGAGCCTTACCAGTGTCCGATCATCCTCAGATTTTAATCGAAGATACATGAAAAACTCAGTTACAGGATATCAAAAATTCAACAGAAACCAACGGTTATAAATCTATTTGCAGTCCAAAATATCTACTACGTTTTCTGCATTCTAGTGTTTCAAAGATATGAAGATTTATGGTTCACTCTATTAAGAATTTTGACCTACCATGATAATTCAAAACTAAAAAAATTATAATCAAATTGATAAAGAAAGAATAAACTTGCCTCTTGATGAAGATAAAACAGGAACCAATCGAGAAGAACAATCAACGAGCAATCCAAAATCAAATCAGCTACAACCCTAGTCCCTTTCACCCGGCTGCTCCCTTTCTAAATTTCTAATCTCCTGATATATTTGTGAAACTAGGTTTATACCCTTTTTTTAAGAACCTAGTTAGAGATATTATAACCCCAGACTACATATTATGTTAAGGGAAACCTATCTAGCCAATAATACACATTATATCTTACACTCTATAGCACATCTCTACAAAATATGGATTTTAGCTAGTAATTCATAATAATTGACTGACGGGGTATTACAATTTTATCCATGGCATTGTAAAAAATACCATTTTATAAGCCAAGGAACAGTACAACATCAAATACATATGAAGGAATGTATCCCAATGAAAAAGAACTTGATTTACAAAGATAAATTTGAAAACATACCTATTCGAAAGCCACTAGACAATTATCTTTTTGATATTTAAAGCAAGTTCCTCAACCTCCAAAACCCTATCCCTAGGCAATTTTTTTCTTTCCACAAGTGCCACATTATCGCGTAA
The DNA here is from genome assembly GCF_003573695.1 of Papaver somniferum. Taxonomy (NCBI): domain Eukaryota; kingdom Viridiplantae; phylum Streptophyta; class Magnoliopsida; order Ranunculales; family Papaveraceae; genus Papaver; species Papaver somniferum. The sequence goes on from NW_020650415.1 coordinate 1,463,298, forward strand.
CTCACCTTCCACCAAAACTCCCTATACCTTCCTTGTAGATTCGAAAAATTTCTTCATGGTATTAGCGAAAACTTGACATATTTTAAATGCGTTTAAGAAATAAGTCCAAAGTTCATACACAGATTGACAGCAAACAAGAATATGATCTCCAGTTTGAACCACCTTTTTATATTTATCATCTTGCACATCTACATCCTGCATTTCCTCTATATCTGTTTGCTTAATTGTTTTTTCTTATAAATATTTAGAAATAGAGGGAGTTGAATATTTAGAATGTTGTAGTAGTAATTTTTTTTTGAAGAATATAATGAAGAAAAATGAACTAATGCAATTCTTTATGTTATTTATTTGTATGATATTATGTAGGGACAAACTTGAAAGTTGTCACCAAATTCACAAAACTATCGAGTAATATGGGACCTGGAAACAACACTGCAATCTAGTAAACTATAACATGGGGAGTAGTCAGGGGATTTCTCCTTTTCTTTTTTTCTTTTTTATTTTTTCAATGTGCATTTCATGATGTTAGATTCGTGTTTCATGTTTGTCCTAATGTGTACAGTGACTTAATTAGCTAGAAAGCTTGTCTACAATATATAATATATAAATGAGGAAAAGAAGGATAAAGATGAAAAAAATCTTTTGCAAAAGTACGGATGTCCTGAATGATTCTTCTAATCATTTGCTAATTTCTTAAAATGTCATAAAATTTCAAAGTAATTAAAAATCACCATTTAAAAATTCTTGAGGACCTATATATCTCTTTTCCTAGATCTTAGCCACCCCAAATCTTATGATCTGATCTGTACTTTACTTCTGAAAAAGTCTATCTTTTTGACAATTATTATTAGGGACATTATATTTGTGGATACTTGGACTAAAATGGATTATTTGATTTCTAATAAATATATATGAATGGTTCAATATACATGAGTATAACCCACCAATTTATTAAAAATCAGGTTTTGTCACTAATTATAACGCAACCAAGTTATTAAAATGTCTCATATGCTTCTTAATTAAGGTTGCCATAAATTCAGCATGTGGTTGCCATAATCAGGTTTCTGCACTACAATGTGTGGTTTACCTTGAACATTGTTTTCCTAATTACAGCTTATTTTGGGTAGTATGTAGTGATATATTGTCAATGCTACATTTGTTTATTCGCATTAAAAAATTTGGACTCGGGCTCCGTTTCCGAACCTCATCATACATTTTACCTACTTTAAAGGGAGGAATGGACGATCATGTAAGGAATCTTGCAACTTTGATATTAGGAATGCAAATATGAATTGCTAAATTGTATTGGAAAAAAAAAGCATTTCCGAATTAAGTAATGAAATACGCATCTCTAATGACATCATTTATATTTTCAAAGCATATATCTGTTACAAATAATTGTGACCACGAACCGTTGTTAAATATGTTAGTTTATGATTTGAATGAACACGAGAAGTTTATAGTATTCAATACAAAAATAAAGTATAAAATAAATTAATAAGCTTTTGAGAATCTCCCACGACTAAATCAACCAAATGTAAAATGCATCCTTGTCAATGTTTTATGACGAACTGCAACTATTATGATAAGAAAAACAAAAATAAAAAAATTAAATAATATTTTTAGATTTATTTTTTCTTGAAAATTTTTATTTATTTTTAACATAAAAGTTTAGTATATAAATAAAGACTAAGATAAATCTATATCAAAAATACCCGTTACTCGTAATGTCATTGTCTTTCATGCATAGACATTATTCAACAAGCATTAGGAACCTGTATATCCATTCTAAATAACTATGACCGGAAACCATTACTGAATATATTAGGAACTGATCATTTGTTTCAACAACCTTCCTTCTTCTCTCAATTAAGAGAGTGCCGGTAACCAAGTAACAACGCTCGAGCACGCCCCTTGATTATCGTCCCACAATAGTTTCTTACCTCCATTTTTATCAAAAACAAATACTATGTATAAGTATAATCAACGACAATCGCCATTATATATATATATTTGTTTATGAACTGAATGAACACTTCCATCAAAAAAAAAATTGAATGAACATACAGGAAAAATTTATTGCAATCAATATAAAACCAAGCATAAAAATAACAAAACTAAAAAGCTTTTGATAATCCTCACAACTCAATCAACCAAATAAAATTCATCTTTGTCATATTTTTGATCAAGAAATGCATAGATTCAACAATGAATAAATAAATAAGGGAAAACAAAGAATCATATAATACTTTTTAGTTTTTCTTTTTGTTTGAAAATCCAATATTTTGAAAATTAATAAAATAAAATAATAAGAAAACATTGATAAATCATTATTTATATTAAATAATTAATAAATACCTAAAGGTATTATATTTGTGCGCACGTACCGAGAAGTATTAAACCGGCGTAGCGTAAAGGTGCATGGTCAGCCGTTGTTTGGCAAGAGCACAATGAGGTTTCTCCAAGAACAGCTTATGACTCGCCTCAATGGCTCTGCCAAAATCGCCTGATGGCGCACTCCACCTGAACTCTTGAAGAAGCCTAACCAAATGGGACACCCGTGCATCCATGCCGTGCAGTTCTAAAAGAAATGAATTGAAGATTTTTCTCAACCAGCTCTTCCACATGTTCACCCGATCCGTCCAAATGCTTCTCGGGTTGAACTTCAGTGGTGGATCCCACACTTCTGCATTACTAGTAGGAATTACTGTTTAATCCAGTTTTTTATGACCCAGTTAATGGCTGGTCCACCCGTGAAAAATATTTACTCGCTAGTCCAAAAAATATTTACTCGCTAGTCCAAAAACTTTGTGGATTTTATAAAGTGTGTTTTCTAAATGCCTAAAATACCCTTCCAGAACTAATTAGTATCAACACATGTAAATGTTACTAGTAGTTTGTTACTACATACTAGCTAATAGTATCAATATGGTGATACTACATACTCCCTCCGTTCCATTTTACTTGCTTTTTTAGGGTTTTTTTTTGTGTTCCAAATTAGATGATAATTTTAGCTTTTTTCCCAATTTTCACTAATATACCCCTGCTTTGGAATCACAGCAGAGAATTAATTCTCATGGTAATCAACATAAAAACATTTACTCTATAATTTTTAAATACACCTCATGGAGGATATATACTCAATCTTGTACATCCCAAATACATTACTATGATAACTTTCTCTATATTCTAGAAACACAAAACTAGGTTATTTAAATCTTTATGTAGGAATTAATATGGGTATTATTGGAAAGATTTTACTCTCTCTGATATTTCTTAATTTCCGTGAAAAATTCTACAACGTCAAGTAAATCGGAACGGAGGGAGTATTAATATGTACTATACTAGTAGTAACAAAAATATGTTACTAGTAAATTAGGTAACTACTTTACAATACTAGTAGTAACATATGTACTAGTACACCAGTAAACTAGTAGTAACATATGTGCTAGTAAACTAGTATAGTAGTAGTAACTAGTATACTAGTATACTTACAGTTACTAGTATTAATATGTAGTAGTAACATATGTAGTATTACATAACAGTATTAATATGTAGTATCAATACATAACATAACAATATTGATATATAGTACATAACATATTGATATATGTAGTATCAATATGTTGATATTACATACTGATATCCAGTATCAATGCATAACATAACGGTATTTATTGATATGTAGTACATAACATATTGATATGTATTATCGACACATAACATAACAATATTTATATGTAGTAACATATTACTAGTAACATACTACTAGTAACATACTACTAGTAACATATGTTACTACATACTACATATTTTACTACATACTATATACTAGTAACATACTACTAGTAACATATGTTACTACATACTACATACTAGCAGTATATAGTAACATACTACTAGTAACATAAGTAATATGTAGTAATGTATGTAGTAACATATGTAGTATTATATGTTAGGATTAGTAGAGTAATTTTATTCTTTTCAAAAAAAAAATTGGACTAGCGAGTAAATATGTTTTCCCTGGACTAACCATTACGGAAAATGGGTCATTTATCCAAATATTTTTAAATCACGGTTCAAATGGACGAGTAAAAAATAGTTTGGGTGAAATGGCCAAAAAAGAAAATAGTAAGGATGAAACTGGTTTCATCCTAGCTTAAATTTAAAAAATAGCAAGGATGAAACTGGATACATCCTGTGTAAATTAAAAATAAAAAAAAATATTTGAAAATGGGCACGATGAAACTGGTTACATCTTGCCTATTTTTATATTTTTGTCCATTTAAACAGTATCAAAATCTAACTGTCCATTTTACCCAGGAATTATTGATTTTGGTCTTTTTAACCAATTTTGTGTAACCATTAATCCGGGTCGGCTTTAGTAGACCAAACAGTAAAGTTCTCTTACGGCTATTCGTTAGCGACTACCCGACTTCCCTTTGATATGAAAAACCCAACTGCATCTGCTATCGTGACGTTGTGGTAGGTTAAACAGTGCAATTGGGTACAGACGGAATGCTTCTGTATTGGCGTAATTTAAATGCGGGAAATCTGATTCTTGCACAACTCTTTCTTTCAACCCCGTCGATTGTTTCGGCTGCTTATTGAAGTATCCGAGGTTGCTTGATCATCTCTGCCAGTGCCCATTCACCCACATTTGATGGATTGTCTACTGATGCATATATATCAAATTCTGCATATATACCACGCATGTAGAGTAAAGGACACGTACGTCTATCAATTGGGAGAACAATTCACAACTTAACTTCTAGTAATATCTGTCCCAGAGGCGCGTGGGCGAAGGCGAACTTCCAGTAGGATTAAACATTTTGTACCAAACATGTGACTTGATTACACCTTCTAAGTTATAGCTTTACTACAAATCTTTTTGGATATATTATTTATACAACTGATTGATTCTTGTTCTTTACTGACCGTAAGAATATCTCAACAATAAGTCTTGGAATCAAGTAAAGGTATGGAATATGTATATGAATAGCCGTGAAGGCATTGGAAGACTGGGGAAATAGTGCAGGGTACTTTGGAGTACAACAGATGAAGACTACAAATAGAATGATTTGAATAGCAATATTTGTGAGAAATTGAACTACTAGATCAAGTAAAATGAAAGACGGAATAACTGTAGATGTAGTAAGAGGGGAACCGATAAAAGTTCCATTATTGGAAGAATATTTATCACCAGCGACTAAACTGCAACTGAATCATCAAAAGGAAAAGCGAGACGTTTTGACGAGTAGAATTTGGGTCGAATCAAAGAAATTATGGTATATTGCTGGTCCAGTTATCATCAGTCGTGTAGCTTCTTACTCTACGTTCGTGATCACTCAAGCTTTTGCTGGTCATTTTGGGAACCTTGAGCTTGCTGCAATTTTCCTTTCCCTTACGGTTATCGTTGGTTTTAGCTTCGGCTTATTGGTACACAACATTCTTCATCTATTTCACTTACTTTATTAAACTCCATATTACTGCTTACGATTCGTTTCTTTTGCATTTTTATGCTGTTAACCAGTTGGCAATGGCGAGTGCATTAGAGACATTGTGTGGTCAAGCTTACGGAGCTAAACGACACCATATGTTAGAAATTTACATGCAGCGTTCATGGGTTGTTTTGACTATCTTTGCGATGTTACTTCTACCACTTTACATATTTACTACACCAATTCTTAAGCTCTTGGGACAACCAGATGATCTAGCTGAGCTATCGGGATTAGTCACAATCTGGTTGATTCCAATTCCTTTTGCCCTTGCTTTAGAATTTCCTTTACAAAAATTTCTCCAGTGCCAACTTAAGACACCTATAATTGCTTGGGTAAGTTTGAGTGCCCTACTGGTTCATATTTTCCTCAACTGGTTAGTCATTCACAAACTTGGTTTTGGTGTTATTGGAGCTGTTGCTATATCGAATGTCTCGTGGTGGATCTCAGTTTTGGGATTGCATTCTTACATTGTTTGTGGTGGTTGCCCTGAAACTTGGACTGGTTTTTCTATGGAAGCTTTTTGTGGCATTTGGGAGTTTTTTAAACTCTCTTTGGCTTCTGGCGTCATGTTATGGTATACTGGATATTTTTCTCTTTCTCTGACTAATTTTTTGATACCCGAGATATTTTTCTTGTTGAATTTTGTTTTGGCTAAATTTGATAGCTAATTATGGGGAATATACACAGCGTGGAGAATTGGTACTACAAAATACTGATTTTGATGACAGGGAACATGCACAATGCTACAGTTGCGGTCTCAGCGCTTACTGTCTGGTGTGTATTCTACCTAGGCTCTGCTTCTAATTAATTTGGACCTGCAGGACAGTAATAGTAGTGTACCAAGTTGCATATAAATGAAATGTAACATCTTAGGGGTGCGCAAGCTTTGGCCCAAAGTCAATATCCACTGGTATCAGAGTTTGATTTCTAAATATGATATTTGATGGTTTCTTTTTCAAAGTATGAGCATAAATGGATTGGAGGTGATGATTCCACTTGCTTTCCTCGGAGCAACTGGGTAATTCTTCATTTTGAATCTGATAAAATAGCTTCATGTTAGTAGATAGAGATACCCTATTTTGTCCTAAATGCCCCTCAATTTGTGTCTCATGCTGCTTATCCATCAGAGTAAGGGTTTCAAACGAGCTTGGAGCGGGGAATGGAAATGCTGCCAAATTTGCTTCCACAGTTTCAGCGATAACGTCTTTGTTAATAGGGATTTGTTTTTGTACCCTGATAATGATTTTTCATGAGAAGTTGGCAATCATTTTCACCTCGAGTAGCATCGTACTCCAAGCAATTAATAACCTTGTGTTCCTTTTGGCTTTCACAATTCTCCTAAACAGCATTCAACCTGTTCTCTCAGGTAGACACCACTTTAATTCGTTTCCCATCTGTATAACCCTCTCTTAAAATGATTTCAATATATGCATGTATAGTTGTGAATATTAGTTAATTAATGTTGTAACTTCACTTAATCAGGAGTTGCCGTTGGCTTAGGATGGCAAACTTCGATAGCTTACATTAACCTCGGCTGCTATTATATCGTCGGACTTCCACTTGCAGTTACCCTTGGATGGGTTTTCCATCTTGGTGTTCGAGTATGTATTCTAAACTATACACTAGTGTAAAGTTATTGCAAGGCTCATTTCTTGTTAAAAACTTTTTTCCAACCCAAAATTGAGGTGTTGATCAAACTAAATCCGAAAACTTTCAGGGTATGTGGTGTGGGATGATAGGTGGGACTGCTATTCAGACATTGACACTGATCATAATCATCATTAGATGTGATTGGGATATGCAGGTAAACCCAGCTCCCCTGCAAATTATACTGTTTCCAGTTCCCTATCATTCTATTACTTTTGATCTTACGTTTATCTATGCTTGAATTTGAAGGCTCAAAAGGCAAGCTCGCGGATGAATATACTGTCAAATCCATCTGCCAATCAATTTAAGCAGTGTTGCTAATTCAGCCAAACTGGACCACCTTATTAAAATCATTGTTGCAGCTGAAGGTTGGCCGCTTATCTACTATGTAACTGTAATATTTATTGGAATCATAATAAGCTGCCCAAAAAATCTTGCCATCAGCATCTAGCTCACTCTGGCGATCGCTGTAATGTAATATGCAGCAGCATCATTATTACATAAATGATTTACGGGTCTTTTGCTTTTTTTGCATATCTGTTTTTGCCTCAAGGCATCCAGTAACTTTCAATGGCCGGTATGGGCCGGATTTTTCCTTATCCGCATCCAATCCAATAGATAACGGATTTCAAATTTAGCATCCGTATCCAATCCAACATTCAACGGATTTATATCCATTGGATGCTCGGGTGGACGGATTGGATGCGGATGATCTAATTGATTTCTTTAATAATTAAAATTCTAAACTAGAAAAAATAAAACTATCAAAAATGATTTGAATAATGACTGATCAAAAAATAAAAAGAAAAAGAAAAATATGAATTTTGGATCTTAGTCCGAAGCCCAAAAGGTTTGATGGAAGAAATTGATGAAGAGATAAATAAACTATGTGGTGTACTATTTAAAATACGTAATCAACATCATATTTTATAAGAACCTTACAAGTATTTTACATCTAACGTATACGGATATTCAAGGATTTATAAGAGTGCACCCGCATCCAATCCAAGATTGGTTGGATCCCAAAAATTGTATCCGATCCAATCCACTATTAAATGGTCCGGGCATCCATCCCCAAAAATACAGTTGGACTGGATAGAAATTTGGGGCCAATTGCTCACCCTAAACTTTCGCACCTCGCTACACTGCTCCTTCCAATCTAAACCCCACATATGGAAAATGATGAACACCACCTGAACCTGAATGTGAATCAAATCCCAGTATGTGATTTAGATTGGAGAGAACATAATAAGGATATGGAGAATAGTGAGGTGAACATCATTTCTGAATTTAATTCTCCGAAAAACAATCACATCTACGGCAAATCAGTTAAAAATAAAATAACATTTAATCTATTCATTTCTTTCACCAAAGTTCCGTTCACCATGCCTGAACCAAAAGTGATGTTTAACAAAGCAGAGATCCTTGGTTGAGTAGGAGAACTGGGTAGTCCGGTCGTTTTAATTAGTCTTAATTAGTCTTAATCTATTCATTTCTTTGACCAATTAGTCTTAGTTGTTAGCTGCCAAAATTGGCACCACCTTTCAAAGACAATTTAATGCATTCGCATCCGGTTTGTTGATTCACTTGTAAGATCCAAAATCTTTAAATATGGTAAATGTTAGTGTCAGAGGCTCAGGTTCTACCATAGTACATCAATAACACTCACCGCCATTTTTTCATAGCGTGGGCGAGATTGACCTTTGTTGTTGGCAATGATAGTTAAATCAGCAGCGCGGCTGGTCTAGCATCTGCCAATCTACAAAACCTACAACTGAGGGGAAAATGTTGAGTGTAGGATCGAGTAAGAGAGAGGAAAACACACGCGGAAGTAAATAAACGATTATATTGATAATTAGTTTGGTGTACAATTCTTCATGACTCAATAGCCTACTTATAGTCTCACAAACTTGACAATCACTCAAACTACTTTCCTAATAAAATCGAACTCTAAGTAGAGCACACTTCTAGAAACACAAAGAAACTCTAAACATAGTATAACTCTAAATACAGCAACCGACACAACTTGCTTCTCAAGTTAGCTCCAACTTCCAAATATCGCACAGTGTGTCAACAACATATGTTGATCCAACTTGACTGCGTCAACTGCAGCAGTTGATCCACTTGGACAGGATCAACATCATATGTTGATCCACGAACCAAATCACCATATCTTGGTTTAACTTCCAACATCCTCCCTTAAACTAAGATATAATTCAACGAGAATTCCGTAACCCTCTTCTTACATTGATCGATGTTTGCACGTCCTTGTGTTTTCTCATTTTCCATTCCTCTTCTTCCATTGATAAACGTTAACACGTTTTTTGTCTTTTCTCATTCTAGAATTACGTGATCATTAACAAACTCAATTCACAAACCATAGATAACTTAGCTAACAAACCAATCTTCTTAATTACTTAACAACAATCATCAAACACTCACTTCATATTGCTATCATACTATAGCAAAAATCACAAACTTCTTTCACGTTCTTCTTCATCGCAGCGGAATACAAACCTTAACAAGCTAGAAACACCTCGTTGTGCTCTATACAACTTGCTAAACAACCACAAAAACAAATTCTTTAACTCAATTCACCGAGCATTGTAGCTCATCTTCATCTCTTGATCTTCTCTTCACATGTTACTTTAACCAGAGTCACAACCGTCAGTTAGTGATGTCTAGAACTGATCTTTTCACAGTTCGCAAACCTTTCTTCTCTTCTAAAATACACATGTTGCCATATCTACACGATCACAACCTTGTTAATTGTTGTGATGTTCTCCTCAACTCATAGGTATTATAACCTCCTCTTGTTGATCACTCTCTTCTCTTCACAGTTCGCAAACCTTTCTTCTCTTCTAAAATACACATGTTGCCATATCTACACGATCACAACCTTGTTAATTGTTGTGATGTTCTCCTCAACTCATAGGTATTATAACCTCCTCTTGTTGATCACTCTCTTCTCAAATTGCAGCACCAACTGCAACTCAACCAAACACAAATTCCACACTGGAATTACTTCACTTCTATAGCTAAATCCCCACTGGGATTTCTTCACTTCTCACGATCACACCCTTGTGACGTCTCTTCCACAACTCATAGGCTTCACTAACCTACCCCATCTTGATTTTCTCACACATCACCCTTGGTGATTTCTTCTTTTTCTTCATAACCTTTTTGTTGTTTATTCTTCTGTTTTCTTCTTTGTTCCAGTCACGCTTGTTAGAGTCGAAACTTTCACACTTCTTTGTTTCACAAGATTCTCTCACAATCTTTCTCTTGTTACGCTTCTGCCATTAGCTTCTTTACAAATTCTGCCACACTTTGTAGGATTTCCAAGTTTCTGCCACAATCTCTTCAACCACACTTCTAACACCAACATGTTTGAGATTAAAGCTCCAACATGTTACCATCCTCCCTTAAGCTAAAACATATCCACCCAACATTCCTTGTCATTCTAAGTCTTTGAATTCGATCACCTAAATCAGACTGTACCAGTCCTTGCTGGAACTTAAGATGCATCAAAAAAATAATTAATGATCATCACAAATCAGCTTCAAATGAAAAGGGTCATTACCAATCCTCATCAATGTAGTCCGAATCACTTTCTTCACTTGATCCAGGCATGCTTTCGCTAGTTCTAGGAGAAGTCAATTCCACTTCACTAGCAGACGAACAATATTCTGCATAACTTACATCCGCCGAACTCTCATCTTCAAGATTAGGCGGGATGACCTTTGGTGGATTCAAATCCTTACTCTTCTTCCCATACTGGCTAACGTCCCTTCTCTTGCTTGTGACTCTCATGTTCCTCCTCGTTATAATTCGAGTTGCATGAGTCGGTACTTGTAGTACTTGGAGATCGTGTTTTTTCATCATACCTTTTTTGAACGCGATATTCTTTACGCTTTAACTTGTTTTTCAGAGATTATTTGCTTAATTGGTCAAGAAACCTTTGTCTCGTCTGTTTAGCATTCTTGCTTTGGATTTGATGTCTTTTTCCTGGATGGATCTAACAACCTTTGTCTTTTAGCATCATTTAGATCTGTAGTCTTACTCTTTTTGCCTATAAGATTGTTATTACTTGATTCTGGAACTCTTTTCCCTTTCTCACTACTTTCCATTTGTTTCCTTCTGATTTGTTTGATATTAGATAGTAATTCTTGGTTTATAATGTCCGTACTTGTTGACGATCACTTTATACAGGCTTCATGCTTATATATAAACTCTTGATATTGAAAAGGCATGATAATTCTTCTAGTGGCATGCGTCCTTTATCTGGACTGTTAATCGCATCGGTTAATAAACTAAGGTGTCTCTTTTCTTTTTCCTCGTGAAAAAGGTATCTCTTTATAGATTAATTATTACTAATGTTCCCCTGTTAATAAAAAATTTCCTCCACAGATTTCAAATATGTCTTTTATCTCTATTGTCTTTACAAATAACTTACTTACTTTGGAGTATAGTAAGTTTAGTTCATTTTATTTTTACCCTAATTCTAGCGTACTATGTTTTCCTAAATCAACATTCACCCGTTAGATTATCTTCAATTTACGTAATAGTGGATTATTGCGCCACCTTTCACCATTCATATGAAAACAGGGGATGTCGATCGATGATTTGTACACAGGTTTTCCAGCAAAATTCGCTTATCCACTCTCTCTCATCTTTTCAAAAAATAAATTTACTGTGCCCATCAATAATTGACTTGATTTGAACACCTTAAGTCACCCGTTTTCTTTACATATACGTCACCAAAGTTTGGCTTAACCCTAAATGACCATAAAATGAGTATCAAAGTTCAAAATGTAAATTAATTCTTATCTGTTAGATTGTATTCAATTTACGTAATTAGTAGATTCTTGTGCCCACTTGTTTCCATTCATATGGAAGTGGGGGTTGCTATAGTACTCGAGCCGCTAGATGGATAGTAGTAGTGTATTGATTGTAGTTAGCAGGGCCAAGTCTTTACTTACGAATAATAGTGTATTTATTTTATATTTTACGTGTGATGTTGGGGTTTCCCAAGTCTTTACATGTGTTGTTTCCATACACATGGTGATTAATATCCATTTCATTCAACATATCTTTGTAGTTGCAAAAATAAAATAAATTCATATTAAATTTACGCATATATTTATGTAAATACTTATTTATACTGACAAATATGTTATTTTGAAGTTGTTGATCTAAATTATGCTTATATTTTCCCATGATCATTATTATTTTTCTTCTATTACTTATGGTAAACCTAAAACCTGTACCATGAACAAACACATCTCAATTCCTAAATACATTGATAACATCCTATTTGAGGGTGAAAACGGTTTCTACTGATTTCGGTAATTTCGGGTGTGTGGGTGAGAAACGAGTCTAAACCCTAAACAATGTACTGCAAGGGAGTACTTTAGATTCAAGAGATCAATGTATACGAATCCGGCCTAAACCAAGAAATGGTTGTTCCAGACTTGCTTCAGTCACAAAGAGGAGGAGAAGGGTTGGTTTTGGGGAGGGAAGCGAAGAGACCAGAATAGTTGATCCTTGAAGAGTAGTTATTTTGTGATTTGCATCAGAAAGTGGGAAGCTAACAGATGGGAAAGCTAGAAAACATTTTCTGAGTGTTGTACGCTCCTGACCAGAACTTGTTGTTCGGTGGAAATACGTAAGACCTATTTATACAAGTCGAAGTGAAACGTACTCTGGTCTCGTAAGAAATGGAAAACGGATGAGTAAATGGGAGGAGGTGGTAACCGGTAGCGCCTGGAATTGATGTTCCATAAAAGAAAGCGTTTTACCATTACTCCCTGTATTTACTAACCGCCTCATCCTTATGACACTATCTTGTAACGGGCGTAGCGTACGCTGCACGCTGTAAACCGCCAAACCAATACCCAATGAGAATCCCCCAGTTTGTGACATATGTTTTGGTGTTTCGAGTGTTTTCGTGGAAAACATGTAGCATGTTGCTTTTGTTTGGCAAGTTGAGCTTGGGAGACTTGCCGTCTCGATGGTGACCTTCGACGGTCGATATTTTGCATCTTGAGAGGAAGGGTAGTCGTTGATTATTGCAATCCTTCGTTTGGTAGCCAGTGGCATGAAAGAATGGCCGACATGGCTTTAATATGGCCTAGTTTAGGCGTGGCCAAAAGCTAGGGTTTTGGCATTATTTGGGAACGACCAAAACTAGGGCTTGGCGTCGAGCCAAAAGGTTACCCTGCGTTAGCTGGTAACCTTGGACGGCTAAGATCTGTGGAAATGTGTTCGTCGATTGTTGCAAGGTTACCATGCGTTGGTTGGTGACCTTGGATGGATAAGATTTGCATCTAAGATGGAAGGGTGTCCGTTGATTGTCGCACGCCTTCGTTTTGGCAGCCATAAAAGGAAGGCCGGCATGATATGGTTTAGGCGCGACAGGGTGGATGGCACGACATGCAATTGTCACATGTGGCATGGTCGGCATGCCTGGGCGCGGTTTAGGCGTGGCTAAAACTAGGGTTTTGGCGTTGGGCCAAAGGTTACCATGCATTGGCTGGCGACCTTGGATGGTTAAGATTTGCATCTAAGATGGAAGGGTGGCCGTTGATTGTCTCACGCCTTCGTTTTGGCAGCCGTAAAGGGAAGGCCGACATGGTATGGTTTAGGCGCGACAATGTGGGTGGCACGGCATGCCATTGGCACATGTGGCATGGTCGACATTCCTTGGCGCGGTTTAGGAGTGGCCAAAACTAGGGTTTTGGCATTGGGCCAAAGGTTACCATGCGTTGGATGGCGAGCTTGGACGTCTAAGATCTGCATTTCAGATGGAAGGGTGGCTGTTGATTATTGAAACCATTCGTTTTGGCAGTCAGCGGCATGTAGCGAGGCCGGTATGGCTTTGGCATGGAATCTTGGATGGAATGGTTTGCCATTGGCACGGTGGCGCGACTGGCATGGTTGGAATGCCTTGGCGAGGAGGTGTGGCTGGCACGACATGCCATTTTCACATGTGGTGCGGCTGGCATGGTTGGCATGCCTTGGCGCGGAGACGTGTCTGGCATGATTTGCCATTGGAACGGTGGAGAGGCTGGCATGGTTGGCATGCTTTGGCGCGGAGACGTGGCTGGCATGGTTTTCCATTGGCACGGTGGTGCGGCTGGCATGGTTGGCATGCCTTGGTGCGGAGACGTGGCTGGCATGGTTTGCCATTGGCACGGTGGTGCGGCTGGCATAGTTGACATGCCTTGGCGCGGAGATGTGGATGGCACGGCTTTCCATTGGTACGGTGGCGCGGTTGGCATGCTTTGGCGCAGAGACGTGGCTGGCATGGTTTTCCATTGGCACGGTGGTGCGGCTGGCATGGTCGGCATGACTTGTCACGGAGATGTGGTTGGCATGGTTTGCCATTGGAACGGTGGTGCGGCTGGCATGGTTGGAATGCCTTGGCGCGGAGACGTGGCTGGCATGGTTTTCCATTGGCACGGTGGTGTAAGAATTTAGGTTTTGGTGTACGAAGGTGATGTCGGTCAATACTAAGGGTTCTACCGTGGAAAATGACACATATATATGTAAAAAAAAGGTATCCTGGTAATTCTTACGTAGGCGTGTTGAATGATTCAATAAATGCGCTTGTGATCCTAGTGACATCATGTCAGATGTAAGGTTTTACGATTTTAACCCTAAGCTAAAAACCACCATCAACATTAAGTCCCCTGCTTAGCTCGGAACAGGTGCATTGTTGCGAGGTAAGCATAAGATGGTGACAGGCGAGGACAAAATTGAAATGACAAGTCGGGAAAAGATGGTCAAGAATACCCGACTAACCTTTTTCGAGAGGTAAGGAGAGTTCGTGATTCTCGTGTTGGTGGCCTTGCATAGATTCTACTCATGGTGTTGCTGGCTAGACCGTGAAGTGGTGAGACGTAGATTTTCGGCTTGGAATGGGAGCCGCAGGCGTTGGTCGGCTTGGAATGGAGGAAACTGGCTTCGGTCAGCGGAATGGTGGAAATTTTCTTCAGTCCGCAGAATGGTGTAAACTGGTTTCATAACTTCGGCTACCAAACGACGGTGATGACACTTCGGTTATCAAATGGTAGTCCTGGCAACTTTGTCGAAATCAGGGTTTGGGATGCTCCTTACTAAAATCGTTGTAGAATTCTCGTCCGAACTCGGATTTTGACGGTTCGCCCATCCATCACACCGGAAAAGAATTTCCTATCTTACGAGGGAATATTTAGGTTTTAAGCTCGTTTAGGATGTCAAAACAGCCCGACAGTGAAACTCAGGAAGAATTCAGGAGGGATGTTGCGGGCCCGGTGTAGCATAGTCATGCCGAGTCATCTGTTCCCATTCATGGAGCAAGAAGGGAACTTTATTCTGTGCAAAACTCTAGAAACTCCGTCCATTTGAAAATAGGTATTGACCTTCTTCTATTTTTTGTTGCTCGTTAATTTGTATCCGCACTTTCGTCTGCAGTGTATCTTCAGTGGATTCCAAAATTTACCAAACTCCATTGCATTCTTGTGTGTGGATGGATGGAATATATGCTCGGAAGCGATCATGTCAGGTTTAATCTTGGATATTGTGGTTTCGGTGTCGGTCCATCCTCGGCTTTAGGTTGTTCATTGCCTGGACCTTCTGATCGTGATGATGATGTTCTGTGAATGCTTGTATGGTCAAAAACTTCTGGCGCCCCCGGATGAAATAGGAAGACGTTCCGTTTCCGATGTGCTGCTATCAAGTCTTCCAGGACTTTGTTCCAAGCGACATCCTTTGAACCATCTTCTGAATCTTAGACTATCGTATGGAATGAGATGTGTTAAGAAGTCCCCAGCTAAACTTTGTTTTGATCCTATGGTATGGATGAATATGTGAAGGTATCTTTGTGGCTTTCTCTTGAAGTCTTTGGTGTACATGTACGGGTTCGTGTTGAGAAATTCCAGCGGCACGTGAAACTACGACAGTGATGATGTTGAAATCAGAAATAACCTGCTTGAGGGGAATGAAAGCGTCTCATGCTGGTAGTCCCCATCTGTATATTATTTTCATTTCATCTCCTTGAATCCACGTCCACGTGATTTGATACAAGCTTATCGTACTCTTTTGGATGTGACGCTGGGATGCTCAGGATATCGCATGGACGAAATATTCTGGATAGCGAAGATGTAGGAATGAGAGAGTTATGTTGTTTATCATGGCTCCCTCTGTTTCTTCAAGAAAATGTTTTAGCCGCGTCTCTGGAGTTATCTCATGAGTCTTTGATGGTCGTCGATGGACTGCGAAGAGAAGTCCCCGGTCGCATTTTTCTTCAGTTTCTGAAATTTTTTTCCTCTGAGCAGGCTTGGGATCCTCCGCGGCCTCGTAAAATGTTGAAGGCGTCTTCTAGACAGAGAGGTGATGATATTCTTGCGCTGCACCCTTGAAGAGTAGATGACCTTGTTGCGGCTACGGTATTTTGGTTTAATGTGTCTTCTGAGCTTTGACAGTGAAGGGATTCCGTGTATATCTTCAGTCCTCAAGTATGGTTTACATGTTTCCATATTTGTAGTGATTGCTGCTGTGGTGAAGCTCTGGCTGGTATCAACAAATGAGCGACAAAAATTCTTGGTAGCAGATGTAATCAGAAGAGACTACATTGTCGTGGTGACAAAGTAGGTTGGATGGAATTGTATGGGCATCCGTGGAAGTAAAAAGAGTTGGATGGAGATGTGTGGGCATCTGTGGAAGTAAAAGGATTGTATGGATGCGTAAGCGAGCAAACTATCCATGACTACGAAGATTGGTTGGCTGCGATCATGATCCTTGACATGGGGAGCGTGGTGGTACGACCCTTTGCAGGAAGAAGCGTCGTGAAGATGCTTCGGCTCTTGGAGAAGATGTTGAAACTTTAGAAGTCGAACGCTGAAGCCTCTTCTTCGGATCCTGGAGAAGCTTATGGAGAGAACGCTGAAACGGAGCGGCTGCTGGAGCGAGCGTTGAAGCGAAGCGGCTATCGGAGTGATCGTTGCAGCGGAGTCGCTGCTGGAGGATGTTGAAGGGGAGAGGATGCATTAATGAGTGTGCTGTCAAACTGGATACCCTTCAAGCGAACAATGGTTAGGAGTCCCCAGTTCCATCTATCAATCGTGCTTTCCAGGAGAGGTTTGGGGTTTGTGAAAGGCTTCTCTAGTTGGAAACAGTTACTTCCCTAATGCAGTGCGGTTGAGGGCTGCAAATATGCCTTGACGTTGCGCCTTGCGGAAATATAGAATTCACATCAATGTTTCATCATAGACTGCACGATTTTGCGGGCGAAGTCCCCAGAAATCATGGATCCCTGATAGGGAAAATAGTCTTTGTGAACTCAGGGGGGTTGCTGATTTTTCTTTACTTCGATTTTGGAGAAGTCGTTCCTGATCTTTTCGTGTAATGAAATTAGATTGCTGATTCTCTTCTACTGGGCGTTCAAGAGCCACGCTGGAAGGATGCAAGATGCTGGCGCAAAGAAGATGCAAGCTGCTGTAAAGATGCAAGCTGTTAGCGCTAGAAAGGATGCAAGCTGCTGGCGCTGGAAAGATGCAAGCTGCTGTAAAGATGCAAGTTGTTAGCGTTGGAAGGATGAAAGCTGCTGGCGCTGGAAGGATGCAAGTTTTTAGCGCTGGATCGGCTTGGAATGGGCGCTATCTTGGCGTGGACGCTGGCTTGGCATGGACACTGGC
Organism: Papaver somniferum; assembly: GCF_003573695.1. NCBI lineage: Eukaryota > Viridiplantae > Streptophyta > Magnoliopsida > Ranunculales > Papaveraceae > Papaver > Papaver somniferum. The sequence continues at coordinate 1,481,125 of NW_020650415.1, forward strand.
TTGGATTTGGTATGACGTGGACTGTCGGTTGGGCATGGCGCGGAATGTTGGCTTGGCGTGGCGCGGACTTGTTCTTGTGGGCCCAGTTGCCTCTTTCCATACGTAGCTCAAATACGAAATCATTTCCTTACTCAAATTCCAAAAGTATTATGCGTATGAAAGGGGTTGGCTCTCCTTTTTATATCGTATATTTGTTCTCACGTCCTGGTGTTAGGGGTAGCAATAAAGTGGGCAAGCATATTCCAGCTATATTCTCCAGCGTTTCTCTTTCAACTTGTTTTCTTGTTTTCTTGTGTTGGTGCAAACCCTAGCCATAGGTATGCGTTCCATAAATCTGTAGAAATATTGTTCTTCTGAACTGGTGTAAACCTTAGTCGTGGGTATGCCTTTCATAAACTTGTAGAAACACTTCTTCATAAACAATTCCTCTTCGAATATCACCGTAGTAACGTCGACTACCTCATGAATAGTGACGGGTAATCATTATTATGTAAAGTAGGCAGGTAGGTGGCTGTTTTTTTTTTTTGAAAGGCAAACATAACGCCTGGTTTATGGTTTTCATTTTCTGGATTTTTGGGTTGATAGACAAGTATTTCCCCTGAGGGTTTTGGATTATTATTTGGAATGAACTGTTTTAGAATATTGATATTTTTGGTTATGAATATAAGTGGCATGAGTACCCCAGGGAAGTCATGGAATTGTGAATATTGTGCGATAGTAAAAAGCATGAAACACGGGAAAAATATGGCTATCGGTTTTTTATATCCCTGTGAAGATTTGAAGTAGTAGACCATGTATTTTGTCTAGCAAGACTTACTCGGTTTTTCGGATCTCCTGATGAAAAGGAACCTCCCGGGTGTAAGACCGAGTTTTGTGGGAAGCACTGCCATGACTGTGGAAAGTCCCCAGTCATCACTTGTCGTGTCATGACTGGTAACCGGGTCGTCTGGTAACTGAGCCGTCGATCCCTGGGCGGGTCGTTTGGATTCTACCGTCCTAACGTCTGATTCGAAATATGATATCGAGGATTGAAAGTTGACATTGTGACCGAAAGATCAATCTCCCACTGTGGTCGCCAATTGTTTGAGGGTGAAAACGGTTTCTGCTGATTTCGGTAATTTCGGATGTGTGGGTGAGAAAAGAGTCTAAATCCTAAGCAATGTACTGCAAGGGAGTACTTTAGATTCAAGAGATCAATCTGTACGAATCTGTCCTAAACCAAGAAATGGTCGTTCCAGACTTGCTTCGGTCACAAAGAGGAGGAGAAGGGTTGGTTTTAGTGAGGGAAGCGAAGAGAGTGTTGAGACCAGAATGGTTGATCCTGGAAGAGTAGTTATTTTGTGACTTGCATCAGAAAGTGGGAAGCTAAAATATGGAAAGCTAGCAAACGTTTTCTGAGTGTTGTATGCTACTGACCAGAACTTGTTGTTCGGTGGAAATAGGTAAGACCTATTTATACAAGTCGAAGTGAAACGTACTCTGGTCTCGTAAGAAATGAAAAATGGATGAGTAAATGGGAGGAGGTGGTAACCGGTAGCGCCTGGAATTGATGTTCCATAAAAGAAAGCGTTTTACCATTACTCCCTGTATTTACTAACCGCCTCATCCTTATGACACTGTCTTGTAACGGGCGTAGTGTATGTCGCACGCTGTAAACCGTCAAACCAGTACCCAATGTGCATCCCCTTGTTCGTGATATATGTTGATGTCTCGATTGTTTTCGTGGAAAAAATATAGCATGTTGCTGTTGTTTGGCAAGTTGAGCTTGGGAGACTTGCCGGCTCGGTGGTGACCTTCGACGGTCGAGATTTTGCATCTTGAGAGGAAGGGTAGACGTTGATTATTGCAACCATTCGTTTGGTAGCCAGTGGAATGAAAGAATGGCCGGCATGGCTTTAATATGGCCTAGTTTAGGCGTGACTTAAAGTTAGGGTTTTGTCATTGTTTGGGCGCGACCAAAACTAGGGCTTGGCGTCGAGCCAAAAGGTTGCCCTGCATTAGCTAGTAACCTTGGACGGCTAAGATCTGTGGAAATGTGGTCGTCGATTGTTGCAAGCCTTCGTTTTGGAAGCCGTGAAGGGAAGGCCGACATGGTTTGGTTTAGGCGCACCAAGGTGGTTGGCACGGCATGCCATTGACACATGTGGCATGGTCGGCATGCCTTGACGCAGTTTAGGCGTGGCCAAAACTAGGGTTTTGGCATTTTGCCAAAGGTTATGATGCGTTGGTTGGTGATCTTGGACGGCTAAGAGTTTCATCTAAGATGGAAGGGTGGCCGTTGATTGTCGCACGCCTTCGTCTTGGTAGCCTTGAGGGGAAGGACGGCATGGTATGGTTTAGGCGCGGTAAGGTGGCTGGAAAGGCATGCTATTGGCACATGTGGCATGCCTTGGCGTGGTTTAGGAGTGGGCGTTGGGCCAAAGGTTACCATGCGTTGGTTGGTGACCTTGGACGGCTAAGATTTGCATCTAAGATGAAAGGGTATCCGTTGATTGTCACACGCCTTCGTTTTGGCAGCCATAAAAAGAAGGCCGACATGGTATGGTTTAGGCGCGACAAGGTGGATGGCGCGGCATTCCATTGTCACAAGTGGCATGGTCGGCATGCCTAGGCGCGGTTTAGGCGTTGGGCCAAAGGTTACCATGCGTTGGCTGGCGACCTTGGACGTCTAAGATTTGCATCTTATATGGAAGGGTGTCCGTTGATTGTCGCACACCTTCGTTTTGGCAGCCGTAAAGGGAAGGTGGGCATGGAATGGTTTAGGCATGGCAAGGTAGCTGGCACGGCATGCCATTGGCACATGTGGCATGGTCGGCATGCCTTGGAGCGGTTTAGGCGTGACCAAAATTAGGGTTTTGGCGTTGGGCCTAAGGTTACCATGTGTTGACTGGCGACCTTGGACGGCTAAGATCTGCATCTGAAATGGAAGGGTGGTCGTTGATTGTTACAACCCTTCGTTTTGGCAGCCAGCGGCATGTAGCGAGGCCGGCATGGCTTTGGCATGGAATCGTGGATGGCATGGTTTTCCACTTTCACGGTGGCGCGGGTGGCATGGTTGGCATGCCTTGGCGCAGAGACGTGGCTGACATGGTTTGCCATTGGCACGGTGGCGCGGATGGCATGGTTGGCATGCTTTGGCGCGGAGACGTGGCTGGCATGGTTTGTCATTGGCACGAGGGTGCGGCTCGCATGGTTGGAATGCCTTAGCCCGGAGACGTGGCGGGCATGATTTTCCATTGGCACTGTGGTGCGGCTGGCATGGTTGACATGCCTTGGCGCGGAGATGGCTGGCACCGCTTGCCATTGGCACGGTGGCGCGGATGGTATGGTTGGCATGCTTTGGCGCGGAGACGTGGCTGACATGGTTTGCCATTGGCACGGTGGTGCGGCTGGCATGGTTGGCATGACTTGGCCCGGAGATGTGGATGACATGGTTTGTCATTGGCACAGTGGTGCGGCTGGCATGGTTGGCATGCCTTGGCGCGGAGACGTGGATGGCATGGTTTGCCATTGGCACGGTGGTGTAAGAATTTAGGGTTTGGTGTACGAAGGTGATATCGGTCAATACTAAGGGTTCTACCGTGGAACATGACACACATATATGTAAAAAAAAATGTACCCCGATAATTTTTACGTAGGCGTGTTGAATGATTCAATAAATGCGCTAGTGGTTCTAGTAACGTCATGTCAGATGTTAGGTTTTACGATTTTAACCCTAAATTAAAAATCACCATCAACACATCCTTATGGACCCTACAATTCTACACCTTATAGATTAAGTTTCTATAAATAGGAGCCAATCTTGTTATTTATTATAATTTTGGTATTGATTTGTTGATTTATATGGCTCAGTTGATTTGACGTCACTTATTTTCCTAGTAATATTTTCAGTGGGCTTTCCTATTTGTAGGTTGTTGGCATTGTTTTGACTTTCTTTTTCTTTTTACAGGAATCTTATTTATCACTATAATATTGTTTTAATTTCGTATCGCTTTAACTTTTAGTTTTAAAATTCTACATATCCTACTTCGAATATTAAATTTCTATTGATATAAATAATACCTTAGGGGTCTTATCCAACATGTCCAGCATCCGGCTGGGCGTGTAAACCGGTGAATTTAGTAAAATTCTCAACTGTTGTTTCAAAATTAATAAAAGTTACTTTGTTATTCAAGGTGTCCTTTCCAACAATAAGTCCCGCTTTTTTCCTATCTATAAAAAATTCAAAGGTCCAACTTTTTTAATTATAGAAAAAAAATTTCTACTTACACCATTGTGAATTTATTTGGGACCCACCATGTACAATCATCACCTACCGCTATCCCAAACGGGTTCATGACTTCATAATTCTAAGGTTTAGATGGCGCCATGCTGCAGTAGAAAAATTTGGGGACAAGATGGGGAATAACAAGCCAATTAACTCTCGCACTAGTAGACCATCGCCCTGTTTTTGGATTATCAAGGTGGGGGATAACAAGTAAAATAAAGAATCACATGTTAAACCCCCAATCCTTCTTTTTGGATATGGTCAGATCAATAGTAAAAGGAAAACTCGTAAACTAGTTGACTCATGGTTAAGGTCGTACCATTCAACAAATCAATTCCTTTTCGACTCAAAAAAAAAAGCATTCCACAAATCAATTCAAATATTGGGAATAACAAACATTTTTAAAGAAAAATATGTATGCACAAATCTAAACTTCTATTGGGATACCCAAAAGTAAAGGTAAAATAACCTAAAACTTGACGTCTTTTTGGCACTATTTTGGTAAGAACTTATCGCTTTAGGACTCGCACAAGATCAAGTGGTGGTGCTATTGTTAAAGAGAAAACTGAAGTCCCCAAAACTTTTAGATCATCAATAAAAACTAGATAGATGTGTATGTACATGTTATTTAGATAGTTCAAAGAGTTTTCCCAGTTTACAAAATTTTAATGGCTCTCTCTATATATATATTATTTGAAGTTGTTGATATAATTTTTTTCATAAAAAATATTTTATTTTACTATAAAAAAATTTTCTATCACATGTTGCATTGGCTTCGGTAAGAACATGACATATCCCCGAAGCCAACGCAGTTTAGTTCTCGAATATATTAAGAATATTCCTTATGTAACTTACAAAGCTACAACTTTGTACTTTTCTTAGATACGTATTGATCAGTTTCTATAAATAAGAGATGATCATGTTATTTATTATATTTTTGGTTTTGATTCGATGATTTATATGGTCCATGGATGATGTGATTCACCCCATTTTCCAAATTGTATATTCAGCCGATTTTTTTTTTATTGTGTTGACGTCTTTTTCGCTTTTTTCTTTTTTAATTTTAAAGAAATATTACTTATAATTTCATACTCCGTTCACATTTTATATTAAGATAGTACATTCTTTGCTTAAATATTAATTTTTTATTATATAAATTTTCTTATGGATCCCATCTTCCATATTTGGCATATGTTGGATATGCAACTCAGTTATCTTAATAAAATTCAATTATGTTGATTTTTTTAAATAAAAAAGATATAAGAAAACAAATTGTTTTCCAAAATGCCCTCTCTAACAACAAGCTCTATTTAAGGCTATGTAAAAAAATGCAGGGTCCAATCCTTTATAATTAAAGAAATAACCTCCCTATCGTACTTTTTTTTTTGATGAAAAAACGAGATTAATTAATCAAATAATAGAGTACAAGAGATTTAAAATCTCATTTTTGGAAAAAACATTGGAAATAACACTGGATTTTGAAACTTTTTGTTGAATATTGGAAGACATGTGCCTAAGATGCTTTGACCGAGCTTCTTTGGCTATATAATATGCTGCATAGTTGTATTTCCTGTTTATATACTTTACCTGGGCTTGTGGAAGATTTTCAAGAATGGATATAGTTTCCTGAATGGTGGTGTCCGCTCCCCAAGGAGAATCTTTACAGATCTTGTTGATCGAATCCTCTAGAGATTTGCAGTCCATTGCTATCGAAACACTGGATAAAATATTTTCTCTTAACCAGGATGAGGATTTTAACAACGGTTTTGCTTCTGCATGAAGAGCTGAGGAGGCCCACTCCGAACCCGCTGCAATATGAATGAAAGATTCACTATCTACTGAGTAAAACAAAAAGGCGTACCCCATAGTTGAATCTTATTTTTTGAAAGCTGCATGAGTAAATAGGATCCAGTCCGTCTTTAAATTCGACCAATTTTTGTTTGAAATATTTCTTCCTTTGTTCTTCATTTGCATTTGTTTGATTCCTTGGGAATTATGGTTCGGGAATTTATTGATTTGCTCTATGAGTTGATTCGGGCTCGGGGTGTTTTTGTCGAAAACCACCGAACATCTGTACTTCCAAATAAACCAAGAAGTGGTTGCGATTTTATCTGACCCCTGGTAGATATCTTGGTCCATGATCCACTCATGTATTCAATTTATTATTGAGTCCGCGAAAATTCTAATATTCACTATTTCTAGAGACAGACCAAACCAGATATCCCTAGCAAAGGGACAAAACCGAAAGTAGTGTTGTTTTGATTCTTGATCCTGAGAGTCGCACATCGGACATATTGTGCTTACGTCCTTATTATGTGCTAATTTCCAAACAAATAACTTGATTCTCGGAATAACCTGTATTTTCCATAGATTTTTCCAAGGAAAAGTATTTAGGCTATTATCTTCTTGGTTTTGGTTTATGATAAAGTTATAAATATTTTAGCTGAGAATACTTCTGAGGGATGATGTTTCCATCTTATTTTGTCCCGTTCTTGCGTTTTTGGTGTAATGGATAAAATCTTTGCTCTTACCTCTGGATCAAACTATGTATTGAGCTTGTCTTGGTCCCAAGTATCTTCAGGAGTCATCAACTATTTTACCCTTTGATGAATAGGTTCTTGAATATTAACGGGCTTCTGAATAGTATTTGTATTAGGCACCCATTTATCTTCCCATATTTTCGTAGACGCTCCGTTTTTTATTTGCCAAACAAAATTACCTTTAATAAGTTCTAATCCCTTTTTTATGTTAATTCAGATCCAAGATACTTTCGAAGACCTTGAGAATTCCATAGGATGGGATTTTGGGAAATATTTCGCTTTAAGAAGTTGAACCCATAATTGATCTTGTTCTGAAATGAGACGACTTGCAAGCTTCGTAAGAAGGGATATGTTAAATTGGTGAGGATTCTTAATCCCTAGACCCCCTTGAGAAATGGATTTGCAAACACTGATCCATACCTTTATAAAACCTCCATTTCTTTTGGGTTTTTTTTTGTTCCACCAAAAGTCTCTTTGAGTTTAGTCTATTTGATCTAGTGTTTTTTTAGGGAGAGAAAGCACTTGCATTTGGTAGGTTGGAAAACCTTGAAGGATAGAATTTATTAGAACTGTTCCGCCGGTTTGGGAAAGTAGTTTAGACCTCCCTCTCGTACTCGTTTGCGCTATTCATTAAACGAGATGAGCTTAAACTAGAATAACTGAACTACCCTTTATGGATACAATAGTGAAGAAAATTATTCTTCCTTATCTTCCCAATGTTATCCCCCTTTTATCAGTCGCGGGATTAATGGTTCATGATTGTTAAGCCAGGAACCACCGCTCCCCTAAATGATTTCGTGGCTATATAGGTCTAGGATTTTGGATGGTGTCACATCATTTGGGTTTTAGATCATATAAAGAATTTACCCAATTTACACAAATTTGACGGCTAAATTGGGATATATAACATTTTAATATTAATATAATTTTATGCTTAAAAATATTTCTATTTTATAAGGGATTTTTGTCTTCCCGTTACATGACATGCATGGGCGCACACAATGCACTTTCCGTTACCATACAACACTGTCCCGACTTATCACCCATGCATGTTGGCATCTTTTTGGATATTTTCCTTTTTCATTTTAAAGGAGTCATATTTATCACCTTACCTTTTTTTAAATTTAATTCAGTACTGTTTTGCTTATTATTTAAAATCTACATTCCTGACTTAAATACTAATTTTTTGTTATATAAACCTCCCTGTGGATCCTATCCAACATGTCAGGGGTTACATTGTCATGCTCAATTATTTTAATAAATTTATGGTGTTATTTGTTGAAAAAAAAATAAAATACATAAAACAAATTCCTTTCTAGCATGTCCTCATAACCACAAGCCATGATAACGCTATGTACAGAAAATGTGGGTCCAACCTATGTTGTATGGAAACAGACACGTGACACGGTTACGACACGATACGATTATGGAGACACGTCAAATCTCTGAAAAGTGGGTTACGGGGACACGTTAGATGTATTACGTACACCATTAAAATGAGATTTTACAATATATAATCTGCTCAATAAAATAATTGTTTTTATTTGTAAAATACTTGATTGCTAATTAAATAAAATTAATAATAATGAAATAATGGTAAAGATTTTCATGAATAATACTTGGATTTGACTAAAAATAAATAAATTAGCTTCATATTTAGTTTATTTGGATTTTCCAAGCCAAAATTAATCATTTATGAGGTGTCCGATTCGTAAAGTGTCTAGTATCGATTTTTATGCGACACGTGATGTGGCGTGTCGCTCGCGCGTCGTGTCAGTTCGTGTGTCCGACACGGTTACGGCATTTTTTTGGGTTGTCCCTGCAACATTGGGTCGAACTCTTCCTAATTATGTAAATAATCTCTATACCCCCCTCGTTTGCACTATGCATTAAAGAAGAAAATATAGGTTTATACTAAAAAAAAATCGTTTACTTCCCTTAACTTTTTCCTCTTCTACCACTCCTTTTCTTTTGTTTCATATCTTAATCCCAAATATGTTGATTCTCAAACCATATTTGTGATTAACATTTGGATGTGTTTAATTTTGGAAGATGTAATTAGTTAAGCTGTTTAGAAAGTTTGTTAATTGAATATTTGGAATCAGCCATTTGATTATGAAAAGACTGTGTACTGCAGCAGCCATTTGATTGTAAGAACAAAAAATAATTGGTTTGATTCAGAGACTTAAAAGAGAATTTTGTTGAAATGAAATTTGGGATTTTTGGGACCCCAAGATTTGAAAACTGGGGTTTTTCTGGGTGATTCATAAGGAGTAATTCGATTAGAATTTTTCTATGATCTTATGGGTGACTTCACACTACCTTTTCTTGATATATTATTTCCTCAAATGCTTCTTATTCGCTACATCTTTTCCCCAAAATTGTCACACTAACCTATCACGACGTTAGTGGTTTAGCAAGGAAGCACCGCTGCCCCAAATGGTTTCTTGGATTGCTAGAGTTTTGAATGGTGTCACGTCATTGGGGAAAAGAGCCAGGTATAACAAGCGAAGTATCAAATTAATACACGGGCAACCCCTCATTTTTTATTATTGATGACTCATGGCTACCAGCAGTGGTAAAAAGGAAAACTTGTAATTTACTTGACAAACAGTTAGGTTCCTACCTTTCCAAAAATCAAATCAAATCTTGGGAATAACATTCATTTTGGAGAAAATTGGATTGAATTGAGTTGAGACAACAATTCACAACTTGAATTCTAGTAAAATTTGGCGGGGAGGTTTGGTAGAAAGTGATCTTCCTGCGGGATTTGAACATTTTGTAGCAAACATGTGAGAACTACACCTTCTAAGTTATTTAGTATTCTTTTAAAAGACATACCATCCGTTGTTTCTTCGCAGGTCTTTTTGGATATGTTCTTTATATACTAATGATTTATTATTGTCCTTTACTGACCTAAGAATATCTCAACAATAAGTCTTGGAATCAGGTAAATGCTTGGGCTAAGTATATGAATAACCGGTAAAGGGTTCTTTCGAGTATGACAGATGAAGACTATAAAATACTATTCCATTTTCTCTCCTAATATAAAAAGGGGATCACTTCTCTTTCCTCTTTCTCTAGTAACAAATGAGTGGGGATCAAAGGATAGATTAGGAAAGAACATGGAAAAGTGACTCCAATGATTAGTTTTCTTAATATTTGTGAAAACCAAACAAACCTATTTTTTTAGAAAGTAGATAAAAGTAGCAAAATTGGTAAGAAATAGAACTACTAGATCAAGTAAAATGAAAGATCGCAAAACTCGAGATGCAGTAAGAGAGAAATCGATGAACGTTCCATTATTAGAAGAATATATATCACCAGCGACTACACTGCACCTGAATCATCATAATGAAATACGAGATGATTTACCGACTAGAGTTTGGGTTGAATCAAAGAAGTTATGGTATATTGCTGGCCCGGCTATTGTTAGTCGTCTAGCTTCTTATTCTACGTTCGTTATCACCCAAGCTTTTGCTGGTCATTTGGGTAACCTTGAGCTTGCTGGAACTGCTATTTCCATTATGGTTATCGTTGGTTTTAGTTTCGGCTTACTGGTATGTAACACTCTACATCTCTTTTACTTACTTCCCTATACTCTAGGTTTCCAATTAGTATTTCTTTTGTTTTTTATGTCGTTTTTCAGTTGGGAATGGCGAGTGCGTTAGAAACATTATGCGGTCAAGCTTACGGAGCTAAACAATACCATATGCTAGGAATTTACTTGCAGCGTTCATGGGTTGTTTTGAATATCTTTTCAATTTTACTTCTACCACTTTACATATTCACTGATCCAATTCTTAAGTTCTTGGGACAACCAGATGATATAGCTGAGGTATCAGGATTAGTGACAACCTGGTTGATCCCACTTCCTTTTGTCCTTGCCTTGCTATTTCCTTTACAAAGATTTCTTCAGTGCCAACTTAAGACACCTATAGTTGCTTGGGTAAGTTTGGGTGCCCTACTGGTTCATATTTTCCTTAGCTGGTTAGTCATCTTCAAACTTGGTTTTGGTGTTCGTGGAGCTGCTGCTACGTTGAATTTCTCATGGGGGATTATAGTTTTGGGATTGTATTCTTACATTGCTTGTGGTGGTTGTCCTGAAACTTGGACTGGTTTTTCTATAGAAGCCTTTACTGGCCTTTGGGAGTATTTCAAACTCTCTGTGGCTTCTGGCGTCATGTTATGGTATACTGGATATCTTTCTCTTTCTTTGACTTTTTTTCCCTACCGGTAGATTTTTTTGTTGAATTTTGTTTTGGCTAAGTTTGATGGTTCATGGGAATGTACAGCTTGGAGAACTGGTACTACAAAGTACTGGTTTTGATGACTGGGAACTTGGACAATGCCACGGTTGCGGTCTCAGCTCTTACTATCTGGTGTGTATTCTTCCTAGGCTTGTCTTCTAAGTTCTAATTTGGACATGGACAGTAGTTCCAATTGCATGTAAATGCAATGTAACATCTTTTTAGTGTGCGATCTTTGACCTGAAGTCGGTATCATAGTTTGATTTTTAATGATTATATTTGATGGTTCACAGTATGAGTATAAATGCATGGGAGGTGATGATTCCACTTGCTTTTTTCGGAGCAACCGGGTAATTTACCATTTCGAATTTGATGAATTGGCTTCTTTCTAGTAAATAGATATAGCATATTCTGTCCCAAATGCTTCTAATTTGTGTCTCATGCTGCTTATCCATCAGCGTAAGGGTTTCAAACGAGCTTGGAACGGGGAATGGAAAAGCTGCGAAATTTGCTTCCATAGTTTCAGCAACTACATCTTTGATAATAGGGATATTTTTTTGTACCTTGATAATGATTTTTCATGATAAGTTGGCAACCCTTTTCACCACGAGCAATGTCATCCTCCAAGCAGTTGATAGTCTTGCATTACTCTTGGCCTTAGCCATTCTCCTGAACAGCATTCAACCTGTTCTATCAGGTACACATCCATTCTATACCCCCTCTATGCAATGAATTTAACATACAGTTGCTAATGTTACTAGTTAATGTTTTGAACTCAATTTTTCAGGGGTAGCCGTTGGCTCGGGATGGCAAGCTTCCGTAGCTTACATTAACATCGGCTGCTATTATATAATCGGGCTTCCCCTTGGAGCTACCCTTGGATGGATTTTCCATCTTGGTGTTGGAGTATGTATTCCACACTATACTTTCTCTTTACTTGCCCAACTACACCAGTGAATGTTATTGCAAGTCTCATTTTGTGGTTAGCGTTATTCTCTAACGAACATTGAAGTACTGATGAAACTAAACTACGAGAACTTACAGGGTATATGGAGTGGAATGATAGGTGGTACCGCTATTCAAACGCTGATATTGATCATAATCACCATTAGATGTGACTGGGATATGCAGGTAAACTCTCCCTTCAAAATTACCCAATTTCTAGATCCATATCATTCTCTTAATTACTATTTGATCTTACATTTTATCTCTTCTTAAATTTAAGGCTCAAAAGGCGAGCTCGCGGATGATGTCAAATTCATTTGGCAAACCATAAAAGCATCACCTTATACATTGTTACAACTGATGGTAGGCCACTTAGCTACCGCTAAGGTCCATGTAACTGTAATTCCAATAAAAAGATCTTTTCGTAAGCAGCAGCAGCAGCATCATTACATAAATGATTCGTGTGTCGTCTTCTCCCACTTTTTTTTTCTTTTTTATTTCACTAGAATGTAATGAGAATTGTTTTTGATCTTTTATTTCGAAGCTGATACTACAGATGATGCATTTTCCTGATTAATTTATTAGCTTTTTGTTGATAGGGAATATCGATAATTCAGACTGCAAATCTTAATTATTTTTAAAATTAAATTACCGAAAAACTTAAATATATGGTGTAAATTTGTATAGCACCTTAATTCCCTAAAATAAATGAAAAAACGGGAGTCATCTCATTTAATTTCAGACATTGTGGCCAACAAAATCCGTCCGTCCGTCAGTCCATCCGTCCGTTTTTTTTTTCTTTTTTAATTATTGACAAAAAAATGATATAAAACGGTACCAATCTGCTTCTTCTTATACTAGATCATGACAACGTAAATTTGACGCAACTGTTTTTTAGATTAAAATAACAAAATTGCACTATTGCATCCGTTTTGGCCTTTCAAACCGATTTTGAAACAAACTATACTTAATTTTAGTCGGAAAAGTTGTAGAAGATTGCGAAATTCAAAATGTAGTAGCAATAGTTCATTTGGTCAGTCAATATTGGTAGTTTTAGTGCGCTATTTAAATAGCAATAGTTCATTTTAAAATTTTAGTCGGAACCGTTGTGCAAAATTTTAAAATTGTAACAGTTGCAAAAACTTTGCAAGCCAAAAAAAATAAAATTGGTCAGTCAAAACACAATTTTCCTGTTACAATGTCGATCTCATATTCAACGAAATTCTACTGTTGCTATGAGACGAAAGACTCAAAGCGCATAAACATAAATTGCTGAGAGAGACATTAACAGCCCGTTCGGTTGGGAGAATTGGAATCCTAGGAATCCAATTCCTAGGGAATGCGCCCAAATCTTTGAACCGAACGACATAAATGAACTCTATGTAATTGGGAATTTCAATTCCTAGGAATCCAATTCCCTCCAAAATGATAGATTTCCATTGCATTGGTCCAATGATGCAATGGAATTGGATTGTCGAGTAATAACAAAGGTAATTGAATTACCACAACTGAACATGATTTTTTTGGATTGGAATCAAATTCCTTGGAATTCAATTCCAAAAATTCGATTACCCCATAATTATATTTCTAGGATTCTAATTCTCCCAACTGAACGAGCTATAGTGTGTATTGAACAATATAAAACATAAAGTCCTGAGAGAGACAATAAGTGTTTGTTGAACAAAGAGATCATTCCTCATGATGTTCTATCCATCAAAAAACCATCGTGTTTTAATATTTCCCCGGCCTAACAAAGATATTGTATCATTAATAGATACAATATTAAACTGAATGATTACAAACAAAATCCGTTGCTAAAAAGTTATATACCTAATTGCAACTACAACTTTGAGCAAAAAAACTTCAACACAATTTAGTTCTTACGAACACCAATTACTTCCTACAAACACCAATAACTATATACATGATCTAGGTCCGATGAATTCAACATCAAAGTTCCTCGTACGACAAATAGATCAAGAAAAACAACATCAAGCATAAGGTAGAAAAAGGAAAGCTGGAGCATTACAAAGTACACAGTTCCCTTTTTTTGAGGTATAGGACTAGGTACCGACCGACCCCTAATTATCCCAGAACCAAAAGACATACACAAAACCCAAGAAAGGCAAAAGTGTAGAGGTGTTTGTGGAACAATATCTGAAATCTAGGGTCAATTAATTAATAACACAGGCGATACATGTAATATCTGAAATCTTGAGTGGCAAACAATGGAGACGCGCACATTAAGAATCGCAACAAGCCATAGGAATTACATATAGAATTCAATACTATTGAAAGTCGTTGCCAAATTTGTAACAGATATTTGAACCAAATTTGGAATGGCGGATATGTGTCGCAAAGTCCCGTTGCTAAACGTAAACTTAGTGCAGTGCAAGTAGACATATAATCACCATTGTCCTCACAAGCCAAGATATCCGCTGCATATTTCTTTTTGTATTACTCATCATGCAGCAAAAATCCTACCAAATCTTACAATAGTCACTATTTGCTACAAATACACAATTATATACTACGATATGACGACTTGTTGCATTTTCTTACTTTCTACTCTTTGATGATTTAATTTAATTACGGATATAAATAAATATCAAGAAGCTACACATGTAAAGGCCAATTGATTCATTAAAGATGGTTGAAATTAACATATCGAGTGTCCATATTAGAGTTATTCGTGGATCTCATAAATCCCCTTTTGGATTTCCAACAAACAATATAAAAAGAAAATTGACGTGTCCAATCAAATGAATCACGTAACAAGATGAAACACAGGCTTGTGGAAACAACAAGCCGTACATCTTTTGTCAACAAACATCGACATCTCTTTTAGAACATCCAACAAGTTCTCAAAATTTATGAATTAATTAATCGAAGTTAAAATTCAGGAAGACCTAACTGTAATGCAGCGGGAAAAATAAGTTTAATATTACATATCTAAAAACATAATTTAAGCTTTATTTATTTTGACGGAACCATTTTAAATAATTGACCCCATATAATAAGATTATAACTATCCAATTAATAAAACCAAAATGATTATCCAAATAGGGCACTAACGAGCAATACCTTTTTTTCAAACGTATGACCATATAAATTTAGCTAATAATCAACCATGCCTGAAAATAACTCGTATGATGCATAGTTAACAAACAAAACATATGCTTTTTTACTTGACATGCCCATATGTAGTTGACCCCATATTGTAAGATTATGATTATCTAAATAGGAGAAAGACAAACCCGATTAACCATATAAGGGAACAACTACCATCCTCTCGTGGAAACAACCAACCATACATCCAGATTCGGGATTTTGTACAATGTTGGAGTTCGGGAAAATCTAACTTTGATATGCAGGTAGAAAGACGTGCAATGCATGCATAACAATGAAAATATAATTTTTCTTATTTGTCGAACCTATATGTAAGTCACGACCATATTGTAAGATTTTGATTATTCAAATAACGTACCAACGAACCATCGATATTTTGGCAATACGATTGTATTCCTCCTTGAAGTTCAGAAAGGTCTAACTGCGATGTGGAGATAAGACCACGTGTAATGCATACCTGACAAAGAAAATATAGGATTTTTTATTTGACGGGCTAAAGTAGTTGGAACCCTATTGAACGACTGTGATTATCCAATAACTTAAAAACGAACCCGATTATTTAAATAAGGAAAAAATAACCACACGTATTATGTTCAACAACTAACCATAAATTGTTCAACAACTAACTATAAATTGATGTGGATTATTGAACACCGAATGTCAAACACAATTTTTTGTGTCAGACGACGATTTAGTCGCAAATTTAATGAATGTTTAAATAATTATATACAAACTCTTTTGAGTTAATTATTTTCTGTAGAATTGTTTGAAAGAAAACGGTTGATATATCATAATCTTTTCTTTTATATAATATCAAAACGGGGATTGATATTATTTGAAGTTAATATTTTGAGAATATATTTTTGTTTTCATACCTATTTTGTTTTTTAATAAAACCTAAGTAGTAATGGATTTGATGACGCACAATATGTTTAATTACTAGGTTATAAATATTTATCACCCACTATAACTACCCTATAATGTAAATAACTACGACCATATACTTTCATGACTATTTTATAACATGTCATATGTTGACTATTAAATCAAAGATTAAATGTTTTATGGCGCCCAACAATTTGGGGTTCTAGGCAATGATCTAGCCCCGTAGGCTCTAAGATGTTCCTGTTAATAGCTATCATTTAATGCGTGTCGCCTGTTAATAGCTATCATTTAGTAAACAACGATGGGTCCCACCTTGAACTAAATTTGTCATTCCTCTAAATTTCTTCCTTGAACCATTAAACAAGAGCTTGCTGTCATGAAACTACAAGAGAGGCGAATCGCTGAAATTTATGGCTTTCTATAAAAAAAAAATCCTAGTTTTCTTCATCTTCTTGCTCATATCTATTCCATTTGGAGTTAAATCTAAGCAAGGATTTTAGTATTTTAGAGTTTTTTTTTCTTTAATAAGATCTCTTTTATTTAGTTATTTTTCTTTGAGTTTTCATTTCTTTTAGGGTTTATTTGATTTTCCGCACTTTAAGTGCTTCTAGCATTCACCATTAATGATGATTCTCGTCTTCACCTTAATAGTGATTTTCCTATATTTAAATGGTTTTTTGTTCATGAGATTTTTAAGCACAACGACAATTTCCAATCATCATATTTTTCAAATCACTAGTCAAGATGTTGAGAATACCACTTTTGTTTTAGTGGAGCAACTCTTAATGAAGAAGAAAACTTATCAAATGGTCGGGTTATCCTCCCTTCTCCAATTTAATCGGTCCATAATGCTTGTTTTAGGTAGTTACTTTTATTTTCCTTCTCTTTCTCGTGTCATAATATTCAAATATGTACGCAAGTATGTTGTTCTTGTTATTATATATTTCTTGATGTATTTAATCTCTATATAAACCTTCAATTAAATCAATTAATGGAAAATAAAGACTTATTATCAAAAAAAAAAAAGGAAAATGTTCAAGTGATACCTAATATCTCAACTGATAAAACAACATATAGTTTACTTTTTTTTTATATATTTTAAATGTTTAGTTTTATTTCATAAATAGGACGAAATCCTCTAACATTACATATTCAGTGTTCTAACCATGATATATTTTCATTGAAATACCTGGAATTGAAAAAGTTAAGAAGATGGCCTAAGTTTTCTCCGTTCCAGCAGTTTTGGAGTTTAAAGATATCATATAAGGATGTTTTGTTAGCTGCCCACATTACACCAAATCTAGAGGTTAACAAAAGTTCTGAAATTTTAAAATTAATAACATCCAAGTTGCTTCTTTGGAAGTCATTACTAACGTTATATCTAAGTTTTCTGGCTTCAACGTACATTCCTTTGAGAAGCATCAAAGTAGGCATTGAATCACTGTGGAAAGCTACTTCATGACCACTCCACTATGTTGCCCAGTGGAAAGCTGTTTCGGCTCCTCTTCTTTCTAACTCCACTGTAGTACTGCAGTTGAAGGTAGTACTCATGACTTCAATGGTGAAACCTGCATAGTCAGTGAGAGTTATGCCAATACCAGAAAATGAGGTATGATTAATCATCGTTGAAGCTATGCTGAAAGTGTAAACCAAATTTTCTTCAATTTTCCTATTGTCGGAAGTGCAAATGTTAAGACAATCGTCTTTCATTGGATTGTAATACAATGTTTGGGATATATTGTAATTTGGGGTAGCAATACTAGAAATACTATTTATGAATTTGACTATCTTGTGCGTTGTGTCTGCACTGTTTTGTTTTTTCATCCTGAAAACCTAATCGCATCTGGATTTCCAGATGTGCCAGGTAATGATGCTGCAAAATTCAGGCCAATTCAGCACAAAGCCATTTCTATCAATATTTGAGAACCAAGTATTTAACCAATCATGAAAAGTAGTACTAGTTTCAATCACGTAATCCATACTAAAGTTTAAGTGTATCCAAACCTGTTTGGCAAAGTTGCAAGATAGAAAAATATGTGTTAGAGTTTCCTCACCGCCATTGCAAAGAGTACAGGTAGTGTTTATACGTGGAATAACTGCAGCTACCCAAACCCTATTAGGAAGGTAGCAGGTAAAAACTCTTCGTATTCTAATGAAGTAGATATAATGGATTCAAACCTCACATCGAGACATAATAATGAAATAGTACGTAAACAAACAATAATCCTCTTTTGATTAATCTAAAGTTGTATTATTTTTAATCATCTTTTTTTTTCCACATTTCAAAAACTTGGAAAAAAATTAACTTCTTCTTGGTCTTCTATGTATGAGGAAAGGTTTCTTGGTTTTAACAATATTAGAAATAATCGATTTCGACTTGGGAGCTATTTTTCGTTGTTTTTAATAAAGCGATCTTTATCTTCACTATTAGATCTTTTTTATCTGCATTTTTATGTTGTTTCTTTCTATCGATTTGTTCGTATTTGGTTTTCTTGATAAAGATATATCAACGATTCCGCAAGAGAAAATTCGAGTTCTTCATATTCAGAAAAATAAATTTAGGGCTTCGGGTGGTTCGCTGCACATGAAGAATTTTTGCCCAAATCACTCTCTTGTCATATGAGCATCCCTTTTGAAAGACGGAAATCTATCAAAATAGTTGAATTATAATATTAAATATCATTTCTTATCCAATCTCAAAGTACAAGATTTGGGTGCTATCGTATGTGAATTGCTCTTTCTCTTTGCAATTTATTTGAGTTTTGCATATTTCTTTATATTTGTTTCATGTTATGTTTTATTTGTTTTTCTTGAAAACCATCAAGTAAACGCTTGAAATGAAATTATAGTTTGATAAAAAAGAAAGATAAAAATAAAGTTTAAATTTCATGAATTGAACGAACACAAGAAATATATTGCAACGCATACAAAACAAAAATAAATAAGCAATCAATAATCTCTCCAAAACTCAACCAACCAATTACAGTGCATCCTTATCAATTTTTAACAAGAATATACAAAAAAATTTAAGAAAAACAATTACGAGAAGAAAAAAACTGAATAATTCTCTTTTTCTTTTCTTAAAGCAAAAACCAAATGAGAATCCTTCCTTTTTTTTATTTTTTTAAAATCCTTCTTGTTTCTTTTTTTCCATTCTTTGAAAATAATTTGTTTTAAGGTAAATCAATTATTTATGCAAAATAATTTAAAATATCTTTTATCATGAGCATGAGAAGAAACTATTAAACAGTCGGGTAAAGGTGCATGGGCAGCCGTGGCTTGGCAAGAGCACAAAGTGGTTTAGCCAAGAACAGATCATGACACGACTCACTGAGTTCGATTGACTCTCCTGGTGGTGCACTCTAGCTGAACCCTTGAAGAAGCCTAGCCAATAACATCACTGTCATTGACGTCCCAAGCGGGACACCCATGCATCCACGCCGTCCAGTGCTAAAAGAAATGAAACGAAGATCGTTCTCAACCAGCTCCACCACCTGTTCACCCGAGCCATCCAAATGCCTCTCGGGTTTAAACTTCAGCGGTTCATCCCACACTTTAGCATTACGGCCAAGTCCTGGGCGACTTAGAAGTACCTGACTTCCCTTTGGGATGAAATACCCGGCCACGACTGCATCTGATATTGCGACGTGTGGTAGGTTGAATGGAGCAATTGGGTGTAGACGGAATGCTTCTCTAGCACATGACTTGACGTAATTTAGACGCGGAAAATCTGATTCTTGCACAAGTCTGTCTTTCCCGACAACCCTGTCGATTTCTTCCGCCGCTTTTTGAAGCATTTCAGGTTGGTTGATCATCTCTGCCAGTGCCCACTCAACTGCATTTGATGGATTGTCTACCGATGCATATATCAAATCCTGTACATAAAGAAGAAACCCTATAATAAATTAAACACTCCAAGCTCTTATGGAAGTTATATGGAAATTTCCGATCATGCATGCAGAGTAAACGTACACGTACACTAAAGAATCCATGCATGTAGAGTAAACGTACACGTATGTCAATTCATGTACTATGATTTTATATGAAATCTTACCGCTGATTGAGCTTTGATTTCCTCAGTCGATAGCAAAGGGTTCCCATTGGCATCCTTGAGACAAATGAGAACGTCAAGGAGATCATGTGGTTGTTTCTTGTTGATGAATCTATCACCATCAGCTGATCTCCATTGCTTGATTCTCTCATCAATAACAGGATCATGATAACTGTTAACAATCTTTGATGCTTTCTTCATGAGCTTTTCATGACCATCTAAATCTAACCATCTTAAAATAGGCATAAAATCTGCTACACTGAATGCATAGAGTAGAGATAGAACATTGAATAATGCTTGTACGTATTCTTCTTCTTCGACACCAGGACCTCCATCTTTTCTTCCTATACCAAAATACCTCATATTGAACATCAATTTTCTTATAACATTTCCACTATACATTCTAGATACTGTCCTTATGTTCACAACTCCACCAACATAATTAGTAGTGCTGTTATCAATGCATTGGTTGTAGATGTATCGAACAAGGTTGTCGGCTTCCTCTGATCTCTTTTCAAGAAGACATCTGAGTCTGGAAGGGGACATAAGTTCAGAAGCCACCACTCTTCTCATCTTCTTCCATTGATCTCCTAATGGTGCAACGGCAACTGATAAGAACCCACGGCTGGAATACTCCGTACCCATTGTGATAGGCCTTGTCGCAAATGTAGCATCTTGTTTCTTCAAAAATTCTCTAGCAATCTCAGGTGAAGTCACTGGAATTATATGGACATTTCCTAGACGAACACTTAAAATATCGGTATTCATGTCCTTCATGAGTTTGTCTATCCATCGAAATGCGGGCTTTTTGTGAAACAAGTCTGGGATATTACCAATGATCGGCCACGAGACAGCCGGTCCAGGTGGTAGTGGAAGAGAGCTAGATTTTGTTTTGCTACTTCTTTTGGATTGGGTTTGAAGGAAAAATACGAAAATGGATATTACAAATACAAGTTCAGTGGTTGGGATGGAGGAAATGAGACCAGAGGTAGCTACGTCAGGAGCACCGCATCTCAGAGTTAAGAAAGAAGACATGACCAAGGTACTAGACGTATTATTTTCATGATTAGCACTAGTACAAAAATGGACTAGTACCAGTGCTAGTAGTCGCAGCTTCTGATGATTCCTGACCTTTTAGTACTAGTAAATTGTGTGATTAGTGTGCTTATGAGAATCTTCCACTGACATATGGAGCTGGAATCAGTACTGATCCTAAGTTGGGTTATTTGTGATCCGAGGTCTTATATACTACTCTTTACTATCGTTTATTTATTTGTTTGTTTATTATAATCTAAGGCCCAGAAGGCTACAGATCTGCCTCAACCGTTGGCAATAACCAAACTGGAGGACGAGACTAGCAGAAACAAATATCTATGCCTATGTATATGGTTTGTGATTTGTTGGTGCTAAAACTCTAATTAGTGATCAGGATGAGTGTTATAATGGTGATACCTCTAATTAATTGTTGTTAACTATAAAAACATTATGTTTTACTTCAACCTTGCTCCTTGACACGCTGGATAGCAGCTGTCAGCTATTCCTGGAGTAGCTAACATAGTGGCAGAGACCCTTTATATTCCCTCAGTTACACTTTAGATGCGGTTTCGAAGTTTTCACGTAGATTAAAAAAAGAAGAGATTAAAGTGAAAAAGGGGAGTATGAGTTAACATGATTAAATAAATAAATTGCATATATGTTCTAAATAATATTTTCTATAAAATTTAACTTGACTGTTAAGGTTGAAATGCAGTGAACTCGATATTGGTATAATAATTTCTTTTGCCTTACTTTTTTCAACTTAAAAGTTAAAATGCAGTCGAAGGCTACAGCTGGAATAATGATCAAGGGATAAGGAGAATTACTGCATCATAACCACCATAAGTTTTGGGTAATCACTATTGAAAAGTCTAGTCCTATAGATAACAGAATTTGGTACCCCTTGTTACACAGTACACTCATCTTGTTTTGTTGTGTGTTTATTTGGTTATTTTATTCTTTGTAGTGAGAAACATTAAAGAGGTGGGAGATATATTTCTTAGTTATGGAACAATTCCTGAATTTGAAGGTATGGGTGGTGTAAATTGGATTCTCATGGTCCTGTTAAATAAAAAAAAACCTGGATTTGCTTTATTTGATCTTCATGAACTTCAACTTGAAAAATGTGATCGCTTGTAGCTAAAGCAAAAATAGGTTGTTGTCATATCTGGATAATTAGGTTGGTTTTGTCTGGCTTATGTTGTGTGAGGTGCTAGATGAGGTGTGGCGAGGCGTCAAGACCTTCGCCTCGCCTCGCCTTGCGCCCAAGTAGATCTAGAAAAATAAAATATAAAAGGTAATGTCTCATATTTTGGCGCCTTGGAGCCTAATTAATTAGCTAGGAGCCCCATGCGCCTCTGGTGGAGCTCGACTGTCACAACATAGGTTTGGATTATTATAGGGTACATATTGTACATGAATGTTCGTTTTTACCCCAAAATGAATGGAAAATTCTGAAAGAAATATTTCCCGAACCGCTATATATGTTGTAAATGTACGTATACACCATGTTTGGAGAGACATAAATTTCGCAGCCTCATTAACTTCTTTACACGCCTTGAGAACCCTCAAGCTCCTTCTATCCCCCGAGACAAGAATTTGAAAAAGAACTTATTTAACATGTCATAAACCTTCTGCTCATCCCTCCTTTTGTTATTTGAGACTGCGCGTTGGTTTTCAGGTGCATTAGTTGGCCTCTTAAACAAAACTCCTCCCCTTAAAGTATTAGCATGCTAGAAAGGAAGAAACCAAAGTATACGAAACAGTGACTTTTGCTGCCCCAATAGCATATTTGTGCCGCCAATTGACCGTATCGTTTTGCTTCTTTATGGCTATTGGCTCTTTCAAGCACTGTAAATAAATCTAATACACTGAAGATGCATCAACCATAAATTCAATATTGCATTGTTTAATCGAACCAAAATGTACCTAAAGCACTTTTTGATGCACTATGCATAAAACGGCCTATGTAAGCGATTGCATACACACATCACTTTTGATACATGAAAGGAATTGCACATCTAGATTTGCTATTGCATTTTCGGAAAGCATTGTGCATGATGTCCAATGAAGTGCTACTACTGTAAAAAGTTTCTTTTTTCATGATCTGAAATGGATAAAGCCGGAGAACTTTTTTATTTATTTAAAAGGAGATAGATGCTACAAACTCTCAATTTCCACGATTATAATAGTGGAAAGATGCTATATTGCGGTGGTACGTGGGTTGATATTGTGATTTACATAGATTTGCTGGGGTCAGGAATTTGTTTTCGGGGTCGAGAGATATGTGGTCATTGTTGCACTTGCGTTTGTAGCGATAAGTCGTCAACCAATGAGATGGGACTAGAGCCAACTTGTGGTTTATAGACTGCATTAACAATGAACAGTTGGCCGGGACTGATGACAGTTAGGTATTATTAGATACTCAACGGAGGTTCATGGATTGAACTTCACAACTTTGGAACTCTCATCGTTGTTCTTGGATTGAACTTAATAAAAGAAAAGAAAAACAGAAACATGAGAGGACTTAAATCTAGAAACAAAAAAAGATGAAAAAATCAGTAAAGAAAAAAGGGCTCCATTAACAACTGTGCAAGAAAGAAAAACTACTTCTTCAATCTTTGAACGATACAATGGTGGGCACACACTGTTCTCGATTCTGCTGTTCCTAGCTTGGCCTGCTGCATCTTTAAATTATATTTTTCCTTACACACGGACAAGTGACTAGTCTAAGAAACTGGTCCATTTAAACTATGACCTTTATAAGCCTGCCAAAATGCAGACAACTACAAGTCACCAGAGCTTAAGATTTTCAATAACATAGATCAAATTATCCTCACGAGCTTCTCCTCTCGAGAACCCAGCAATCATATATAAGTACTCTAATTTACAAACCATTAAGGGAATTTTAAACAAAAAATTAACAATTTGGATGTACTTGGTTTTTAAGATCACGTAAAAAGTTCTGCAAATTGACAAAATTTATGTGTAGATTGGAAAATAAGTTATTTTTGAATTGTTGATATAATTTAATTTATCCATAAAAAATTTATTTACCCGTGATCAACATTATTCTTTTTGTTACCTGACATGTGTTCAGGCTTACACTTTCTGTAACCAGTCATCCACTGATTAGACGCAGTACGATCATTAAATATATTATTAACGATTTTATGTTGACAACAAAATATTATGAGTACTCTTCCGTGACAAAATCCAGTGGTTAGTAGGAGAGCGTCTTTAGCATTTCGGTCACAATAACCTGAAATCGGCCCGCCACTCTCACAATCGGATTATATCCGGGGTTTTCTCATGGTATATTAATCATATTCGATATATTCATCTCATGGACCATATGCTGTTTGGATATAGATTAAGTTTATATAATTAAGAAATGATCTTATTATTTATATATTGTACTTTTGGATTTGGTTTGTTGATTTATATATCGTCTAGTTAATTTGATTTTTCCCGGTGAAATTTTAATCTGGCTTTTTTCTTAACTCTTTCTACGAGAATCTTATTTAGCACCTTTACTTTATTTTATTTCCATACTGCTTTCACTTTTTATTTTAAAAATCGTCATACCATATTTTAAATATTATTTTTCTATTATAATGTAAACTCCATTTGGGATTTATCCAGCATGTCCAACATCTGATTGAGTGTGTTACTCAATTTATTAAGTAAAATTCTTATAAGTTTTTTTAAAACAAAATAAAAATGGAAAATCATATCCAAGATGTCCCCTAAAAAATAAATCCTTATTTTTGGCTTACCTATAAAAAAAAATTAGGGGTTCAAGTTTTCCAAGTTATAGCAAAAAAAACCCTCCCTACATGTGGTATGCATGAAAATAGTTAATCTATGATTGTTCAGCTAGGACCTATCGTTGTTGAAGCATGACTCGGCACTTCCTCAAATGGTTTCATTGCTTCCAGAACGTAGGGTTTAAAGGGCGTCCCTATATGAGAGAAGACTTGTGGGACAAAAGTGGAGGATAATAAGCAATAAAGTATATTACTACACCTCACTACACGAAATGCGAGAATTTGTAACACCCTATTTTATAGCGGATATTTTTTAAGTAACGTCTTATCGACGTTGGTAATTTTGTAATGTTGGATAATCTTTGCAATAATTGGTATCTGTTACAGAGTTTCGGGAGGGTGTGGGTAATTACCTTCTTATCCTCAACTTAAATTGGCAAGTTACATTGTTACCCCCCATTACTACTATTAGAGCCTCTATTACTACTATCAGCTCCCAACTTAAATTGGCAAGAGTTACCCAGCCTCCCAACGATTCTGGCTTTTTTATCCATCATTTTTTTCCTATTATAACTCTTCATTTTAATTACTGAAAATCAGAAAACAAAACTAAAATCAATGAAATTAGTTTTTCGTTTTTTTTAATTGTGCAAAAATTGAAAGGGAATAAATATGTCGAGAACAACTGAGAGCCTGAGACATTTCTCCACTCATTTCTCTTTTCCTCTCCGTCCATTTTACTCCATCGATTTGAGCTTCGGAAACATCGATATGCAGCTGCATAGAACTTCATTAACAACACGAATCAGTCAATTTTTCTGTGAATCATCGATGTAACCCTAAATTTAAGTTGAATCGATCTCTCATAGAAGTTTTGACACTGATTCACAATCTTGGAAATGCAAATCTTGGTTATCATCATCTAAGGTATTTCATTTATTGGTTTTTCTCTAAATCACTGTTTTTCGACATTTGGGGGTTTAATAATTTTACAAATTAGAGGTTAGAAACTATTGGTTTTGAATTTGAATGATGCAATTTCTGATGGTGTTTATGAACATGTATATCTTTTAGATTTATATGTGATTCTAGATTTTAGGTTTATGGTTTTTGTGTTTGTCGAGTGTGATTAAGAAGATTTGTATATGCAATTGTGGATGTTGCAGTACATTGTATTATTTTTTAAGAATATCTCAGTGTACTTTGTAGGTTTAGTTGTTAATTAGACTGAGTCAGACATAGTATTTTACTTATTTGTAGAATGTCACAATTTGTTTATAGGATATCTCCATTTGTTTGTAAATGGGTGAATCAATCAATTGTGTATTGAAGCAGTAGCTCTAATTAGAATCCCGACCAGTTTCAACAATTTAGATGAAAATCAAAGAGAAGTTATTGTTCATAATTTGTTCCCTTTGCCTAGTCAGATTCTAGTTCTTTATGAATTCATTGCCAAAGTGGTTTCTTGGTTCAGTGGTCAGAATACATTGTAGATTGGAAATTATCTGTTTAGTTTCCTTTTGTAGAGAAGATGCCATAAATAGTCATTTTAGGCATTCAGTGGAATGTCTCGTCCTTTAGCTATTCACGCCTATTCAAAGGCATGCGCAACAAGTCATAAACCCATCATAACTCCTCCTTAACTCCCACAATGAAATCCATAGAGTTATGTTTCCAATCCTGATCAGTAATTGGCAGAGGTTGCAAAAGTCCATGTGGATGAACATGCTCACCTTTGTGCCTTTGGAAAACATCACACTGGCTAATAAATTGAAGAATATTTTTTTTCATACCAGACCAAAAGAAATATGATTTAGCTCTGACATAAAAAGGTTGGATGCCAGAGTGACCACCGACAGAAGAAGAGTGAGTTGAAGAAAGAATTAATTGTCTCACCTGCTGGCCATGACCAATATACAGTCTATTCTTGTATCTGAGGATCCCCTCTTTGAGTGTGTAATTAGGTAAACAATAAGGGTTAAGTAGAAGAGATAATATAAGCTGATGCACTTTAGTGTCTTCACAATAACTATCCAAAATATCTCGAGTCCAAGAAGGAGTAGAAGAGTGGAGAACATGACAGCTGGCATCATGACAAGGCAATCTAGAAAGCGCATCTGCTACTTTGTTATCCACACCCTTTTTATAAAGAATTTCATAATCAAACCTTAACCATTTTTGTTGGAGAATGGTGGTGATCCTCTGCTCCAATAAGAATTTAATGCTTTGGTGGTCAGTCTTAATGATGAAATGGTACCCTTGTAAATAGTGTCTTCATCTAGTCACAGATTGAACAATAGCTAATAGATCCTTTTCATAAGTTGAGAGACCACATGCCTTGGGACCTAAAAGTTTACTGTAAAAAGTAATGGGTTTACCTTCCTGCATGAGAACAACACCAATAGTGTGATCAGAGGCATCAGTATCTAAGATGAAAGGCTTGGACAAATCAGGAAGAGCCAAGACTGGAGCAGTAGTCATGGATAGCTTAAGTTTCTCAAAGGAAGCATTAAGGCTGAAAAATATCATTCATAAGAGCTTGAAAAGTGGCTGGAGCATTGGTGAGACCAAATGGCATAACCTTGAACTCATAATGACCCTGATGTGTTCTGAAAGTTGTTTTGTAGATGTCTGACAAGTGCACTCTGATTTGATGATAACCAGACTTTAAATCTATCTTGGTAAATACTCCAGACCCATAGAGCTCATACAATAATTCATCAATTACAGGAATAGGAAACTTGTCCTTGACAGTGATGGCATTTAACCTCCTATAGTCATCAACACAAAACCTCCAAGATCCATCCTTCTTTTTGACCAAAAGAATGGGTGAGGAAAAAAGGATGTGGCTAGGTTGAATGATGCCAGAATACAACATCTCTTGTACCAATTTTTCAACAACTGATTTTTGAATGTGTGGGCATTTGTATGGTCTCATATTGGGTGGCTCAGAATTTGGTTTCAATGGAATTTTGTGGTCTAGGGGTCTTTGTAGAGGTAATTGAGTGGGGGTCTCAAAAATGTCAGATAATGGGAAATAAGATCAGTTATTTATGGAGGGGTGGGTGTAGGGGAGGTAGCACTGGATATAGAATTAAGTTGAGCGCAAATACCATGTGGATTCTTATGAAAAAAATTCTCCAAAGAAGCAGCACTTACCATTTTGAAAGAAGGAGAATCAGAAACTCCCACTAGTTTGATCTTGTTTCCCTTGTGGTTAAAGGTAATGCTGAGTATAGAAAAATTGAATAACACATCTCCCAACTGCTTTAACTAATCTGCACCTAACACCATATCACAGCCTCCTAAGGGAAGTAACCTCAAATCCCCTGAAAAAGATGGTTGTGCATAGACCATTGTAACCCAGAGCACATTCCAGCACTAACTGTCTTATCTCCACTTGCCACTGTCACTAGTAGCTGCTGAGTAGAGGTGATGTTACAATTGAGACATTTAGCTAGAGCATCATCCAAAAAACTGTGGGTACTACCTGTATCTATGATAATGGACACTGCATGGCCATTGATACTCCCAAGTATTCTTATAGTCTCTCCCATAGGACTACCAGTCAAGGCATGAAGAGAGATCTCCATGTCAGAGTCCACAAGAGAAGTAAAATCCTCTTCAGATGATTGATGTTCAACCTGAGCTTCCTCTTCAGAATGTTCTTCTCCCACTAACTAGTACAATTGCTGCTTTTTGCAAATGTGACCAAACTGATAAACCTCATCATAATTATAACACAGACCCTTCTCCTTTCTATTTTTCATTTGCTCAGGAGTAAGTATTTTAATGGGAATGAAAGAAGGGGATCTTGGAGAAGAAATAGGGGAAGGTTTGAGAGAATTGGCTTTATGAGGGTAAAGTGGAGGAGGGGATGGTTTAAGAGGGGATAAATTTTTTTGAGTGGGTCGGACAATTTTTGCTTGGACTGTAAGTGATTGCTATTGCATTCTAACAAGAGAAAAAGCTTGCATGAGATTAGTAGGGTGAAACATGAAGACAGAATGTCTGATCTCCTCCTTTAAACCTCCAATAAAGCCCATTACAAAATAAATCTCAGGTAATCCAGGTAAAACACTTAGCAATAGGGCTTTATAATTTTCAAACTCTTCAAAATAATCATCCACTGAAGTAATTTGGGATAGCTTATTAAAGATGCCTACAATGTTCTCATTAGCTGGGTTCTCAAACCTAAGACCTGCTTGTTCAGCTAACTCAAACCAAGAATACACAGATCTAATAGATTGAAGGTTAAGAAGCCATTTATCGGCCTTTTCCATCCAGATGATAGCCGTCATAGTCACTTTCCGTGCTTCATCCCTGATGTTATGAAGATTAAAGTAACGTTCACACTTTTGAATCCAGCCTCTAGGATTTTCATCATCGAATCTGAGAAAATAAAATTTAGGAATTTGTTGAATCGACTCTCTCATAGATCCAGATTAGTGTGAATTAGACTCATCAGTCTCGAATTAGGAGTTAACCTTATGAGTTGTTCTGTTTATCGACTCAGGAATATCTTCTTGTCTTTCTCGATTATCATTTTTCTTCCCCGAGAATAATTCAAATTGAGAACGCAGCTGAGTTTGTAAGTCTTTTTTAGTCACCATCTGTATTGTAAGATTATCAACCTTTCCATTTAAGGAACTGAATTGAGACTGTAAAGAATCAATCTGGGATTGTTGTTTCTCAAATTTTTCTGCTAAATCTTTACAGGTTGGCGCACTGGAGCCTCCCATGGTGAGGAAAGAAAGCTCTGAATACCAATTGTACTGTTCTAGTACAAAATTGGAATCAAGGATGGAGAAATTAAGCTAAGTCTACAATTTATGGCTAAGATAACAATATCTTCTCTTCATTTAATAACTCGTCTCTCTCTCTTAAAAACTAAATAGCCAAACTCTAAGCGAGCAATGGCGCACTAATCGAGTAACAGATGTCAACCAACGAGTCGTCCTCTAAACACGAATAACAAAATACACTCAAAAACAAATAAATTTGTAATAAGAGGAAATGATAATCACACCCCATAAAAGGATAAGGCGCCCCCCAATGTAAAATAGTCTTGGAAGGTACATGAGACAACCTCATAAAATCAAAACTGAAATGAACAACTAAATTAGGTTACTGTTATCAAACAATTACCTCAAGATAACTTTCCTCAAACCATTGAATCGGATTCTACTTCTCACCTTGGTTTTTATTCACCAACACATCTCAAGACTACCCATAACTCATCAGCACAACTCAAACCGTACCCTAAATCTTCAACCCATTGCTGATTCTCAATTTGGGAAAGAACATAAACCCTAATCTTCTTTAATCCCGAATTACTCTCAATCCTTGACCCTAATTAATTTTAACATCAATACCCATCTCAAATCATTCTTCAATTCTTCTCTGTGAATCGAAAATCAGATATTAAATCTTCTTATTTGCATTCAACAGACAGAACCCAACTTCAATTGAACTTCTAGAGCATCAATTTCATCTTGGAATTCACTTTTGCGACTTCAATGAAACCCTAATTCAAATCTCCACTATGATTCTCCACTGATTCGTCACTGAAACAACTTCAAGGCTCCAATTAAACCACAACCCAATTATTACTTATCCTTCAACAGTACCATATCACCATCAATTCCTCAAGAACTTCATCCTTAGAAACCCTAACTTCTATTTCACTTCCTCCTTCGAGTCTGGATCATCAACGGACAATAACAACATCACTAACAGATAACCCATGATTTGTTCCACCTTCCACTGTTCAGAAATCTCTCATTTGATCTCTCGAATTCGCAGAGGAGAAGAACATAAGAAGAAAAAGGAAGAAAATAACAAAGAAATATGAAGAAGAATGAAAAGAAAAGAAAAGAAAGAGAAACGAGAGTTATCTTCTCGATCTGTAGATAAGGCCGAACAAGATGATGAGACACCCACTCACTTCGACACGTGCAGCCCAAGGGTAAAATCCCAAAATTATTATTTAACCCTCCGAAAAAAAATTGATAAATTATCTTCATCCGGTATCCGAATGACACGTTTGAGCAGTTCATTTCCTATAACTTTTCGAGATCTATCTGAAAAAGCGGGGGTCTAACAACAACGCCCAATATTTCGCTTAGAAATATGTATGGACAAACTCCAATATACTTTGCTAAAGAATCAACTAGACAGTCAGACTCAATCAAGATTAAAGTATATCGAGGAGTTAATATCTCTCTCTTGTTTTAATTTACTCAAGATAATAGAAATCAGCGAGTTTTTAGCCAAACACAAGGAATAACTTGGACGGTACCAAAGACCAATATCCATGGATCAATCAATGACAATCAACAAACAAAGGTTGGATTACTCTAATTGATGATCTAGCGCACAACCTGTGTTATTTCAATTATAAAGACAAAACAATATAATGCAAAAATTAAAATAACACAGACACCAGAAATTTTTTTAACGAGGAAACCGCAAAAGGAGAAAAACCCCGGGACCTAGTCTAGATTGAACTTACACTGTATTAAGCCGCTACAGACACTAGCCTACTCCAAGCTAACTTCGGATTGGACTGTAGTTTCCCCAATCAGTCTCCCACAGATCTAAGGTACAGTTGTACTCCCTACGCCTCTGATCCCAGCAAGATACTGCGCACTTGATTCCCTTAGTTGATCTCACCCTCAACTAAAAGTTTCTACGACCCAAAATCGTAGGCTTTGACAATAAACAAATCTGTCTCACACAGACAAGTCTATCAAGGATTAATCTGTCTCCCACAGATAAACCCTAAAGGTTTTGTTCCATCTTTTGATAATAATCAAGGTGAACAAGAACCAATTGATAATCCGGTCTTATATTCCCGAAGAACATCTTAGAGTTATCAATCACCTCACAAAAATCTTAATCGTATGGTAGAGAAACAAGATGTTGCGGAATCACAAACAATGAGACGAAGATGTTTGTGACTACTTTTATATCTTGCCTATACGAGATATCAATCTCAAGACAATCAATATGATTCTACTCGTACGAAAGAAGATGCAAGATTAGATCACACAACTACGATAAAAGTAGGATTGGTCTGGCTTCACAATCCCAATGAAGTATTTATGTCGTTATCTTGGTTTTAGAAGAAGAAAACCAAAAGTTAAAGGAGTTCCGACTCTAGAACGCAAACTAGTATCACACGTAAGGTGTGGGGATTAGTTTTGCATAATACTAGATGTCTCCTTTATATAGTCTTTCAAATCAGGGTTGCAATTAAGTTACCTTGGTAACAAAGCAATCAATATCCACAGTTAGATGAAAACCTGATTTAGATTCAAGCTATTATTTCTCAAACGTTAGATCGAAAACTTATCTTATTACACACACTTTATAATGCACGTTTCTAGGTTTGTTAACCATACCCAAACGTATGCACTTGTTGGTTCAACAATAGTTAACCAAATGGTTATCCATATGAGCATTTCATATCAACCATGTTCTTCTTCACCATAACTAGTTCAAATGTCTTCAAATAAACTAGTTACAGAGTTGTTCAATTGCAAGGAAATCTCATGTACTACACAAGACATAATTTAAGCAAAGATGATTCGATTCACTTGAATCGGTTCATGAACTTTTATAGTCACGGTTTGCAAACTGCATTCCTTAGTCTTTTTAAGTTTAAGTTCAGAAATCAACTTCAGATATATAACCTTCTCAAGTTCGCAGACTAGGTCCGCGGACTTAAGTTACCGGGTTGAGTTTACAAACTCCAGTAGAAATTCTCGGGAATGAGAACTTCGCCGGTTCGCGGACTGGGTTCGCGGACTTAGCTCCACGCAAATAGTTTGTCAACTCCAGCAGAAATTCTCGGGGTTTGAGAACTTCGGCAGTTCGCATACTTGGCTCACGCCATTCTTCCGGTTCTCTTGATCAACAAAGTTCGCAAACTTTGGTTCAAGAAATAGGACTTATACATAAATGTGTTTCCACAATAATGCTTATGTCCACCATTGATTATGTAATCTAAACCCTCATTTCAATCATTGAAACATTCTTAGAGGACGTTATACAGTCGTTACACCATTTCTTGTCAAAGCAATTTTCAAGATGATTGAAACATATCATGACTTCCGTCACATGTTAAATATAAACTTGGTTAAAGCGAAAAGCTTACCAACTCATATTTCGAGATATAGATAGGCGAGGTATACTCGGCTCGAAATACCAAATGTGTATAATCCAAGTCTATATATATAGCATACGACTTCTTGTCTCAAAGAGTATGAGATAAAGTAGATAGACTTTTGAGTGATAGATACACTACAAGAAAACTTGGCTTTATCGATTGTTTTCTTACCAACTGTAGATGGTAGAATTCTTCAGCAACAATCTTTGATAACCAAAAACAGCTCCGGCCGGCAAAAACCTCTAACCACCAGTTTTCCAGCAACAATTCTAGGTGCACTCTTTTGCAACAACGATTTAACAACTGAAATATCATATTTGTTCCTACTATCCTCCACTCAGTATTATTGGTTAACGAAAATGTGTCGTGGAAGGTATAATTTTTTTGTCACTCGTCTTACCCACCAAAATAATTTGTCGGTTGCCAACCATCAAACTATTGATGTCATTAGTACCTTTTAACCACAGGATTTTGACAACTAAAAAGTACAGTCCAAGGTAAATACTTCAAGTCACTGTGTGTGGCCACCAAGTCAATATGTCGATAGACATTTATACCAACCCATCGGTTCTTTGGTGTAGTTAGTAGCTTTCAGCCACCATGATATGAAAACTCCGAAGGTTGATGGGTTATTAAGCCTGCAAAGACATATACGTTCAAAAGTTTTTTTCTTTTATAAACAACTGATGGATAATTAATGGGTTAATTAGAGAAAGATCTAGCAATATATGATACAATAGATAAATAATAAGTAAAAGGATATATGACGAGAAAAATTCATCAAGCGAAACCGAAGGATATGGGTGAATTTTATGAAGAACGAGTGAAAAGATAGATAATGAGGAAAATTGATCAAGCGAAAGATAGATAAATGAACTATAGTCTATGAAAATCTTAAATAATTAATCTTCTAAATATAAAAAAGAAACGAGAATAAATATTTTAATCCAAAAAATAACCAAAACGCATAACAATTTATTCCAATGTATAACTGAAATCCTTAAAAATGTTCAAATTGGTACCATTCTATGTTCTGGGAGATACCAAGTCAAGTTATTAAATTTTAGGAAAACCTCGGACTCGCTCATTTGAGATAATCAGGCCACCCTATGTGACCCATGATAGGCTGTAGTGGGCTTTAGACTCATACGGGTCCAAATTTGAACGGTACAAAAAAGCCGAGTATTTTGGAGGATTATTTATGTCCATAGCTACTTTTACTCTACGCTCCTCTCTCACTAAAACAACCATCCATCCCTGGACATATGGATGGATCCAACCATTGATCTAACCAAAAAAACTAAAAATACAAAAACTTTGTCATTCGGATCGATGACCTGTCCCAAACAATCTGCAAAAATTCACTCGTACGGTACACTAGAAACCAACCCTAATCCTTTTCCTTCATTTCATTTTACAATAGTGTCATCCTTATCCTTCTTTCTTTTCTCCTCTCCTCTCTCGGCGGCGGAACTCTTCTTCTTCTCCCTTTACTTTCCAATCCAATAGATTAAAATTAAGATTCAAGAAGCCACTGATGATAACAAAGAAGAAAATCTTTGATCATTTTCATAATCGACGGCAAATCATAGCAGATGAGAAAAAAAAGAAAAACGGAAGGTAAATCGTTCGATTCCCGTCATTCTAGGGTTACAGCTTAGTGATAAAGAGTTTGCGGAAGAACACCGCAACCACAACAATTACCCATTTGGAGGTATCCCTAACACTCCATCTTTGTCCTAAGTTCCATTCTATTTGTTTGATTATTTCTGGATTCGTTTTCAATTAAGATTTAAACTCATAACCCTTCGATTTGTGGTGCAGGAGCACCAAAACAGTTCTCCTAACACAAAATCGTAGCTCATTTTTCTCAAACACTCTCGCAGATCTTCAATTTACTGGTAAATAAGAATCTTGGGATTTCAAAAACTTCTTCAACTATTATACTCCGTAAGTTTGGTTCTTCCATTTTTCTGTTGTTGTGAAATTAGGGTTTATGCAGGATAGTTGGGGTATTTTTTGAACCCTATATTTGTGTTTTGATGCTTTATGTATATGTCTTTTGTACATCAGAAATGGAGAACATTGTTGCAATGCAGCAGAACAAGAACCCTGTGGATGATAATCTGTGGGTTGGGGCCTGCTCAAGAGAATCATATTCTCTCCTTACTTCAACGGGTCTTTGATTTACAAGCTTTATTTGGAGCCAACTGATGCAGTTCCCAGCTTGGTAGACCATGTGAGTTTATATCAGTTTTGCTTTGTGTATATGCAGTGGTGATTTTGTTTTTTTAGAAGCATATATATAAAACCCTTGCAGTTGGGTCCTTTAAACTGCTGAAAATATTCAAGTTTAAAGAAGGAACTGTAGAGTTAATTTGATAATTATGTATTCTGCCTATTGCAGGTATCTTACAGACACCTTCATTATGCCATTTTGACTAAGATGGATATTCTGGTCTGGATTATTGGAGGCCCTAGTTACTTAGATCCTCCTCCTGTTGAGAAGGTAAAACATTCATGGATTGTTGCTTAAAGTTATCGAATTATCGTTTCGGAAAGACCTTGAACTTGGTTGCTTGTATCGATTTCGGTAGAGTTGGACATTGTTATATATTCGTTACTCTTGCTTGTATAAGTTGTCCCATAACTAATTGGAATGGTTCTTGTTTGCAGGAAGTAGTGGATACTCTTATCATATGAGCCACTTTGGTGGGAAGTACTGATAATAATTAAGTCTATGGATTACTCACTTTGACTACAGTTCTGTCGGGACAATTATTTTATGGTTTCTTTTATAAGATCTGTTCACTGAATGTACAAGGATTTTTTTGTTTTTTGCTACAATGAGGATTAGTTGGTCAACCCATGTTGTGTGAACATAAGCACTGCGACTTATCTTCTACATTTTACCATGAAAATTTGAAAGTGGTGAACTAACACCGGCTAAGGTAATAGTTTAATGGTCTTTTGTTCATCTTCGTGTGGGAAGGTACATTTTAGCGGGTTTATCTTATGTTTTAGGAGCTTGGTGGCATTGTAACAGAAGGATTTCTATTATTCTATCTTGTCGGTGTGAAGTTAGGTTTATGTTGGAGTTTAGATTTCTTGTTATACAGGTCCCTATCCTTCAGAATCAATGGGAGGAATTCCTAAAAAGCTTGCTCTTACAATTGGTATTGCTGTGGGCCACAGGCGTAGAAACAAGTCATTGGAAGGGCTCCAGATCATTGTCCAGCGTCTTAAGACATACAAGGCCAAGCTTGTTGTCTTCCCAAGGCATGCATGCAAATTCAAGGTAATTTTTTTTTCTGCATAGCAGATATTTGTTTTCCCCTGCATTTTTATGCTATCATGCTGGTGCCTTTTTTTAGGAGCTTCTGTATAGGCTCAACGATTCATACATGATGTAACCATTCTCTGGAATCTATTGTTTCTTTTAGTGTATTTTTCATTTATTTTGGTTGTGTTACCGTAACCATGCTCTCCAAATTTGTCAACAGAACTATTCCCGGGAAGCTGCGTGAATTTTGATGAGCCAGAGAGATAAATGGTGGATCCTGTTCAGAATGCAAAATGTGATAGTAGGATCTTTTCTAAGCTATATAATATGTAACAGATCTTTTCATGGATCATTAGGGAAATATTCCAGTGAATCCAGAAGAGTTGGGTTTTGATGATATTTCAGAACCTTAAACTTTTGATACAACACACCCTATTAAGTTCTTTCTAGTCTATAACAACTCTCTTTCATATTCCCACCTTGCTTATTTTGATTATTTTGATTTGCAGACATGGAAATACAACTTTGTCAACGAATCATCACGGGTGATTCAGTGAAGATGAGTTACACTGCTGGAGTTACAATGGTGTCTCGAACATTGTGGGTGGTGAAAATGCCAAGTGTATTGATCTCTCTACAGCGAAAGAACCAGAGATTTGGAATGCCATCAAGTTTGCAACTGGTAACTTCGTTTACCTTGTCTTCTGTCGTATTGGTAACGATGTTCTCCACGAGTTTTGCTTACATTAACTTCTGTTTGCCAGTGTAGGAAAATGTGGTTTACAGAGATAAATCTGTTACAGGTAACTTGGAATTCTATTGTTTCTATAGTATCTCTATGACCCATGACAAACCATGTTCCTCCCACAAGCACTCTCGTATATGCTAGGGCATTTTCTATTTTTACTGAGATCTTCCCCATCTGATTTGCATGTCTCAAAAATAAAGGAAAATAATTTGTTAATGGATGTGTCACGTTATGCTGCAATCTGATCATTATTGCATGTTGTTATTGCTGTTGCAGAGAACACTCCGAAGCTGGAGATCCACACTCCATGTGAAGGTGTACCTTCAGAAACCTCCTTGGATCCAATCATTTCCATAGTAAGAGCTTAGCTAAGTAAAGATGCATGATCTCAGCCGCTAGTAGTGAAGATCCAGACTCTCAGCCACTTAGGCCGGTGTGCGCTTTATGTATTATATTTGGATGTTTTGAAATGAAATCTAGATTTATCAAAATGTTAATGAATCAACGATGTTGAGTTTTATTATTAAAATATTAATCTAGATTTATTTTTCATGATATACTGATACCCTCTAGCAACTCAAATATTTAGCGGGACAATACTTTGGCAGAACCCTTGCACCAACTGAAAAACAGCGACTGAAATTCATATCCGACGGACACTATAAAGCCTAAAACTCTTGAGCAACCAAAATATAGTGGGAGGAAACTCTCTTCCGTCAGAGGTATAGCGGTTACAACCTTTCACCAGCAACAACAACTAAAATTCAGTGGGTTAATTCTTGTACCGGCTAACAACGTTTATAATTGGCCACCTCTACCAACAACGTTTAAGTCTTCAGCAGCAAATGGTTTTGGCAGTTAAATATTTCAGCAACAATGCTTCATGTGCTCTGCCAACTATAAACAGCGGTGACCGAAAATTGTGCCAACTCAAACCTGAGTTGCTTCATCGTAGTTGAAATATATTTACTCCAACAACATGGTTGGTACTTATCTTTAGCAAAGCAGTCTTCAGCAGCAGACACGGTCTTTGAGCTCAACTACAGTTTCTATCCTAGTCCGAGACTTAGCTATAATAGACTAGAAATCAAGACTTATAGTTGTCGTCAATAACATTGACAAACATGCTTGAGATAGCAACGGATGCGAGTTCGACCGAGCAATGCTCTATCAATCTCCCCCTTTGTCAATTTTAATGACAAAACTATCAATACATATTGAATACAAAAAATATAAAGAAACTTTAGTAGCTCCTATTCCACATGTCTAATCTTCAACATTCCCCGAAATCTTTGTCACTTCCAAGTACTCCAATGATCTCAAAGGTTGTAAGTTTAGCATCACCACTGTTGAAGATCCGTAGCTATAACAATGAGAAAACATAGTTCTCGATCATTGTTATACAATGTCATAATATTATTACACAACGTCAAAGTTCAATTGTATCACAACTTCAACAATAATACTATGGTGATATGTATCACTCCCCCTTAGTCAATACTCCATCTCACATGGAAACCACTCCCCCTTACACAATGATCCCAAGAGAAGATAACCCCTCTAAAATTCCACATCCGCACACCCCTCAAGATATGACCATTAAGCACAAGTTCAAAAGAACTCTCCCCCATTTGATGTCATTCCCGAAAGAACAACAAGAGCGACCTTAATTTCAAAAGAAAAGAAGGATTTTGAAACAAAAAAAACACTAACAAAACAAAAAAAACTCTACTGAAACTGATCAGGAGTAAACCTACTGGAGTTTCAAACTCAGTTGCCCAAAAGATAGAGATAAGAATAGGGGAAAGAGTTATAGAAACGTTTTAATGAAACAAAACAACACCAATAGATTGCCGCAAGTGTGGAAATGTAGCAGTGTATTAATGGTTTGGTAAGAATATCAGCCAATTGTTGTTCGGAAGGCACAAATTCCATACTTATGATACCATTTTCATAGAGATCACGAATAAAATGGTACCTTATGTCAATGTGCTTTATTCTTGTGTGCTCAACGGGATTTTCAGTGATTCGAATCGCACTAGAGTTATCACAAAAGATCTTCATTATTCCAGTATCAACTCCATAATCATCTAGCATTTGTTTCATCCATAGGAGTTGAGTACAACATGATCCAACAACAATATATTCTGCCTCACATGTAGACATGGATTGAGAATTTTGCTTCTTGCTATGCCAAGCTACAAGATTCAGTCCTACATAGTAGAAACCCCCTGATGTATTTTTTCTGTCTTCTACACATCCTGCCCAATCAGCATCTGAAAAAGCAGAAAGGTCGGTGTTAGTATCAAAAGTGTAAGATAGACCATACCCAGCAGTGTGATTAATATATCGAATGATCCTTTTTGCAGCTGCAAGATGAGATTCCTTTGGATTCACCTGAAACCTAGCACAACAACCAACACTGAAAGAAATATCAGGTCTAGTAGTTGTAATATACAAAAGGTTACCAATAATAGATCGATACATCTTTTGATCCACTTTTGCTCCTTTCTCATCTCTATGTAGTTTACCAGTATTGGGCATAGGTGTCAATTTTGGATAAGACTTATCCATGCCGAACCTTGTCACAAGATCTCGGGCATACTTCTCTTGGGATAAGTAAATTCCATCCTTATGTTGTTGAATTTGTAATCCTAAGAAGAATTTGAATTCATCAACATTTCTCATTTCAAATTCTTTAGCAAGAGAGACTTGGAAGTCATTTGCAAATTTTTTCAGAAGTTGATCCATAGATGATATCATCTACATAGACTTGAGCAATGACAACATCTTTCCCACTCCATTTGGTAAACAAGGTTTTATCAGCTCCGCCTCTTGAAAAACCTTTTCTAATGAGAGAAGTGGTAAGTTTTTCAAACCAGGCTCTAGGTGCTTGTTTCAACCCATACAATTCCTTTTTGAGTTTTTGAACATGATCTGGGAAATCAGGGTTTTCAAATCCCTTAGGTTGAGCGACATAAACTTCCTCCTTTAAAATTCCGTTTAGGAACGCAAATTATATATCCATTTGAAACAGCTTAACCTTAAGAAAACACGCATGAGCTAACAAAATACGAATGGACTCAAGGCGTGCCACAAGAGCAAAGGTCTCGTCAAAGTCAATCCCTTCAATCTGTGAATATACTTGAGCGACAAGTCTAGCTTTGTTTCTGACAATCGTGCCAAATTCATCAGACTTATTCTTGAATATCCATTTGGTACCAATAATATTGATATTGGAGGGACAAGGTACAAGTTCCCATACATCTTGTCTTTGAAATTGATTTAACTCTTCATGCATTGCATTCACCCAAAAGGGATCGTTCAGAGCTTCATCAATATTTCTTGGTTCTACTTGCGAAAGATAACAAGCAAAATTGCACAAATTTTGAAGTTGTCCTCTTGTGTTGGCTGTAGAATCTCTTCCTCCAATAATACTGTTGGGATCATGATTCCTTTGACCCCAGAGATGTCGTGTAGGGACACGTTCTTGTTCGTCTGGAATGGCTTGATCAGTGCTCTTCTCCTCGTCACTAGAAATGTCAGGATCAACAACAGTTGGGATAACTTCAACTGATTCTGGGATTTATTTGACTTTCTCAATTGTCTCGGTTGGAGGCAATTCAGCAGGAGGATTATGATGATGAAAGTTACTAATGTCGTCGATGATAACATTAGTAGATTCCATCATGACTTGTGTTCTGAGATTAAACACTCGAAAACCACGACTATAAGAGGAATTTCCAAGAAAGATACCTTCATCACGTTTGGTGTCGAATTTCCCTTTCTGTTCTCTATCTTTCAGAATATAACACTTACTTCCAAAAACCCGGAGATAGTGTAGGTTGGGTTTTTTTCCGTACCACAACTCATAAGGAGTGTTAAGGGTTTTAGACCGTAAATACACGCGGTTGATCAGGAAACATGCTGTAAAAATAGCTTCTCCCCAAAACCTTAATGGTAAGTTTTTTTATGGAGCATTACCCATGCCATTTCCTGAATATTCCTATTCTTTCTTTCAGCAACTCCATTAGCTTGAGGAGTGATAGGTGGTGAGTATTGTTGAATGATCCCCAGTTCGTCATAGAATTCAAATACCCTAGTGTTTTTGAATTCAGTTCCACGATCGCTTCTAATTTTCTTTAGTTTGCGACCTTGTTCGTTCTGGATCCTTTTAACAATAATCTTGAATTCACCAAGAGTTTCATTCTTATGAGATAGAAATGCAACCCAAGTGAATCATCTACGATAACTAAAGCATACTTCTTACCAGCAACAGTGGGTTGTTGATTGGTCCTAAGAGATCCATATTAATTAAATCAAGTGGAGCTTTAGTGAGAATATATAGAGATGATTTGTGGTGAACTTTCGTTTGCTTACCCTTTTGACAGGCACCACACACACCTTCAATCTTTGGATTGTTTTTGGGAATGCCTATAACAAGTTCTTTGTTAATGATCTTAGTTAGAAGACGATAATTGATGTGACCAAAACGCTCATGCCAAAGATGTGTAGATTCCACCTTAGTCAAATTGCAACGGTTGCTAAACTGAGTATCAAGTAGATAACATTTGTTTTTACCACGAATTTCTTGAAAAATTACTTTCTCAGTTTTGACTACAATGTCACATCCATTTGCAGTGAAGACAAATCGATGGCCTTTGTCACAATTTTGACTAATAGAAAGAAGATTAGCAGTCATACCTTTTACGTATACTACATCATGAATTTGTGGAACACAGGGTAGTTTGATCGTTCCCTTCTTACTGATGTAGCAACAACTCCCATCTCCAAACGTTACAGGATCTCCTTCATAGTCAATATACGAAACAAACCATGTGAGATCGCCTTTCATATGTCTACTACATCCACTATCAAGAAACCATTGAAAAGGAGACGTAGATCTTAAAGCAAAGGCACCCATACTATTGGTACTTCCCTGTTTAGAGTTTCCTGATAGTTTTGTATGTCCTTTCACAGTATCAAAAAGTTGTTTAGTTTTCTTACAAAGATTACTTACAACATTCAGACTCTTTTGAAACGACATACAAACTTGGTGAAGGTGATTGAAAGAATCACAACAACAATGCGTGCCAAAATTTTGAAGTTTGTATGAGTGGTTCCTAGTCATATAAGTTTTCACAACAAACAGTCATTGATCACTGTCTGATTTACGACTATTATTTAAAGAGGAACAACTGGAGTTTCTTAGATTTACCAATGAACTATTATCAGATATCAAATCCTTGAGAATTGCAATTTCTACAACAAGACCAGAGTTGATCCGGATTTGTTCATCCAACCCCTTTTGAAGAGTAACCAGTTTATCATACTTTTTTCTACGGTTGGTTTTTAAACATGGTGAAGCGTCAATTCAGACTTTATGGTCCATATAGTCATATCGGTACAAACACAGACTTTTGAGGTCTTGAACGTGTTTGCCTGCTCTGATACCAATTAAAAAAGCGGGGGTTTAACAAAACCACCCAATATTTCTTTAGCAATCTGTATGGACTAACTCCGAAATACTTTCTAGAGAATCAACTAGAAAATCAGACTCAATCTAGGTAAAAGTATCTCAAGGAGTTAATATCTCTCTCTTGTTTTGATTTACTCGAGCTAATAGAAATCAGCGAGTCTTTAATCAAACACAAGGAATAACTTGGATGCTACCAAAGACCAATATCCAAAGATCAATCAATGACAATCAACAACCAAAGGTTGGATTACTCTAATTGATGATCTAACACACAACCTGTATTATTTAAATTATAAAGATAAAACAGTATAATACGTAAATAGAAATAAAACAGACACCAAAAATTTTGTTAACGAGGAAACCGCAAATGCAGAAAAACCCCGGGACCTAGTTCAGATTGAACACACACTGTATTAAGTCGCTACAGACACTAGCCTACTGCAAGCTAACTTCGGACTGGACTGTAGTTGAACCCCAATCAATCTCCCACTGA
Source organism: Papaver somniferum (assembly GCF_003573695.1). Lineage (NCBI taxonomy): Eukaryota > Viridiplantae > Streptophyta > Magnoliopsida > Ranunculales > Papaveraceae > Papaver > Papaver somniferum. The sequence goes on from NW_020650415.1 coordinate 1,524,173, forward strand.
TCCAAGGTACAGTTATGATCCTACGCCTCTGATCCCAGCAAGATGATCTCATCTACAACTAAGAGTTGCTACGATCCAAAATCGCAGGCTTTGACAATAAACAAATCTGTCTCCCACAGACAAGTCTATCAAATGATCAATCGGTCTCCCACAGATAAACCCTAAAGGTTTTTTTCCGTCATTTGATAATAATCAAGGTGAACAGGAACCAATTGATAATCCAGTCTTATATTCCCGAAGAACAGCCTAGAGTTATCAATCAGCTCACAACAATCTTAATTGTACGGTAGCGAAACAATATGTTGCGGAATCACAAACAATGAGACGAAAATGTTTGTGATTAATTTTTATATCTTGCCTATCGGAGATGTCAATCTCAATCCAATCAATATGATTGTACTCATACGATAAAAGATGCAAGATCAGATCACACAACTATGATAAAAGTAGTATCGGTCTGGCTTCACAATCCCAATGAAGTCTCTAAGTCGTTAACCTGGTTTTAGAAGAAGAAAACCAAAGGTTAAAGGAGAATCGACTCTAGCACGCAAACTAGTATCACACGTAAGGTGTGGGGATTAGTTATGCAGAATACTAGATGTCTCCTTTAAATAGTCTTTCAAATCAGGATTTGCAATCAATGTTAGCTTAGTAACAAATCACTCAATATTCACCGTTAGATGAAAACCTGATTTATATTCAAGATAATATTTCTCAACCGTTAGATCGAAAACTTAGCTTGTTATACACACTTGACAATGCACGCTTCTAGGTTTGTTAACCGTACCCAAACGTATGCACTTGTTGATTCAACAACAGTTAACCAAAAGGTTAGCCATATGAGAACTTCATATCAACCACGTTCTTCTTCACCATAACTAGTTCAAATGACTCCAAATGAACTAGTTAGAGATTTTTTCAATTGCAAGGAAATCTCATGTAATACACAAGACACAATTGAAGCAAAGATGATTTGATTCACTTGAATCGGTTCATGAACTTTTATACCCATGGTTGCAAACTGCATTCCTTAGTCTTTTTTAAGTTTAAGTTCAGAAATCATCTTCAGATATATAACTTTCTCAAGTTCGCAGACTAGGTTCGCGGACTTAAGTTACCGGGCAGAGTTTACAAACTCCAGCAGAAATTCTCGGGTATGAGAACTTTGCCTGTTCGTGGACTGGGTTCGCGGACTGAGTTCGCGGACTTAGCTTTACGCAAGTAGTTTGTCAACTCCAGCAGAAATTCTCGGGTTTGAGAACTTCGGCAGTTCGCGGACTTGGCTCACGCCATTCTTCCGGTACTTTTGATCAACAAAGTTCGCAAACTTTGGTTCAAGGAATAGGACTTATATATAAATGTGTTTCCACAACAATGCTTATGTCCACCATTGGTTATGTAATCAAAACTCGCATTTCAATCATTGAAACATTCGTAGAGGACGTTATATACTTGTTACACCATTTCTCTTCAAAGCAATTTTCAAAGTGATTGAAATATATTATGACTTTCGTCACATGGTAAAGATAAACTTGATCGAAGCGAAAAGCTTACCAACACATATTTCGAGATATAGATAGGCGAGGTATACTCCACTCGAAATACCAAATGTACATGTATAATCCAAGTCTATATATATAGCATACGACTTCTTGTCTCAAAGAGTAGGAGATAAAGTAGATAAACTTTTGGGTGACAGATAAGTTCAAGTCTTCGCATACCTTTTTGTCGAGAAGTTCCACCGGTTCCTTGAGTAGTTCTTATACTTGTATGATGAATCACCATGAAGTCCTTGAGCTGAACTACACTTTCTATCCTAGTCCGAGACTTACCTATAATAGACTAGAAATCAAGACTTATAGTTTTGATCACTAACATTGACAAACATGCTTGAGATAACAACACATGCGAGTTCGACCGAGAAATGCTCTAACACTATCTGATTTCCCTCTCAAATTTCATTTCCCTCCTCTGACTCAATAATTTCAACTTTCCTCCTATTTTATTAAAAGGGTGAGACGAAGAACTATGACCTTTTTCCCATCTTCATTCAACTATAAAGAGTGAGATGAAGAACTCTGATACCTCTTTCCTCGCATCTTTCACTGTATCTCATTCAATCTCAAGGTGTTTTATTTGTTCCTTTTAGCTACGAATATATTTATCAAATTGTTTATTTTTTTCCTTTAGGGTTTCAATTTGTTTAATAGATTCATTGGTATGTTTTACATTTGTACTTTTCCCTTTAAAATTAGGGTTTTCCTGGTTGTAATTTCAATAGATTTTAACAAGATATTTGTTTTTGTTGTTGTTTACTTCTTAACATCTATACTGTTTACTGCTTAGCATCCATGACTAATGTCTTTCAATAGATTTTTCTTGTTGTTGTTGTTTATAAGCTGATATTTACTGCTTTACATTCTTTTTTCTCTTGGATGCTCTAATCTCTTTCTATAGATTACAACCCAAATAAGGTTTATTCAACTCAACTGTAATCTCTTTCATCAGATTGCTGCTCTAGATTTATGGTTGTTTGGTTGTAATCTATTTCCCTCTTGTTATGTATGCGGTTTGTTGTTACGTTTCCTACATGGACAGTATTGTTTTTGCAAATCTCTTTAAGCGTTTGAATAAATTCATTATTAGATCAACTTTGTCAAAATGAATTTATTCCTGCACTTAGAGAGCCTTGCAGGATTAAGATACACCTACATTGATATGAGTTGTATCCTTCGTCTAAGATTCTAGCCATTCCCATGAACACGATGCTGCTGCAGGTTTCCTTTTTAATCGCAGGTTTGTTTTGTCACCTATTATGATCTATTCATTAATGAAGTTTCTATAAACGATTTTATTCCAAGTTGTTGAACATAAATTGCAGGATTGGCATACAACCACAAAATCACAGGAAATTCATTTTTATGCCTAAAGATACAACACCAAGCACAGAATTTTCGGAGACAAAACATATATATTTACTTGTCAAGTTTTTTTAAGACTCTGTGCATGTGGGTTGTTTCTTTTGGCACAAATCATGATCCCCTTATAGAGATGGATGCGACAAACTAGACAAGTAACCTCATTAATTCCAGTTGGTGAGTGAACATGAGGATGCTACAGGTTTCCTTAAGGTTTGTTTTTTTAACTATTATGATCTCTTCAAGTATGTTTTTTATATGATTCCTGACAAAAGATGCAACTTAACTTAATAACATTTTCGCAGTTGGAGATGTGTTAGTGTCGCAGTACCACCTGAAGTGAAGAACAAGATATGAGACTGTTCGCTGTTCCTGCAAGGCTATGCAAGATCTTGAATAAATGAAGTCCTTCATGTGATTTTATTTCAAGCTCTTGAACAGGTCTGGTAGGATAGGTATACAACAACGAAAGAACAAGATATTCATTTTTATGCCAGAACAAACAACTCACCACAGAGAGTTCACGTAGATAAAACATATTACCATGTATCTTAATTTTCAGTGAACTCTGTGTAAGTGTGTTGTTTATTATGGCACAACTCAGGATCACCTTATTGAGATTGATGCCGCAAACCTGACAAGTAACCTCTTTAATTCTAGTTGGTGAGTCAACTTTTTACACATTAGAGTTTCTTGCATTAATTATTATTATTAAGGTCTCTTTCCCTTGATGAAAATTGATTGATTCTTAATACCCTTCCCTTTGTTTTGCCAAGATTCTTTGATGCGACCTGAAGCTGTGTAAGTGTGGGAAAAATTCATAGGTAACAAGTGCATATCTTGTAATGTATTTTTTCCACCACTTACGTAGCCTTGCAGGACCAGTGATGAACCTAGAAATGTGCTTACATGGCCGTTATATGAGACAATGTTGATGCGAAGGTGCAAGTTTCCTTTTCTATCTCAGGTTTGTTTACTTACCTATTATGACCTCTTTAAATATATGTTTTACATGACTCCTGCCAATAGGTGCAACTTACCACCATAGATTTTTTAGAGTGAAAACGTATTAGTCGTTAGGTTTGCTGTAAATGAAGGAGATCGATGCGGCTAACCTGACAACTAATACGTTCTCCTCTCTAATTCCATTGGTGACTAAACTCTTATGATAATTAGTTTTCCTTGTCATTATTTTATCCTGACAGAAATACTCACTTATTACCATTCTCTTTTTGTTTTCTGAGGACTCATTGACCGGTAGATTTGAAGTTGGAGATGTGTTAGTGTCACGGTACCATCTGAAATGAAGAACAAGATAAGACATTGTTGTCTGTTCCTGCAAGGATATTCAAGAGATTGAATAAATGAAGTTGCTTCAAATGATTTTATTCCGACTTCTTGAACATGTCTTGTAGGATAAGTATACAACAACGAAAGAACAAGATATTCATTTTTATGCCAGAACAAACAACTCACCACATCGAGTTTTCATAAAGAAAACATATTAATTGTATATCTTAATTTTCCATGAACCCGATGTAGGTGAGTTGGTTATGATGGCATAAATCAAGCTCACCTTATTGAGATCGATGCCGCAAACCTGACAAGTAACCTATTTAATTCCAGTTGGTGAGCGAACTCTTAACACATTAGAGTTTATGCATTACTTATCATTATTATGGTCTCTTTCAAACGATGAAAATTTGGTTGCAGGTTAGGTTTACAACAACAAAAGATCAAGATGTTCATTTTTAGGGCAGAAGAAACAACTCACCGCATCGAGTATTTGTAGAGACATATTACTTGTTAATTTTCCGAATACTCGATGCATATGCGTTGTTTCTCTTGGAACAAATAATGCTTACCTTATGGAGATTGATGATGCAGCAAGCCTAAAAAGCAACCTACTTAATTCCATTTGTGAGTAAACTCTTACCACACTAAAGTTATGTGCATTACTTATCATTATCATGGTCTCCTCTAAAGAAAATTTTGGTTGGTTCATACTACCATTCTCTTTGATTTTTGAGGATTCATTGATGCAAACACCTGAAGCTGGACAAATGATAAACAAGTGAGACCATGTTGGCATTGCAAAGATATACAAGCGAGGGATTAACTTTTAACCAAGATCAAGATTCTTGAATTAAGTTTATCCCTTCCCTTGTATTTGCGTTGCAGGACATTGATAGAGAAATATAATTAGAACTGTTGATGTGCAAGAATACCTGGACATGTAGACAAGTTGGAAGATATGAAACAGTGTTGGTCCTGCGAAGCTGTGGAAGTAGGACAATTGAGAAGTAACACATTCTCGTCTCTAATTCTTATGGTGAGTAAACTCTTACTACAACTTTTCATACTTTTTCATATGAACCGTGTATGTGAATTGTCAGTTACAATTCAGTCAAATAAATATAAACTTTTGATACTTAGGTTGTCAATGTTCAAATTATTATTATTGGATGGTGTTCAACAATGAAAATGTATGAAATCCAGAATGACAATGCACATGTAACTGAATGATTATTTATCTCTCCTGTGAACATTGTTTCCAATTTGATTGTCACTAATTTTATTATTTATAGAATCATGTAAAACCAAATGCCCAAATTACTGAATGAATCTTTCTCTCCTATGAGATCTGTTTCTAATTTTGGTTTCTGTTTCGTTTATTGTTTTGTCAGGATACTAGAATTGATGGCAAGAGCTGGTTAAGGCTACTATGATGTCAATGGACAACTTTTTTTGGCGCGCGCATAACAAATTTTTTCAGCCAGGGTATATGTAATGCAGAACAACACTTGCTTATATTTAGAAACTGCTGTAAAACACTACCCTTCTCATTTGATTATAACCATATAGAGAACTATGTATTTTTTGGGCTTAAGCAGTTCTTCCAATGTAAAGATGATACTGGTATATACTTTACATATGTGAATGATTGGTGAGTATGTATTCCAGAATAATTGAATGAATAAATTCCTTATGCTGCTAGAATGAGAATATATATATATATATATATATTGTAATGAGATTGAATTCCAGAATAATTAAATGAATGAATTCCTTGTGCTACTAGAATGAGAATGTATGTACTGCGGAATGAGATTGAATTAATAAGGGTTTCAGATTCAGTATTGCAGATTCAGAAATGAATTGCAATGCAGCTTCAAAAAATAATTGTATTGTAGCTTCAGAAATGGATTGCATTGCATTGCAGGGTCCAATTATGGGAGCTTATTTATAACAATAAAAAAACGTTGTTTTTTTTTGAAAACTTTTTTTTACCAACGTCGAATCAAAACGTTATAATATCTGTTAGTAATTAGCACAATTGGAAAATTCATTACTGTTAAATTGAATTGTCAACGCTTAAAGCCGTTAGTCTATATGTTACAAGCGATACGTTACATTCAGCTGTTACGAATTGATTCGTTACAGCAAGCTGTTATATCCAAAATGTTACAATCAACCATCAACGTTTGAAGCCGTTACATTACATGTTACAGCTAATTGACATGTGTCGTACGACAGTCGTTACACTGATCTGTCACGGTAGTGAATCGTTACAATAACTGTTAAATACTATCTGTTACAGTCAAGTAAAACAACGATTAATATCGTTGTTGTAGCTGATACAAGGAAAGGACAGGTGGCAATAAGTCAACCGTTACACACAAAATCTCTGTTACAGTAACTCTTACATCGAATTTTTACAGTCTAACCATTACGACATACACAATAACGACTATCCGTTACAACAAAATGACATCAAATAAATCTTGTGCTGACTAGATAATTGTTGGTGTATTTATTCAAACGGTTGAAACTGTTATTTAATAAAATTTTATTGTAACAAAATAAACCGTTGAAAAATTATTGTAACAGCAATAATAACGATACATTTCCAACGTTTTTTTGACATTATAATGTATAGGTACTAACGTTTTTTCAACGTTACAAATTCCTTGATTTCGTGTAGTGTCTCTGATCCATATTTATGGATTACTAGTGACCTATGTTCCATGGCGATCAGCAGAGCATTACTTAAAATAAAAACTTGTATACTACTTGTGGACTGTACAACTCCGCTCCATTTTTGGATATACTACATTTGATAATGGATTGAGTTCCTATAAATAAGAGACAATAATTTTATTTATTATACTTTTGGATTTGATCCATTAACCAATGGTCCAGTTGATATGATATCTCCTCGTATTTTCAGCCGATTTTTTTTTTATAGAGAGTTGGCATCCTTTTGGTTTTTATCCTAAAAATATTATTCGTCACCCTCACTTTATTTTAGATCCATGCTATTTTAACTCTTAACTTCAAAAACTACATGCCTTACTTTAATTATTATTTCTTTTATACACTGTACACTGAGAACAAAAACGCCAGAATTGATAACATACAAATACATCAAAAGTAATTAAAATAACAGTGAAAACATTTATTAACCATATGTTGTTGGTTAACTGAAAAATATCTAGATTAAAGTTAAAAGAACTAGTGAATATTTCTATATGTGGTTATAGTTATTTGATTAATAAAAAACATGTTACTAGATAGCTAGTAATATACTAATTTATTAGTTATTTAATTTCAGGATACTCGCTCCGTTGCAATACTTGTATTTCCATAAAGAAGAATCTTGCTTATGAAGTTTTGAAAGAAAATATCGAGAGATTTAATCCTTTTTTAAGGATTGGAGTTAAGAAGAGCATGCCAGCTGTAACTAGTATGGGCGTGGTTTTAGTTTTTATTTTCAACTGAATTGTTTTTATAGCATTTTTCGGTGATTTTATATCTTAATGTAATCTAATTTCTTAATGAGTGAAAGATTTAATTAAGGCAACAACAAGCCAAAAAAGTCAAGGGATTTGGTTTTCAAGGTGGATGGCACGGCATGCCATTGGCACATGTGGCATGGTCGGCATGCCTTGGCGCAGTTTAGGTGTGGCCAAAACTAGGGTTTTGGCACTGGGCCAAAGGTTATGATGTGTTGGTTGGTGACCTTGGACGGATAAGATTTGCATCTAAGATGGAAGGGTGGCTGTTGATTGTCGCACGCCTTCGTTTTGGCAGCCGTGAGGGGAAGGACGACATGGTATGGTTTAGGCGCGGCAAGGTGGCTGACACGGCATGCTATTGGCACATGTGGCATGGTCGGCATGCCTTGGCGCACTTTAGGCGTGGGCGTTGGGCCAAAGGTTACCGTGCGTTGGTTGGTGACCTTGGACGGCTAAGATTTGCATCTAAAATGGAAGGGTGTCCGTTGATTGCCACACGCCTTCGTTTTGGCAGCCATAAAAGGAAGGCCGACATGGTATGGTTTAGGCGCGGAAAGGTGGATGGAACGGCATGCCATTGTCACATGTGGCATGGTCGGCATGCCTAGGCGCGGTTTTGGCACTGGGCCAAAGGTTATGATGCGTTGGATGGCGACCTTGGACGGCTAAGATTTGCATCTAAGATGGAAGGGTTTCCGTTGATTGTCGCACACCTTCGTTTTGGCATCCGTAAAGGGAAGGTGGGCATGGAAAGGTTTAGGCGCGGCAAGGTGGCTGGAACGGCATGCCATTGGCACATGTGGCATGGTCGGCATGCCTTGGCGCGGTTTAGGAATGGACAAAACTAGGATTTTGGCGTTGGGCCTAAGGTTACCATGTGTTGGCTGGCGACCTTGGACGGCTAAGATCTGCATCTGAAATGGAAGGGTGTTCGTTGATTGTTACAATCCTTCGTTTTGGCAGCCAGCGGCATGTAGCGAGGCCGACATGGCTTTGGCATGAAATCGTGGCTGGCATGGTTTTCCATTGTCACGGTGACGCGGGTGGCATGGTTGGCATGCCTTGGCGCAGAGACGTGGATGGCATCGTTTGCCATTGGCACGGTGGCGCGGCTGGCATGGTTGGAATGCTTTGGCGCGGAGACGTGACTGGCATGGTTGGCATGCCTTTGCGCGGAGACGTGGCGGGCATGGTTTTCCATTGGCACTGTGGTGCGGCTGGCATGGTTGGCATGCCTTGGCGCAGAGACGTGGCGGGCATGGTTTGCCATTGGCACTGTGGTGCGGCTGGCATGGTTGACATGCCTTGGCACGGAGATGTGGCTGGCACCGCTTGCCATCGGCACGGTGGCGCGGATGGCATGGTTGGCATGCTTTGGCGCGGAGACGTGGCTGACTTGGCCCAGAGATGTGGCTGGCATGGTTTGTCATTGGCACAGTGGTTCGGCTGGCATGATTGGCATGCCTTGGCGCGGAGACGTGGCTGGCATGATTTTCCATTGGCATGGTGGTGTAAGAATTTAGGGTTTGGTGTACGAAGGTGATATCGGTCAATACTAAGGGTTCTACCATGGAACATGACACACATATATGTAAAAAGAAAAGGTACCTCGGTAATTTTTACGTAGGCGTGTTGAATGATTCAATAAATGCGCTAGTGGTTCTAGTGACGTCATGTCAGATGTAAGATTTTACGATTTTAACCCTAAGCTAAAAACCACCATCAACACATCCTTATGGACCCTACAACTGTACACCTTATAGATTGAGTTTCTATAAATATGAGCTAATCTTGTTATTTATTATAATTTTGGTATTGATTTGTTGATTTATATGGCTCAGTTGATTTGACATCACTTCTTTTCCTAGTGATATTTTCAGTCGGCTTTCCTTTTTGTAGATTGTTGGCATTGTTTTGACTTTCTTTTTCTTTTACAGGAATCTTATTTATCACTATAATATTGTTTTAATTTCGTATCGCTTTAACTTTTAGTTTTAAAATTCTACATATCCTACTTCGAATATTAAATTTCTATTGATATAAATAATGTCTTAGGGGTCTTATCCAACATGTCCAGCATCCGGCTGGGCGTGTAAACTGGTGAATTTAATAAATTTCTAAAATGTTGTTTCAAAATTAATAAAAGTTACTTTCTTATTCAAGGTGTCCTTTCCAACAATAAGTCCTGCTTTTTTCCTATCTATAAAAAATTTAAAGGTCCAACTTTTTCTAATTATAGAAAACATTTCTCTACTTACACCATTGTGATTTATTTGGGACCCACCATGTACAATCATCACCTACCGCTATCCCAAACGGGTTCATGACTTCATAATTCTAAGGTTTAAATGGCGCCATGCTGCAGTAGAAAAATCTGGGGACAAGATGGGGAATAACAAGCCAATTAACTCTAGCACTAGTAGACCATCGCCCCTGTTTTTGGATTATCAAGGTGGGGGATAACAAGCAAAATAAAGAATCACATATTAAACCCCCAGTCCTTCTTTTTGGATATGGTCAGATCAATAGTAAAAGGAAAACTCGCAAACTAGTTGACTCATGGTTAAGGTCATACCATTCAACAAATCAATTCCTTTTCGACTAAAAAAACAAAAAGCATGCCACAAATCAATTCAAATATTGGGAATAACAAACATTTATAAAGAAAAATATGTATGCACAAATCTAAATTTCTATTGGGATACCCAAAAGTAAAGGTAAAATAACCTAAAACTTGACGTCTTTTTGGCAATATTTTGGTAAGAACTTATCGCTTTAGGACTCGCACAAGAGCAAGTGGTGGTGCTATTGTTAAAGAGAAAACTGAAATCCCCAAAACTTTTAAATCATCAATAAAAACTAGATAGATGTGTATGTACATGTTATTTAGATAGTTCAAAGAGTTTTCCCAGATTACAAAACTTTAATGGCTCTATATACACATATATATATATATATATATTATTTTGAAGTTGTTGATATAATTTTTTTCATAAAAATATTTTATTTTACTATAAATTTTTTTTTATCACATGGCATGCATTGGCTTCGGTAAGAACATGACATATCCCGAAGCCAACGCAGTTTAGTTCTCGAATATATTAATAATATTCCTTATGTACCCTACAAAGCTACAACTTTGTACTTTTCTTACATACGTATTGATCGGTTTTTATAAATAAGAGATGATCACGTTATTTATTATATTTTTGGTTTTGATTCGTTGATTTATATGGTCCATGGATGATGTGATTCACCCCATTTTCCAAATTGTATATTCAGCCGATTTTTTTTTATTGTGTTGACGTCCTTTTCGCTTTTTTCTTTTTTAATTTTAAAGAAATATTACTCATAATTTCATAATCCGTTCACATTTTATCTTAAAATAGTACATTCTTTGCTTAAATATTAATTTTTTATAATATAAATTTTCTTATGGATCCCATCCTCCATATTTGGCATATGTTGGATATGCAACTCAGTTATCTTAATAAAATTCAATTATGTTAATTTTTAAATAAAAAAGATATAAGAAAACAAATTATTTTCCAAAATGCCCTCTCCAACAACAAGCTCTAGTTAAGGCTATGTAAAGAAAATGCAGGGTCCAATCCTTCATAATTACAGATATAACCTCCCTATCGTACTTTTTTGTTGATGAAAAAACGAGATTAATTAATTAAATAATAGAGTACAAGAGATTTAAAATCTCATTTTTGGCAAAAACATTGGGAATAACACTGGATTTTGAAACTTTTTGTTGAATATTGGAAGACATGTGCCTAAGATGCTTTGACCGAGCTTCTTTGGCTATATAATACGCTGCATAGTTGCATTTCCTGTTTATATATTTTACCTGGGCTTGTGGAAGATTTTCAAGAATGGATATAGTTTCCTGAATGGTGGTGTCCGCTCCCCAAGGAGAATCTTTACAGATCTTGTTGATCAAATCCTCAAGATATTTGTAGTCCGTCGCTATCGAAACACTGGATAAAATATTTTCTCTTAACCAGGATGAGGATTTTAACAACGGTTTTGCTTCTGCATGAAAAGCTGAGGAGGCCCACTCCGAACCCGCTGCAATATGAACGAAAGATTCACTATCTACTGAGTAAAGCAAAAAGGCGTACCCCATAGTTGAATCTTCTTTTTGGAAAGCTGCATGAGTAAATATGATCCAGTCCGTCTTTAAATTTGACCAATTTTCCTTTGAGATATTTCTTCCTTTGTTCTTCATTTGTATTTGTTTGATTCCTTGGGAATTATGGTTCGGGAATTTATTGATTTGCTCTATGAGTTGATTCGGGCTCGGGGTGTTTTTGTCGAAAACCACCGAACATCTATACTTCCAAATTAACCAAGAAATGGTTGCGATTTTATCTGACCACTGGTAGATATCTTGGTCCATGATCCACTCATGTATTCAATTTATTATTCAATTCATTTATATTTGTTTGATTCCTTGGGAATTATGGTTCGGGAATTTATTGATTTGCTCTATGAGTTGATTCGGGCTCGGGGTGTTTTTGTCGAAAACCACCGAACATCTGTACTTCCAAATAAACCAAGAAATGGTTGCGATTTTATCTGACCACTGGTAGATATCTTGGTCCATGATCCACTCATGTATTCAATTTATTATTGAGTCTGCGAAAATTATAATATTCACTATTTCTAGAGACAGACCAAACCAGATATCCCTAGCAAAGGGACAAAACCGAAAGTAGTGTTGTTCTGATTCTTGATCTTGAGAGTCGCACATCGGACATATTGTGCTTACGTCCTTATTATGTGCTAATTTCCAAACAAATAACTTGATTCTCGGAATAACCTGTATTTTCCATAGATTTTTCCAAGGAAAAGTATTTAGGCTATTATCTTCTTGGTTTTGGTTTATGATAAAGTTATAAACATTTTAGCTGAGAATACTTCTGAGGGATGATGTTTCCATCTTATTTTGTCCCGTTCTTGTGTTTTTGGTGTAATGGCTAAAATCTTTGCTCTTACCTCTGGATCAAAATATGTATTGAGCTTGTCTTGGTCCCAAGTATCTTCAGGAGTCATCAAGTATTTTACCCTTTGAGGAATAGGTTCTTGAATATTAACGGGCTTCTGAATAGTATTTGTATTAGGCACCCATTTATCTTCCCATATTTTCGTAGACGCTCCGTTTTTTATTTGCCAAACAAAATTACCTTTAATAAGTTCTAATCCCTTTTTTATGTTAATTCAGATCCAAGATACTTTCGAAGACCTTGAGAATTCCAGAGGATGGGATTTTGGGAAATATTTCGCTTTAAGAAGTTGAACCCATAATTGATCTTGTTCTGAAATGAGACGACTTGCAAGCTTCGTAAGAAGGGATATGTTAAATTGGTGAGGATTCTTAATCCCTAGACCCCCTTGAGAAATGGATTTGCAAACACTGATCCATACCTTTATAAAACCTCCATTTCTTTTGGGGTTTTTTTTGTTCCACCAAAAGTCTCTTTGAGTTTAGTCTATTTGATCTAGTGTTTTTTTAGGGAGAGAAAGCACTTGCATTTGGTAGGTTGGAAAACCTTGAAGGATAGAATTTATTAGAACTGTTCCGCCGGTTTGGGAAAGTAGTTTGGACCTCCCTCTCGTACTCGTTTGCGCTATTCATTAAACGAGATGAGCTTAAACTAGAATAACTGAACTACCCTTTATGGATACAATAGTGAAGAAAATTATTCTTCCTTATCTTCCCAATGTTATCCCCCTTTTATCAGTCGCGGGATTAATGGTTCATGATTGTTAAGCCAGGAACCACCGCTCCCCTAAATGATTTCGTGGCTATATAGGTCTAGGATTTTGGATGGTGTCACATCATTTGGGTTTTAGATCATATAAAGAATTTACCCAATTTACACAAATTTGACGGCTAAATTGGGATATATAACATTTTAATATTAATATAATTTTATGCTTAAAAATATTTCTATTTTATAAGGGATTTTTGTCTTCCCGTTACATGACATGCATGGGCGCACACAATGCACTTTCCGTTACCATACAACACTGTCCCGACTTATCACCCATGCATGTTGGCATCTTTTTGGATATTTTCCTTTTTCATTTTAAAGGAGTCATATTTATCACCTTACCTTTTTGTTTTCTTTTTTTAAATTTAATTCAGTACTGTTTTGCTTATTATTTAAAATCTACATTCCTGATTTAAATACTAATTTTTTGTTATATAAACCTCCCTGTGGATCCTATCCAACATGTCAGGGGTTACATTGTCATGCTCAATTATTTTAATAAATTTATGGTGTTATTTGTTGAAAATAAAATAAAATACATAAAACAAATTCCTTTCTAGCATGTCCTCATAACCACAAGCCATGATAACGCTATGTACAGAAAATGTGGGTCCAACCTATGTTGTATGGAAACAGACACGTGACACGGTTACGACACGATACGATTATGGAGACACGTCAAATCTCTGAAAAGTGGATTACGGGGACACGTTAGATGTATTACGTACACCATTAAAATGAGATTTTACAATATATAATCTGCTCAATAAAATAATTGTTTTTATTTGTAAAATACTTGATTGCTAATTAAATAAAATTAATAATAATGAAATAATGGTAAAGATTTTCATGAATAATACTTGGATTTGACTAAAAATAAATAAATTAGCTTCATATTTAGTTTATTTGGATTTTCCAAGCCAAAATTAATCATTTATGAGGTGTCCGATTCGTAAAGTGTCTAGTATCGATTTTTATGCGACACGTGATGTGGCGTGTCGCTCGCGTGTCGTGTCAGTTCGTGTGTCCGACACGGTTACGGCATTTTTTTGGGTTGTCCCTGCAACATTGGGTCGAACTCTTCCTAATTATGTAAATAATCTCTATACCCCCCTCGTTTGCACTATGCATTAAAGAAGAAAATATAGGTTTATACTAAAAAAAATCGTTTACTTCCCTTAACTTTTTCCTCTTCTACCACTCCTTTTCTTTTGTTTCATATCTTAATCCCAAATATGTTGATTCTCAAACCATATTTGTGATTAACATTTGGATGTGTTTAATTTTGGAAGATGTAATTAGTTAAGCTGTTTAGAAAGTTTGTTAATTGAATATTTGGAATCAGCCATTTGATTATGAAAAGACTGTGTACTGCAGCAGCCATTTGATTGTAAGAACAAAAAATAATTGGTTTGATTCAGAGACTTAAAAGAGAATTTTGTTGAAATGAAATTTGGGATTTTTGGGACCCCAAGATTTGAAAACTGGGGTTTTTCTTGGTGATTCATAAGGAGTAATTCGATTAGAGTTTTTCTATGATCTTATGGGTGACTTCACACTACCTTTTCTTGATATATTATTTCCTCAAATGCTTCTTATTCGCTACATCTTTTCCCCAAAATTGTCCCGCTAACCTATCACGACGTTAGTGGTTTAGCAAGGAAGCACCGCTGCCCCAAATGGTTTCTTGGATTGCTAGAGTTTTGAATGGTGTCACGTCATTGGGGAAAAGAGCCAGGTATAACAAGCGAAGTATCAAATTAATACACGGGCAACCCCTCATTTTTTATTATTGATGACTCATGGCTACCAGCAGTGGTAAAAAGGAAAACTTGTAATTTACTTGACAAACAGTTAGGTTCCTACCTTTCCAAAAATCAAATCAAATCTTGGGAATAACATTCATTTTGGAGAAAATTGGATTGAATTGAGTTGAGACAACAATTCACAACTTGAATTCTAGTAAAATTTGGCGGGGAGGTTTGGTAGAAAGTGATCTTCCTGCGGGATTTGAACATTTTGTAGCAAACATGTGAGAACTACACCTTCTAAGTTATTTAGTATTCTTTTAAAAGACATACCATCCGTTGTTTCTTCGCAGGTCTTTTTGGATATGTTCTTTATATACTAATGATTTATTATTGTCCTTTACTGACCTAAGAATATCTCAACAATAAGTCTTGGAATCAGGTAAATGCTTGGGCTAAGTATATGAATAACCGGTAAAGGGTTCTTTCGAGTATGACAGATGAAGACTATAAAATACTATTCCATTTTCTCTCCTAATATAAAAAGGGGATCACTTCTCTTTCCTCTTTCTCTAGTAACAAATGAGTGGGGATCAAAGGATAGATTAGGAAAGAACATGGAAAAGTGACTCCAATGATTAGTTTTCTTAATATTTGTGAAAACCAAACAAACCTATTTTTTTAGAAAGTAGATAAAAGTAGCAAAATTGGTAAGAAATAGAACTACTAGATCAAGTAAAATGAAAGATCGCAAAACTCGAGATGCAGTAAGAGAGAAATCGATGAACGTTCCATTATTAGAAGAATATATATCACCAGCGACTACACTGCACCTGAATCATCATAATGAAATACGAGATGATTTACCGACTAGAGTTTGGGTTGAATCAAAGAAGTTATGGTATATTGCTGGCCCGGCTATTGTTAGTCGTCTAGCTTCTTATTCTACGTTCGTTATCACCCAAGCTTTTGCTGGTCATTTGGGTAACCTTGAGCTTGCTGGAACTGCTATTTCCATTATGGTTATCGTTGGTTTTAGTTTCGGCTTACTGGTATGTAACACTCTACATCTCTTTTACTTACTTCCCTATACTCTAGGTTTCCAATTAGTATTTCTTTTGTTTTTTATGTCGTTTTTCAGTTGGGAATGGCGAGTGCGTTAGAAACATTATGCGGTCAAGCTTACGGAGCTAAACAATACCATATGCTAGGAATTTACTTGCAGCGTTCATGGGTTGTTTTGAATATCTTTTCAATTTTACTTCTACCACTTTACATATTCACTGATCCAATTCTTAAGTTCTTGGGACAACCAGATGATATAGCTGAGGTATCAGGATTAGTGACAACCTGGTTGATCCCACTTCCTTTTGTCCTTGCCTTGCTATTTCCTTTACAAAGATTTCTTCAGTGCCAACTTAAGACACCTATAGTTGCTTGGGTAAGTTTGGGTGCCCTACTGGTTCATATTTTCCTTAGCTGGTTAGTCATCTTCAAACTTGGTTTTGGTGTTCGTGGAGCTGCTGCTACGTTGAATTTCTCATGGGGGATTATAGTTTTGGGATTGTATTCTTACATTGCTTGTGGTGGTTGTCCTGAAACTTGGACTGGTTTTTCTATAGAAGCCTTTACTGGCCTTTGGGAGTATTTCAAACTCTCTGTGGCTTCTGGCGTCATGTTATGGTATACTGGATATCTTTCTCTTTCTTTGACTTTTTTTCCCTACCGGTAGATTTTTTTGTTGAATTTTGTTTTGGCTAAGTTTGATGGTTCATGGGAATGTACAGCTTGGAGAACTGGTACTACAAAGTACTGGTTTTGATGACTGGGAACTTGGACAATGCCACGGTTGCGGTCTCAGCTCTTACTATCTGGTGTGTATTCTTCCTAGGCTTGTCTTCTAAGTTCTAATTTGGACATGGACAGTAGTTCCAATTGCATGTAAATGCAATGTAACATCTTTTTAGTGTGCGATCTTTGACCTGAAGTCGGTATCATAGTTTGATTTTTAATGATTATATTTGATGGTTCACAGTATGAGTATAAATGCATGGGAGGTGATGATTCCACTTGCTTTTTTCGGAGCAACAAGGTAATTTACCATTTCGAATTTGATGAATTGGCTTCTTTCTAGTAAATAGATATAGCATATTCTGTCCCAAATGCTTCTAATTTGTGTCTCATGCTGCTTATCCATCAGCGTAAGGGTTTCAAACGAGCTTGGAACGGGGAATGGAAAAGCTGCGAAATTTGCTTCCATAGTTTCAGCAACTACATCTTTGATAATAGGGATATTTTTTTGTACCTTGATAATGATTTTTCATGATAAGTTGGCAACCCTTTTCACCACGAGCAATGTCATCCTCCAAGCAGTTGATAGTCTTGCATTACTCTTGGCCTTAGCCATTCTCCTGAACAGCATTCAACCTGTTCTATCAGGTACACATCCATTCTATACCCCCTCTATGCAATGAATTTAACATACAGTTGCTAATGTTACTAGTTAATGTTTTGAACTCAATTTTTCAGGGGTAGCCGTTGGCTCGGGATGGCAAGCTTCCGTAGCTTACATTAACATCGGCTGCTATTATATAATCGGGCTTCCCCTTGGAGCTACCCTTGGATGGATTTTCCATCTTGGTGTTGGAGTATGTATTCCACACTATACTTTCTCTTTACTTGCCCAACTACACCAGTGAATGTTATTGCAAGTCTCATTTTGTGGTTAGCGTTATTCTCTAACGAACATTGAAGTACTGATGAAACTAAACTACGAGAACTTACAGGGTATATGGAGTGGAATGATAGGTGGTACCGCTATTCAAACGCTGATATTGATCATAATCACCATTAGATGTGACTGGGATATGCAGGTAAACTCTCCCTTCAAAATTACCCAATTTCTAGATCCATATCATTCTCTTAATTACTATTTGATCTTACATTTTATCTCTTCTTAAATTTAAGGCTCAAAAGGCGAGCTCGCGGATGATGTCAAATTCATTTGGCAAACCATAAAAGCATCACCTTATACATTGTTACAACTGATGGTAGGCCACTTAGCTACCGCTAAGGTCCATGTAACTGTAATTCCAATAAAAAGATCTTTTCGTAAGCAGCAGCAGCAGCATCATTACATAAATGATTCGTGTGTCGTCTTCTCCCACTTTTTTTTTCTTTTTTATTTCACTAGAATGTAATGAGAATTGTTTTTGATCTTTTATTTCGAAGCTGATACTACAGATGATGCATTTTCCTGATTAATTTATTAGCTTTTTGTTGATAGGGAATATCGATAATTCAGACTGCAAATCTTAATTATTTTTAAAATTAAATTACCGAAAAACTTAAATATATGGTGTAAATTTGTATAGCACCTTAATTCCCTAAAATAAATGAAAAAACGGGAGTCATCTCATTTAATTTCAGACATTGTGGCCAACAAAATCCGTCCGTCCGTCAGTCCGTCCGTCCGTTTTTTTTTTCTTTTTTAATTATTGACAAAAAAATGATATAAAACGGTACCAATCTGCTTCTTCTTATACTAGATCATGACAACGTAAATTTGACGCAACTGTTTTTTAGATTAAAATAACAAAATTGCACTATTGCATCCGTTTTGGCCTTTCAAACCGATTTTGAAACAAACTATACTTAATTTTAGTCGGAAAAGTTGTAGAAGATTGCGAAATTCAAAATGTAGTAGCAATAGTTCATTTGGTCAGTCAATATTGGTAGTTTTAGTGCGCTATTTAAATAGCAATAGTTCATTTTAAAATTTTAGTCGGAACCGTTGTGCAAAATTTTAAAATTGTAACAGTTGCAAAAACTTTGCAAGCCAAAAAAAATAAAATTGGTCAGTCAAAACACAATTTTCCTGTTACAATGTCGATCTCATATTCAACGAAATTCTACTGTTGCTATGAGACGAAAGACTCAAAGCGCATAAACATAAATTGCTGAGAGAGACATTAACAGCCCGTTCGGTTGGGAGAATTGGAATCCTAGGAATCCAATTCCTAGGGAATGCGCCCAAATCTTTGAACCGAACGACACAAATGAACTCTATGTGATTGGGAATTTCAATTCTTAGGAATCCAATTCCCTCCAAAATGATAGATTTCCATTGCATTGGTCCAATGATGCAATGGAATTGGATTGTCGAGTAATAACAAAGGTAATTGAATTACTACAACTGAACATGATTTTTTTGGATTGGAATCAAATTCCTTGGAATTCAATTCCTTGGAATTCAATTCCAAAAATTCGATTACCCCATAATTATATTTCTAGGATTCTGATTCTCCCAACTGAACGAGCTATAGTGTGTATTGAACAATATAAAACATAAAGTCCTGAGAGAGACAATATGTGTTTGTTGAACAAAGAGGTCATTCCTCATGATGTTCTATCCATCAAAAAACCATCGTGTTTTAATATTTCCCCGGCCTAACAAAGATATTGTATCATTAATAGATACAATATTAAACTGAATGATTACAAACAAAATCCGTTGCTAAAAAGTTATATACCTAATTGCAACTACAACTTTGAGCAAAAACACTTTAACACAATTTACTTCTTACGAACACCAATTACTTCCTACAAACACCAATAACTATATACATGATCTAGGTCCGATGAATTCAACATCAAAGTTCGTCGTACGACAAATAGATCAAGAAAAACAACATCAAGCATAAGGTAGAAAAAGGAAAGCTGGAGTATTACAAAGTATAGAATTCCCTTTTTTTGAGGTATAGGACTAGGTACCGACCGACCCCTAATTATCCCAGAACCAAAAGACATACACACAATCCAAGAAAGACAAAAGTGTGGAGGTGTTTGTGGAACAATATCTGAAATCTAGGATCAATTAATTAATAACACAGGCGATACATGTAATATCTGAAATCTTGAGTGGCAAACAATGGAGACGCGCACATTAAGAATCGCAACAAGCCATAGGAATTACATATAGAATCCAATACTATTGAAAGTCGTTGCAAAATTTGTAACAGATATTTGAACCAAATTTGGAATGGCGGATATGTGTCGCAAAGTCCCGTTGCTAAACGTAAACTTAGTGCAGTGCAAGTAGACATATAATCACCATTGTCCTCACAAGCCAAGATATCCGCTGCATATTTCTTTTTGTATTAATCATCATGCAGCAAAAATCCTACCAAATCTTACAATAGTCACTATATGCTACAAATACACAATTATATACTATGATATGACGACGACTTGTTGCATTTTCTTACTTTCTACTCTTTGATGATTTAATTTAATTACGGATATAAATAAATATCAAGAAGCTACACATGTAAAGGCCAATTGATTCATTAAAGATGGTTGAAATTAACATATCGAGTGTCCATATTAGAGTTATTCGTAGATCTCATAAATCCCCTTTTGGATTTCCAACAAACAATATAAAAAGAAAATTGACGTGTCCAATCAAATGAATCACGTAACAAGATGAAACACAGGCTTGTGGAAACAACAAGCCGTACATCTTTTGTCAACAAACATCGACATCTCTTTTAGAACATCCAACAAGTTCTCAAAATTTATGAATTAATTAATCGAAGTTAAAATTCAGGAAGACCTAACTGTAATGCAGCGGGAAAAATAAGTTTAATATTACATATCTAAAAACATAATTTAAGCTTTATTTATTTTGACGGAACCATTTTAAATAATTGACCCCATATAATAAGATTATAACTATCCAATTAATAAAACCAAAATTATTATCCAAATAGGGCACTAACCAGCAATACCTTTTTTTCAAATGTATGACCATATCAATTTAGCTAATAATCAACCATGCCTGAAAATAACTCGTATGATGCATAGTTAACAAACAAAACATATGCTTTTTTACTTAACGTCCCATATATAGTTGACCCCATATATTACAAGATTATCATTGTCTAAATAAGAAAAAAATAAAACTTAATTAACCCTATAAGGTAACAACTACCATCCCTCTCATGGAAATAACCAACTATATGTCTGAATTAAAGATTTTGTTCAAAGTTAGAGTTCAAGAAAGTCTAACTTTGATGTGAAGGTAGAAACATGTGCAATGCAAGTCTAACAAAAAAGAATTTTTTTTTTTTGTTTTTCTGTCCCATATAAGTTTTTCGTCATACTATAAGACTAAGGTTATCGAAATAAAACCAACTTGATTATTCAAATAAGGCAACATCCAACCATCCATACTCTAAAAAGAACAACCATCCCTACTCTTTATGAGTTGAAGTTCAAAATGGTCCAAGTATGATGTGGAAGTAGGACAACGTACAATGCATACCTAACATTAGAGTTATTTGTGGATCTCATAAAAACCCATATCATGCTTCCAAGGAAAAAATAAAAATAATCTGAAGTATTGCATAAAAAAGATGAAACACATGACTGTGATGTGAAGATAAAAACATGTGCAATGCATGCTTAACAAAGAAACACTAGTTTTTTTTTTATTTGACGGTCCCAAATGTAGTTCCCTATTATCAGACTATATATATACAACAAATACCCTGGTATCAAAATAATAAAGTAGACAAACATCCACATCTCTTTTGAAACAACCAATAATATCTTAGAATTTATGAATTAGTTATTCCAAGTTAAAGTTCAGGAAAACCTACATCTGATGTAGCTGTAGAAATATAGGTAATATTGCATACAACTAAACATAGCATAAGCTTTTTTAGTTTGGTAAAACCATTTTAAGTGGTTGTCCCCATATTATAAATTAAAATTATCCAATTAATAAAACCAAAATAACTAACCAAACAGGTCGGACACCAAACACTTCTTCTGTCAACAACTAACCATATTTGTTTAGATAACAACCAACCATACCTTAAAATATATAGCACGTCTTATACATAGTTAACAATGAAAACATAATCTTTTTTACTTGACATGCCCATATGTAGTTGACCCCATATTGTAAGATTATGATTATCTAAATAGGAGAAAGACAAACCCGATTAACCATATAAGGGAAAAACTACCATCCTCTCGTGGAAACAACCAACCATACATCCAGATTCGGGATTTCGTACAATGTTGGAGTTCGGGAAAATCTAACTTTGATATGCAGGTAGAAAGACGTGCAATGCATGCATAACAATGAAAATATAATTTTTCTTATTTGTCGAACCTATATGTAGTTCACGACCATATTGTAAGATTTTGATTATTCAAATAACGCACCAACGAACCATCAATATTTTGGCAATACGATTGTATTCCTCCTTGAAGTTCAGAAGGTCTAACTGTGATGTGGAGATAAGACCACGTGTATGCATACCTAACAAAGAAAATATAAGATTTTTTATCTGACGGGATAAAGTAGTTGGAACCATATTGAAAAAATAACCACACGTATTATGTTCAACAACTAACCATAAATTGTTCAACAACTAACTATAAATTGCTGTGGATTATTGAACACCGAATGTCAAACACAATTTTTTGTGTCAGACGACGATTTAGTCGCAAATTTAATGAATGTTTAAATAATTATATACAAACTCTTTTGAGTTAATTATTTTCTGTAGAATTGTTTGAAAGAAAACGGTTGATATATCATAATCTTTTCTTTTATATAATATCAAAACAGGGATTGATATTATTTGAAGTTAATATTTTGAGGATATATTTTTGTTTTCACACCTATTTTGTTTTTTAATAAAACCTAAGTAGTAATGGATTTGATGACGCACAATATGTTTAGTTACTAGGTTAGAAATATTTATCACCCACTGTAACTACCCTATAATGTAAATAACTATGACCATATACTTTCATGACTATTTTATAACATGTCATATGTTGACTATTAAATCAAAGAATAAATGTTTTATGGCGCCCAACAATTTGGGGTTCTAGGCAATGATCTAGCCCCGTAGGCTCTAAGATGGTCCTGTTAATAGCTATCATTTGATGGTTGTCGCCTGTTAATAGCTATCATTTAATGCGTGTCGCCTGTTAATAGCTATCATTTAGTAAACAACGATGGGTCTCACCTTGAACTAAATTTGTCATTTCTCTAAATTTCTTCCTTGAACCATTAAACAAGAGCTTGCTGTCATGAAACTACAAGAGAGGTGAATCGCGGCAATTTATGGCTTTCTATAAAAAAAATCCTACTTTTCTTCATCTTCTTGCTCATATCCATTCCATTTGGAGCTAAATCTAAGCAAGGATTTTAGTATTTTAGAGTTTTTTTTTTCTTTAATAAGATCTCTTTTATTTAGTTATTTTTCTTTGAGTTTTCATTTCTTTTAGGGTTTATTTTGATTTTCCGCACTTTAAGTGCTTCTAGCATTCACCATTAATGATGATTCTCGTCTTCACCTTAATAGTGATTTTCCTATATTTAAATAGTTTTTTGTTCATGAGACTTTTAAGCACAACGACAATTTCCAATCATCATATTTTTCAAATCACTAGTCAAGATGTTGAGAATACCACTTTTGTTTTAGTGGAGCAACTCTTAATGAAGAAGAAAACTTATCAAATGGTCGGGTTATCCTCCCTTGTCCAATTTAATCGGTCCATAATGCTTGTTTTAGGTAGTTACTTTTATTTTCCTTCTCTTTCTCGTGTCAGAATATTCAAATATGTACGCAAGTATGTTGTTCTTGTTATTATATATTTCTTGATGTATTTAATCTCTATATAAACCTTCAATTAAATCAATTAATGGAAAATAAATACTTATTATCAAAAAAAAAAAGGAAAATGTTCAAGTGATACCTAATATCTCAACCGATAAAACAACATATAGTTTAATTTTTTTTTTATATATTTTAAATGTTTAGTTTTATTTCATAAATAGGACGAAATCCTCTAACATTACATATTCAGTGTTCTAACCATGATATATTTTCATTGAAATACCTGGAATTGAAAAAGTTAAGAAGATGGCCTAAGTTTTCTCCGTTCCAGCAGTTTTGGAGTTTAAAGATATCATATAAGGATGTTGTGTTAGCTGCCCACATTACACCAAATCTAGAGGTTAACAAAAGTTCTGAAATTTTAAAATTAATAACATCCAAGTTGCTTCTTTGGAAGTCATTATTAACGTTATATCTAAGTTTTCTGGCTTCAACGTACATTCCTTTGAGAAGCATCAAAGTAGGCATTGAATCACTGTGGAAAGCTACTTCATGACCACTCCACTATGTTGCCCAGTGGAAAGCTGTTTCGGCTCCTCTTCTTTCTAACTCCACTCTAGTACTGCAGTTGAAGGTAGTACTCATGACTTCAATGGTGAAACCTGCATAGTCAGTGAGAGTTATGCCAATACCAGAAAATGAGGTATGATTAATCATTGTTGAAGCTATGCTGAAAGTGTAAACCAAATTTGCTTCAATTTTCCTGTTGTCGGAAGTGCAAATGTTAAGACAATCGTCTTTCATTGGATTGTAATACAATGTTTGGGATATATTGTAATTTGGGGCAGCAATAATAGAAATGCTATTTATGAATTTGACTATCTTGTGCGTTGTGTCCGCACTGTTTTGTTTTTTCATCCTGAAAACCTAATCGCATCTGGATTTCCAGATGTGCCAGGTAATGATGCTGCAAAATTCAGGCCAATTCAGCACAAAACCATTTCTATCAATATTTGAGAACCAAGTATTTAACCAATCATGAAAAGTAGTACTAGTTTCAATCACGTAATCCATACTAAAGTTTAAGTGTATCCAAACCTGTTTGGGAAAGTTGCAAGATAGAAAAATATGGGTTAGAGTTTCCTCACCGCCGTTGCAAAGAGTACAGGTAGTGTTTATACGTGGAATAACTGCAGATACCCAAACCCTATTAGGAAGGTAGCAATTTATTGGTAAAAACTCTTCGTATTCTAATGAAGTAGATATAATGGATTCAAACCTCACATCGAGACATAATAATGAAATAGTACGTAAACAAACAATAATCCTCTTTTGATTAATATAAAGTTGTATTATTTTTAATCCTCTTTTTTTTTCCACTTCTCAAAAACTTGGAAAAAAATTAACTTCTTCTTGGTCTTCTATGTATGAGTAAAGGTTTCTTGGTTTTAACAATATTAGAAATAATCGACTTCGACTTATGAGCTATTTTAGTTTAGAGAGTTGTGTACATATGGCTGGTTGTTGCCAAAAAAAGGTACGCATAATTTGGTATTATAATATGGGCCCTTCACATAAAAAGGTTATGTTTTCTTTGCATATTATCAAGCATTTCAAGGGTACATATTGTACATGAATGTTCGTTTTTACTCCAAAATGAATGGAAAATTCTGAAAGAAATATTTCCCGAACCGCTATATATGTTGTAAATGTACGTATACACCATGTTTGGAGAGACATAAATCTCGCAGCCTCATTAACTTTTTTACACGCCTTGAGAACCCTCAAGCTCCTTCTATCCCCCGAGACAAGAATTTAACATGTCATAAACCTTCTGCTCATCCCTCCTTTTGTTATTTGAGACTGCGCGCTGGTTTTCAGGTGCATTAGTTGGCCTCTTAAACAAAACTCCTCCCCTTAAAGTATTAGCATGCTAGAAATGAAGAAACCAAAATATACGAAACAGTGACTTTTGATGCCCCAATAGCATATTTGTGCCGCCAATTGACCGTATCGTTTTGCTTCTTTATGGCTATTGGCTCTTTCAAGCACTGTAAATAAATCTAATACACTGAAGATGCATCAACCATAAATTCAATATTGCATTGTTTAATCGAACCAAAATGTACCTAAAGCACTTTTTGATGCACTATGCATAAAACGGCCTATATAAGCGATTGCATACACACATCACTTTTGATACATGAAAGGAATTGCACATCTAGATTTGCTATTGCATTTTCGGAAAGCATTGTGCATAATGTCCAATGAAGTGCTACTACTGTAAAAAGTTTCTTTTTTCATGATTTGAAATGGATAAAGCCGGAGAAATTCTTTATTTATTTAAAAGGAGATAGGTGCTATAAACTCTCAATTTCCACGATTATAATAGTGGAAAGATGCTATCTTGTGGTGGTATGTGGGTTGATATTGTGATTTATATAGATTTGCTGGGGGTCAGGAATTTGTTTTCGGGGTCGAGAGATATGTGGTCATTGTTGCACTTGCGTTTGTAGCGATAAGTCGTCAACCAATGAGATGGGACTAGAGCCAACTTGTGGTTTATAGACTGCATTAACAATAAACAGTTGGCCGGGACTGATGACAGTTGGGTATTATTAGATACTCAACGGAGGTTCATGGATTGAACTTCACAACTTTGGAACTCTCATCGTTGTTCTTGGATTGAACTTAATAAAAGAAAAGAAAAACAGAAACATGAGAGGACTTAAATCTAGAAACAAAAAAAGATGAAAAAATCAGTAAAGAAAAAAGGGCTCCATTAACAACTGTGCAAGAAAGAAAAACTACTTCTTCAATCTTTGAACGATACAATGGTGGGCACACACTGTTCTCGATTCTGCTGTTCCTAGCTTGGCCTGCTGCATCTTTAAATTATATTTTGCCTTACACACGGAAAAGTGACTAGCTAAGAAAGTGGTCCATTTAAACTATGACCTTTATAAGCCTGCCAAAATGCAGACAACTACAAGTCACCAGAGCTTAACTACAAGTCACCAGAGCTTAAGATTTTCAACAACGTAGATCAAATTATCTTCACGAGCTTCTCCTCTCTAGAACCCAGCAATCATATATAAGTACTCTAGTTTACAAACCATTGAGGGAATTTTAAACAAAAAACAAGAAAGAAGAACATTATGGGCAACGAGGATTTGAAGAATCCGTTGCTACATGGTGAAGAACCGGATATAGACGAAATCAAGAATTTTGGTCAATTCTGTAAGGAAGCTAAGGTCGAGAACAGAAAGCTATGGAGCTTAGCTGCGCCTGCCATCTTTACTTACGTCGCTCAATACTCACTTGGAGGATTGACACAAGTGTTTGCCGGACATCTTACTACGCTTGAACTCGATGCTTTTTCTACTGAGAACATGGTCATTGCAGGACTCGCTTTCGGAATTATGGTATGTTTCTGATTATTTGAAACCAATATACATATAGTTAGAATGCATTCATTTTACATTTTTTAATTACTAGCCCAATTCGAGGGTCAGACATGTCACCCGTGATATATGATCAATATTTGGATGTTGCAGCTAGGGATGGGGAGTGCATTAGAAACCTTATGTGGTCAAGCATTTGGAGCAGGAAAATTACATATGTTAGGAGTGTATATGCAACGTTCATGGATCATACTCAATACAATGTGTTTATGTATATTACCGCTCTACATTTGGGCAGAACCGATCTTGAAATTCTTTGGACAAAATGACGAAATTGCGGCCCTAGCTGGGAGGTTTTCGCTATACATGATTCCTCAATTGTTTGCGTATGGCTTTAATTTTCCAATACAAAAATTCTTACAATCGCAAAGCAAAATTAAGACCATGGCTTGGGTATCTGCAGTAGCAGTTGTTTTCCATTTAGTCTTGTGCTGGTTACTTATAGTGAAGTTACATATGGGGTTACCTGGTGCAGCTATTGCTCTTAATGTTTCTTGGTGGCTTGTGGTTTTGGGTCAGTTTGCTTACATTTATTTGGGTTATTGTCCTGGTGCTTGGACTGGTTTTAGTATGAGTGCGTTTTGTGAATTGGGTGCATTTGCAAGGCTTTCTATTGCTTCAGCCATCATGATGTGGTATGCTCTAATTCTCTTTCTTCTCCCTCAAGTTAGAAATTTTATCTGGTAACTGAAAGATTTCTAGTTAACCAGATCAGTTTTTTTTTTTTTTTTTTTGTAATATATATAATCAATTACAACAGTTGTTCATGCACTCCCAATTCAGCTTCAAATTCTATGATGCAGTCTAGAGATGTGGTATCTGATGCTCCTCGTCGTGTTAGCAGGACAATTGGAGAACCCTACACTTGCAGTAGCTGCCATATCCATCTGGTATTTATTTTTTCGAAATCTCATATTTCCATTCAATGTCCAAGAATAGCCTAAATGTTGTTTAAGTACTTCCTAACATTGTTTAATGGATAACAATGACAGCACCAACCTCAATGGATGGGAGCTTATGATTTTCTTAGGGTTCAATGCTGCAATCAGGTATAGCGAGCTTACATTCGATATATGTAATGGTCAACTGTTAAAAGTTATGTTGACTGATGAGATCTTACGTTATTTAGTTTTTTTTTTGTTATGTAAAGTGTGAGGATCTCAAACGAACTTGGAGCAGGAAGACCAAGAGCTGCCAAATTCGCCATATTAGTCGTTGTAATATCAGCATTAGCTATTGGGATATCCTTCTTTGCTTTAGTTTTGGGTCTGAGAAATGTATATGCTCTACCATTTACAAGCAGTCCTGAAGTTGCTAGTGCTGTCTCTCATCTTGCCTTCATCTTAGCTTTGACCTTGTTATTTAACAGTGTTCAACCAGTCTTAACAGGTACAACTTATAACTCTCAGAGACTCCTCGGCTGAAACTCTCTTTAAGAATGTTAACTCTTTACATGTAATTTTGGTTGCAGGTGTGGCTATTGGAGCTGGTTGGCAATGGTTGGTAGCTTATGTTAATCTTGGATGTTATTACATTGTTGGTCTTCCTCTAGGATTTTTACTTGGAAAATATTTCAATTTGGGAGTTCAGGTAATTTTTTAGTTGATGAAATCAAGTAAGCTAATAATAGATTATAAATTAAAGTTCGCATTGCAATTGCTATCACGTTGTACTCTTTATTGCATTGCAGGGAATATGGACTGGAATGGTCAGTGGAGTGGGTTTGCAAACTCTAATACTACTAATCATCACTCTGAAAACAAATTGGAGCAAAGAGGTCTATCTTTCTTTCCCTCTCTCATTTTCTTGTTAACTTGATGAATGTTCAACGAATTAGATTATTCGTACGCTCAACATCCCATAACAAAATAAAAACCGACTGCAGGAACTGTTTTTTTTTTTAAAATACAACTGCAAGAACTATAGTTCGTGGACAGCTACTATTCAACTAATAATTCTTCATTACACCGTGTATAGGTTTCCCTAGCTGATTCGAGAATCAAACAATGGGGTGGATCCGGAGATGACCCTGAGGAAGTTACTAGAAGTACTGAAAAATCTCCCCACAGCGACTTAGGTTTCGCGCATGTACTTGTTAATGCTCTCATTCGAAACATAAAAGCTCGGCTGCACAGGCAACAAGCATCTTCAGCACCTCGAGCAAGAAAACCAACAACCATAAGTTTGCTACAAGAGTTGATTACAGGGCAACAAAGACTTGAGAGAAGAGTTGATTGTATCCAGGAACAATTAATGTTCTCAGTTTCACAATATTCGGAGCTTGCTGGAGGGTTGGCTGAGATTTCCACCAAATGGGCAGATTCAGAAGACTCTGATGATTCACAAGAAGAAGAAGATGATGATGCTTAAATCCTTCTTTGAAATACGTTTTTCTACTTAAACAACTTTGGTTATGTTTTAAGTTGTTGTTTATTTTCATATGCTTGGTTCGTTGAACTGTTGAACTCCTTATATGTTTTAATTGGATGTTTGAGTTTTTATGCATAATATTAATTGTTTTGATTAGCTTGTATTTCTCGTATCTGTATTCAAGTTCTCTATGTATGATCCCTAAGCAATTTAAATCCTTTTGCAAGAAAGATATTTTATATCATTCTCATAAGTTAAGAGAATGATACACACTAGAGAGTGTTCTTAAATGAACTAGTGCTTTATTGAATATCTTTCTTAAATCTCTCCTTGTTGTGAGGAATTTAATTAGATTGGGAAGATTAGTATACTCACTGGATTGTACGTTCAAAACCTTGGCCTTGGAAGACTCTCTTATGCTCATCATATCGAGATCATATGAGTAGTATGATTCTTGAGTTTTCTCTTATGCTCATCATATATATCCTATTTTAAACTCTTTGTCAACTTTTGAGACAGAAAGGGGAGAGATTAGTGGAAATTCATACTACTTCGATATATAAGACTCATACAGCTTCTTAGGGGGAGAGAATAAATACGTGTAAATGTATGAAAATGCATATATACAAGAGAGAGTAAGACGAAGAAAATATCACATAGAAAAATACAGGTCTTCAAAATGTTGTTGACACCAACAAAGCAAATCGATTGATCAACTGAGGCTTTGAAGATTCAGAAAGCTGTTAAGAACTAAGAATTAATTAGTGCCCGTACAGCTACTTATACTTCTTTTTTCTTTTTGTTTTTTTTACTAGCAAAGGAAACTTATACTTCTTTTAAGACCAACCAATCGTACTTCCAAATTCAAGAATAATTCCAAGTTGAATCAAGAAAGCCTAACTGTGACGTGAAGGAACAACCTATTGAATGCATGCAATCTTTCTTATTTAACGGGCCCATATGTAGTTGGCACTTATTATTAGACTATATTATGAACGTATAATTTTAAGTTACCTCGAAAATACTGCAGATTCATAAGTGAATTGGAAATATAAATAGTTAGTTGTAACATATGTGTTAAAGTTCAAAAAAGTGTTATTTCTTCACCAATGAAAAAACCATTATTAAAAAATCTGTTAATAATCAAGGAGACCTGGCAAATTGATAATCGTTACAGTGAATATAGAACTAGGGTTTGGAAAAGGTTGTTAAATCCGTTACAATGCAAGGATAGGTGGCGACTTGAACCCATCACCGTCAGGTGTTACGAAAGTATACCACAAAATTGGTTAAAAAGATCAAAATGAATAATTTTTGGGTGAAAAAAACGTCTAGGTTTTGATATTGTTTAAATGGACAAAAATGTTAAAATAGTCGGGATGTAACAGTTTCATCATACCCATTTTCAAATACTTTTCCTTATTTTTAATTTACATCAGGATGCATCCAGTTTCATCCTTGCTATTTTTTAAATTTATGCCAGGATGAATCCAGTTTCATCCTTACAAAAAAAAATTGTCAATTTCACCCGTAATAATTTTTACTCGTCCATTAGAACCATGTTTTAAAAATATTTGGACAAATGACCCATTTTCTGAAAGTATACGATAACTATCACAACCCCAGTGTTACAATCAATTCTGAGTTACACCAACTAGGAGTAAATCGGCTGTGTCAATTACGTTACATCAACTGTTACGACAGAATTGTTACAGTCGAACTGTTATTGAACCTCGCATTTCAGTTTAACTATAACACCTTAATTAGGCTATTTTTCCAGCATTACTAATCATAACATCGTGGTAACGGTTTTAACGTTTGAACATGTAACAGAAACAAGCATGCCACATTTCTAACATCTTTTTTGTGTTCTGGAAATCTGGTTATAATTGCATTATAATGTCACAAAGAGGCTATTTTCAGGAAGTGTGTTCCCCATCATTGCTCTGATTCCTTTCTTTTGTCAGTAAGTTCTCCAAGTGAGTCTGTCTTAATAAGTGACATAAAAAATTAAACGTTAATCCGGTTTCCTTAATTCTAAAATAATAACGATAATTAGTTTGTAATAAGATAAAAATTAACTAACAAAATATTACCTTTATTATAAAAGATAACAAATGAAGTATGCTTGGTTTGTTTTGTGCACACTATTTAAAAATTGCGTACAAAATTGCACCCAACTTGAAGTTTGAATTGGAGTCATTCCCATCTTTAACTAATAGGTCATTTCATTTTTGTTTTGTACTATTCACAAATGGCGACATGACATTGGATTCGACTTTTTTGTTTTTGGCGTGTGAGTTATTAGATGACCGGCAGTTGCAGCGATGTGTCAACTAATCATATTAGTTGTACGTAATTATGATGTAGATGCAGCTCTTAGGTACTATATAAAAAGCACGCTCATCAGGTATGCTTAGTTCTCATCATAAACTTCCCATGCATTCCTTTTGAGTCCTCTTCTCTCTGGCTAAGTTCAAGCTGATAAACAACATAAGTATTGAGCAGGGATCGATCGATGTTTTCAAAAACTTTAATAATTCATTTGTTCAAATACTAGGTTCGGTCAATCAGATCGAACCATCTGTAGAAATGTCGGCCATGGAAGCAAATACCAAATGGATGAGCCGTACTAAAGTTGTATTGCTGATGCTTTGTTTGGTTGCTGCGGTATCTCTTACTGTCACGGTTTTCCATGTATATGATCAAAACCAACAACTGAACAACCAGGATTTCGTTACTACTGGGTATATATATACATACATCTATACGTGCTTGTTCGCTTATAGTTTCTCATAAATTATCTTATCTGTCTATTATTAACGTTTTCTATTTATTTTTTTATTTCTTCAGGAATTTGAAGGAGGCATTCCAACTGAAAATCGAAATTGGATACATTTCTGCAGCATCTAATTGGTTGAAGAACCTTATCTTCAATGGATTTTGGGGAGGAAGAAATGGGCCAACTAATTCTGAAATAATTAGTGGGGGGGAGAACCATGAAGGATTGGATCTTGATCTGGATCGTAGAGTAATTAGTCC
The DNA here is from genome assembly GCF_003573695.1 of Papaver somniferum. Lineage (NCBI taxonomy): Eukaryota > Viridiplantae > Streptophyta > Magnoliopsida > Ranunculales > Papaveraceae > Papaver > Papaver somniferum. Next base: position 1,556,945 of record NW_020650415.1, read on the forward strand.
AAATTTATCGTCTTGTCATGATTCTCATGCAGTACCAGATGGAACGATGATTAATTGCTGTCCACCTAAACCGGAATCAGAAGAAGACATAATCGATTTCGAGTTACCAGCTCCATCAACTCTCCGTGTTCGTAGACCTGCTCATCTACTTGACGATGAATACATTGCTAAGTACGAGAAAGCCGTGGCTATCATGAGATCCCTCCCTTACACCGACCCAAGAAGCTTCAAGCGCCAGGCTAATCTGCATTGTATCTATTGCACAGGCTCTTACAACCAAAAATACTCCAATTCCATCCCCTTTTATGTCCACAGGAACTGGTACTTCTTTCCTTGGCACAGAATGTTTTTATACTTCCATGAGAAAATTCTTGGAGATCTCATTGGAGATGAAAACTTTACGTTGCCTTTCTGGCAGTGGGATACACCAGAAGGAATGTCATTTCCTAGTATGTATATGAAAGGAGCATTGGTCGACAAAGAGCGCAATCCTTCTCACCTCTCTCCTCAGTCGACAGTTGACCTCAGTTACCACTATAATGAAACTGAACTCAGTCGCGGAGATTTAATATCAAGTAACCTTGCTTTCCTGTATAACCAATTTGTTTCAGCAGCTACAACGTATGAATTATTCATGGGTTGCCCTTTTAAAGTTGGTGAAGCGGGTGAATGTTATGCGCTAGGGACAATGGAAGCTGCACCACACGACACAGTACATGGCTGGGTCGGAAAATTATCCAATAATTATCATCAAAACATGGGTGCCTTCTTTTCAGCAGCTAGGGATCCTACTTTTTTTGCACATCATGCCAACATCGATAGAATTTGGGAAGTCTGGAGAAAATTGGGGAATTACAAAAGAGACATTGTGGATCCTGACTGGCTAAATGCATACTTCTACTTCCACAATGAGAAGTCACAACTTGTTCGTATAAGAGTTCACCAAATCTTAAATATAACCGCCATGGGCTACAGATATCAGAAGGTCGACTTGCCTTGGTTGAATGTTAAACCTAAGCCATCAGTATCACCAAAAAACGCTCAAAACAAACCGAAGATGAACATGAAAAATTATAGTACAGGAGGATCTGACCAAGAGTTGAACAATGTATTGCAACTGGTGACTGAAAAAAGTTCATGCTTTGAGCCTAATGGTCGAACTTTAGACAATAATCTCAAAGTAAGGGTTTATCGACCGAGAAAGAACAGGAGCAAGAAAGACATGGAAGAAGAGGAGGAAATTTTGGTCGTCTATGGCATAGATGTGAAGACAGATATGTTTGTGAAGTTTGATGTTTTTATTAATTTGGGGCTCGATGGCTGTGAAAAGACTAGTGATATCAATCTTGGTCCAGAGTCGAGAGAATTTGCAGGGACTTATGTTAAGTTACACGATGGTGTTAGGAAAGTTATGAATGAAGGTGAAACAATGACTGAAAGGAAGAGCAAGACTGATCTTAAGTTGGGAATCTCGGAGTTACTAAAAGATCTTGAAGCAGATGAAGATGAAAGTATTTTGGTTACATTGGTCCCGAGAAATGGTTCCGGAGTCAACACTACCATAGACGGGGCTCGCATTGATTTTATGCCACGATATACCCAATAAATGAAGCTTTCATAGCCATTTTCGTTATCTATTTGAATAAGAGCCATTTTTCGTGTTCCATATATGTGTAAGAATTGTTTGGATCTTCGCTGACAGCGAGACCCTGTCCCCACTTAACCACCTGTTGTAACAGGTGTGGGATTTTAATCTAAAAGGCCTCCGTGCTATGTAAGGAGATGCCCAAACTTATTAGGCACCACATGTACTTTCTCTTATTTCATGTGGGACTATCCTAGCTATACATATGTGGTTTACATCGCGCCACATACTCGAACAAGAATTTGTTTCTTTTTTCCCTAATTAATTTGCTAAGTTTGTTCGAGTTATTTTCCACTTTGATAATAAAACGTTCCGACAAGCTTGATAAGTTTGTTCGGTCTTGAAGCTATAAGTTTGCTCAGTCTGCTCTCTTTTATGTTTGTAACCTACAATGGTGGTGTACTCCGCTAGCTGTTCTCACATCAACCCTTGAAGTTGATGGGTCTTTGTAATGATGTAATATGTTTCGTGTTGTATGAAGTTCATGTTTGTTTTTCAGAGAAAAGAAACAAAAATACAAGAACTTGGTGTTTGGGAATCAGTATATTTTGGTATATATTCCAGAGCCCATTTGGTTAGTAATATAGTCGAAAAAAAAGTTAAATTTAAAAACATCCACGTCAGATGAAGATTTTGACGTAATTTATTCTTTTGATCAAAGTATGGTTTTCAGTCTCAGGTATTCTGATTTCTGATCTGTACTTTCTCTGGCCGTCTTCTCTATCGTTGTCTGCCTACTGTGATTGCTTTTTGTCCCTGATTTCGGTAGTTGATCCGCAATTTTCCTATTATCTAGGTCGGATGGACTCGAGATAACTTAAATCTCATCCGGTCTGGGTAGAGCTGGGTGTCACTTAAATTCCCTAGTCTGTTGATTATTCTGATGCGTCAAAATTTAGGTCGGTAAATATCCTCGTCTGGCAGTCACATCCGTCAGAGAATTATTTGTTCTTTTTTTTTTGTTCCGTCAGAGAATTATTTATTCTTTTCTTGTTCCACAGAGTGGTTTTATTTATCCTCGAGCCATGTAAGGTCATCCAGAAAAGATGTATCTCTCCTTCTGTGATGATATTAGAACAGTCGGACCGTATTGCCAAACTAGTAGCACAAAGTGTAAATTTGTCCTTACGACTACATGGAGTGGTCTCCTAAACACTACCACCTAGACAAAAAGACTAGGATTTTTTTTAGGAGCACGACCCCCAACCTCTCCGGAGGGAGAAAGATGGGATATCATCAGATCACTTGATGATTCCCGGTTAAAGAGCAAATGGCCATTTTAAAACACACCTTTTTTATTCTCGTTTGGGGCCCCAAACGAGAATAAAACAATTGGGGGGCTTGACCAATTTATACCCACATCATAAATTATAGCGGGAGTCAAAAAATAGGGAGAAAATACTATTTTACCCTTCCTACTTAAAAACTTATTAACACTAAACATTGACCCCCAATTGTATCAAAATCAGAAACTCTTCTCCTTCCCCTCACTCTCCCCCTCCCCCTCTTTCTCCTCTCCCTCCACGGTTTGTTTTCTCCTCCATTGACGACCAATTTTTTTTTTCCTTCGTCGATCCATCATCGTAATCGTTATGAAAAACTTTAATCGACGATTAACTTCCTCTACAAACATGGCTCGAACAAATGAGTACAAAGGAAAGTTTGCTAACCCTAATTGAAGATTAATCTTAAAACTAAGGTTGCAGTATCAAGCCGGGAAGAATTAGAGAAACAAATGGCGTCGATTAGAAAGTAAGTGAACTAAAACCCACATTTATTTCGATTATTTGTCTCTGTTTTGATTGTTTGATTGATTTTTGGAATCAATTTTTTTAGTTTCAGTGATAGGGTCGTCAGTCTGTGTTTTCCTATTACTTGACGACTCTATTCAAGCATGTATAATCTATGAAAAATCGTTAGTTTATTTGATGTTTAAGTCAACAATTTTAAATCTGCTACTGCAAAATTTTTGTCCTAGATTTGAATATGTTGATGACCCTTTTGTGTATGATAACGATCCCAATTGAAATACGAACCGTCTCTCTGTCCCAAATATTGGAAGAGTCATCAAGATATCTATTTAGGTCGTCATTGTACATTTTTTCCCTAAATTAGAGTCGTTACCTCTATATGTTGATGTTGAAAAAAATCATACTCTTTGTCCAAAATATTGATAGGGTCATCACTTATATCACATAGAGTCGTCAATGTTTTAAACAGGGTCGTCGTCTTCTGTTCTTAGAGTCGTCATGTACTATATGAGAGTCGTTTTATTTTTAATGAATATTGTGACGACCCTTGTTCTGATATATACCCACTCCTCCTTCCATACCAAAGAAAGGAAAGAAAAACATGCCCACTCCTCCCTCTAAACCTCCCCGACACACCAGATAATTGAATGTCGGTCCATTCCGAGGAAGAAAGCCGGATGAGGTACCATTGTCTATGAACGAACCAAGAGACCCAGTTAATGATTCGTCTGATTCTTCCACCCCTGTTGTATCTGTTACCGGGAGCGATGCAAAAGAGGAGGAGGATGATGAAATTCTGGAACAAGAAGAGATTAATGTTGATGGCAATGGTGGTAATGGTGGTCATGATGAAAATTGTGGTGGTAATGGTGGTGATGATGGAAATGGTGGTGGTAATGGTGTTGGTGGTGATCATGATAATGATGATGATGAGGAGGAGGAAGATAATGATGGTAACGATGGTAATGGTGGTGGTGGTGATGATGATGAGGAGAAGGAGGAGGATAATGATGGTAACAATGGTAAGGGTGGTGGTGGTGATGATGAGGATGCTGATGAGGAGAAAGAGGAAGAGCAGCCGAAACCGTCGAGACGGAAGGATGGAAAGCCAATTGCAGAGAGCGCGAGTCACATTCCTGACGAACATTTGTTGCTTACACGTCTTTCTAGTAGTAAAGCCAGAGGAGAACCCAGAGATGGCTGTACAGTTTTATTTGGATATCCCGGAACGTGGTGTCGTACCATCTACGAAACAATCGTAACAATATTAACTTTGTTTTTATATTTGATTTGTTGATTTGAACTTTTTTTTTTAATATTTACTTTAATACTTTATTATTCCTTTGTAGGATCATAAGAATGTCGTTCGTCTTTTCAAGCGGAAATCTTCTTATGTGAAAATGTCCACGTAGGATCTAAAGGATGAATGTCAAAGAGTGAAAGATATTATTGAAAACTCTGTTCTGTATGCTGCTGTTGTGAACTCTGTGGTTGGATATGACAAGGTTGCAGTGTCAAGTTTCTGCGAGAGGTTCTACGGCGAAACCTATACATTCCAATTACCCTTTGGCGAGATGGCATTGACACCCGATGATGCAGATCAGATATTAAGGCTCCCGGTCGAAGGAAAATCAACCAATGACAAGTTTAAGAAGAAGCTTAGTTGGGAAGAAATTTATGGATTAACCGAGAAATTGTTTGGCTGGGATAAAGAGACGACATGTGGCCGTTTCGTAAAAGGAAAGACATACCTGAAGAAAGAGTTCAAACTCGTTGATATTAGGGAGATGTTTGCTGGAACACTAATCAAAGAAAAAGATGATGGTCTCTCTGATATGGAATTTCGCTATGCGACGGCTTGGTATTTCCTGTACACCCTTGCGTAGGTTATATTTCCCGACAGCAAGGGTAACCGGGTGAGTGTCAACCTTCTTAAACTTTTGGATCCTTCGGAAGATGTGAACAAGTACTCTTGGGGGACTGTCATGGTAGCACATTTAAATTATCAATTATCAAATGCATCTCGGTTACGATCTTCTCAAGTTCATGGAAATACGGCTATACTCAAGGTAATGTTTTATTGATTGAACCAAGTTGTCTCCTCTTTTTATCCTCTATTTATGCTTTTTTGTACTTTGAATATTTTTATACCAATCGAAATGTTTTATTTGATTTTAATTGTTGTCAATTGTAGGTACGAATTTACGATCGCTTCCTTTTATTGTTCAAAGACAATCCCGACGTCAAAATCAACCCAGAATGGAACAAAACTAAACCAAGAGAGACTCGATACTTGTTCAGTGGCTTTCAGGACAAGGACCAAAACAATGCGTTCTTAGAAATGCGCCAAAAACTGAACAACATCACTGCTAAAGAGGTAATCTTTGATCCTTATAAGAATGATAAGGTGAGTGCAATGGAAGATGTCGACTCTTGACGTAAAAACACACACCAATCTGTTCAGTTTTCTTAATGGGTCGTTCCGGTGTGTAAACAAAAGAAATGACGACTTTTTTGTATCTGCAAGGGTCGTCAATTTTTCAATATATAAGGTGACGACCATATTAGCAGTTAATGTGTGTTTTAAATTCACCTAATGTGGTTGAGTCGACCAACGGACAAAAATTCAAAAAAAAAATGACAGTTGGGTGACTCAAGTCTATAAATAGAGACCCATATATCACCTCTTCCTCACTCAAACCATAATTCTCAACATTCACAACCTTTCTCATAGATTTAACATTCAAAAGGAAAAAGAAGATATCTTCAAGATGACTACTCCCTACACTTCAGAAGAGAATTGTACCATTACGAGAGCTTGGTTGACAGTCACAAACCACTTTGAAAGTCTAGACAAAGACATTGATGAAACATCGGATGCTTGGAGGAACCGCGTATTCATCATTTTTGTCGCGTTGGACGGAAATTGTAACTCAAGGTCTTTGAAACTCGTCAAGGAACGGTTCCAGGAGATAAAATTGGAATGTGATGCTTTCAAAAGAGAATTTAAGGCTGTAAGGGAAGCCATGCCCAATATGTTGGGTGTTATAAGAGTAAGTAGTTAAACAAGAGGTAAAACTTATCAAAAGCTTTGAACAATACTAACTAAGTTTTTGTTTTGTGTTTTCAGTTGGGGAAGGCGTATGCGCGATTTGAGGTGCTTCGTGGGAAAAAGTTTGAGTTCGACCATTGATACTTTATCTTGGAGGGAACTATGTATAATTACGCCAATTATGGTTAAGTGTATAAGTGCACCGTTATTATGTATTGTATTTCATTTCATTCACTGCAACGCTATGCAAGGTGTATGCCTTTTACGATTCAATCAAATCAAAAATTATGATAATCCAGTGCAAGGGTCGTTAGCATATTAATTAAGAAACCGAACGACTATACAAAAAATTTGAAATGTCTGGCTAGGGTCGTCATCTTCTTTGAATACATATATGACGAATCTAAGTGTTTTATTTACTGAGAGTATTGGATTTAGAGTCGTTTGTATGTAAACAAAAAAAACTAACGACCCTTTGTGACCTAGTAAAAAAGGGTCGTCAATGTTTATCACACCACCCTAACGATTTTTCATAACCTAGGAAAGTTGCAGGTTTTAATCGTCATTGGGAGTGTCAATATAGTGACGACATTCTAGAGTCGTTTGGGTATTAACAACCCCGACTATGACGACCCTTACACTGAGTTCTTCAATGGTGTGGATGATTCGACCACTTGGACCAACAAACAGACAAATCTAAGGGTATAAGATGTTGACCTGATTGTTTTGAGCTTGGGGTTCCTCATTTGTAGTGTTGGTTCCATCATTTTGAGCAATGGGATCTTCATTTGCACCATTGTTCATAGCTTCCTCTATCAACATCTCCTTATCAAACATCCAATCAATTTGATTAGTTGAGACAATCTTTCCATCAACACAATCATTGTTGTTGTTTGAAGCTTCATCAACATCATTTCCTCCACTAGAATCACTCATTTCAAATAACCCTAACTTTCCCCCAAAAACTCAACCTCTCCTTCTCCACAACACAAAAACACAATATTCCTTTTATCCAAAAATTATCCCCAAATTTGATTCTAATCTAACGAAACTAATTAACATCTTAATCCACTTAACTAACTTAATCATATGTAATAATTTAAGGGTAGTTTTGGCATTTTTAAAAAATTAGGATAAGGGATATCCTCCAAACGTTATTTCATGACCCTTTTTGTCCTCTAGTGTGAGGCCCCCAATTGTTTTTTGGAGCTCCAAATTAAACGAGGTTTTTTATTTATTGCAATAGCAAAGTCTCCCCCAAAACCAACGTTTGAAAGAAAAAACTATTTATGAAATTCCGGTTCACCAGACTTGTAGACCTATATTCTGGTTCACCGCAGTTGTTTAAGAACATAAGTAACTGAAAGTGAAATAAATAATATTTTAGTTTGGTCACACAAGTAATATTCCATTTTCTTTATTCCATCATGGATAACAATGTTTCTGGTCCAGCAAATTGACACGAATCAGTCTTCTTAAGACTTTCGTTTCTAACATAATGTCCGCTGAGCTACCGATAGATGATGGTTTTTACTCTAGTTTGATTTTTTCCAGCAAGTTACTTTTCATTTTATGTGTTTTGATGCGTTTCAAGAAGTACCTAATCAGATTTTACATAGCCTCTCAAATGGATAATTAGAGCTAGGGAAACAATAGTAAAAACAAAAAATTTGATCCTGCATGATAAAACTAAACATAATCAATTTAATTATACTATATGATTTCACTGTTAGGCATATGTATTTAACGTATCATTATTGTCTTGGCAACTATTCTCTAAACTAAATAAAAAATGAATAGTAGAAGAATCATAGAAAAAAAGTTGTTCCGGAATAATCTTAGTAGTCATATTTGATAACAACACAACAGTGACGAATCCAGAACTTTTAATTGGGTGGGGAAATATTAGTATTAGTTGGACAATGAAAATAAAATGGTCACGAATCAATTAATATTTTTGGCAGTAAAAAATTACTAACCCTTATGTATATTACACAATAGTTAGTAACATCTATCTATCACAAGCGACCATAACATAAAATAATGTAAGGAAAGAGTTCAGTAACACTTATATTACAAAGAAAGTATCAAAAAAAAAATGGTTGAGCCAGGGATCCACCCACCTCACTACTGGCTCCGTTCCTACCACACAACCAAAGATGTCTGATAGATTTCCTAAAAAATAAGATTAAAAATGTTTATAACTATTGCTTTGTAGAAATCGGATTGTTGCTAAAAATTTGCAACTTGTATCTTGGTCCATGATGGCTTTTTTATTGATTTTGACAATTGGGTAGTCCTAAAAAATTGGTTGGGCCAGGGATCCACCCACCTCACTTGTGGCTTCGTCCCTGCCACACAACCAAAGATGTCTGATAGATTTCCTAAAAAATAAGATTAAATTTTTTTATAACTGTTGCTTTGTAGAAATCGGATCGTTTCACAAAATTAGCAACTTGTATCTTGGTCCATGATGGCTTTTTTATTGATTTTGACGATTGGGTAGTTCTACGAGGAAAGCATACCACTGACTAATAGGTTCATAAAAAGTGGCGAAAAACCTTCCCTCTCATAAAATGTTACAGTGGTTATTGAAGACATTAGAGAAAAAGTTACAAAAAATAACCTCGTATAAATTATCTGTAAAGGATGTGGGTTACCCCAGCCGTGTTCACGACCCTTTTCATAGTTAGGACCTAAAATTCAACTTTCAATAATTCCTCAATCTGGTGGTTGTTATTTCAAAATGAAGTTTAGTTGGTTGTTGACCTGTTTGGACAATCATGGTTAATTTTACATGGATAAATCAAGTTCTTTAATATGTGGCGAACAATACATGGGGTCTTCAAATAAATAAAAATAATAGCTATGTTTATTTTGTCAGGCCCATGTTAAACGTGTCTTTACCTTCACATCACAGATAAGCCTTCTTGAACTACAATTTCAAATAATTTTTAAATTTTAAGGTATGATTTGTTGTTGCTGAAAGACGTATAGTTGGGCATTGGTTAGGTTCCTCCCAAAGACTTTTATCAAGTTCGTTTGGAAGTGGAATTAAAGGTATCAATTAAGCTCTTTGTTTTCTTGAGATATTGTTTACCTTTTTCCTTATTTATCTAATTAGGTTAGTTATTGATTTATTTGGATAAATATGATCTCATAGTATGGGGTCAATTATATATGGGCCATCCTATCAAAATCAAAAATAATATGTTTTCTTTGCTAAACATGTTATGTACGTGATTCTGCCTTCATATGAAAGTTAGGTCATCATGGACTTTAATTTGAGATGATTCCTCAATTCAAATGTCTGACTTGTTGTTGCCGGAGAATGTGTGGTGTATTGTCGCCTTATTTGTGTCATTAAGTTTTTTGTTGCCTTGTTTGGTAGACATAATCTTATAATATAGGCCCATTATATATGGCCATCAACTAAAGAATTTTTTTTTTCTTTGTCAGGACGGTGTTGTACATGTTCACATTCACATCATGGTTAGGCTTTCCCAAACTACAATTTAAAATAATTCATAGTTTGGAGATATGATAGGTTGTTTCCAAAAAAAAGTGTGATTGGTCTTTCTCTTATTTGTTAGTTAGGTTAGTTGTTGCTTCAATAACCATATACTAATAATATGGGGTCAGTTATATATGGGTCTGTTGAACAAAAAAAGATTATATTTTCTTTGTTTTCCATGCAAGATAGATGTTTCTTCAAATCATAATTAGGTCTTCTTGAAATTACAACCTAAAATAATTTGTCAGCTATGGTTGTTGTTTCCAAAAGAAGCATAGTTGATTGTTTTTCTATTCAAATAATCAGAATCTTATAACACGGGGCCCACTAGATATAGGCATGTCAAATAGAAAAACAAAAAAATTATTCGTAGGCATTCACTATACGTGATTCCACCTTTACATCAAAATTAGGTCAAGCTGAAATTTAACTTAGAATAATTCCACAATTTTGTTATATGATTTTTTTGTTTCCAAAAGATGCGTGGTTGGTAGTTGCCTTATTTGTATAATTAAGTTTGTAGTTTCTTTGATTGGATCAACATAATCTATCTATAAATGTAGGTCCATTATATATGGGCTATCAAACCATATATAATTCAACAAAGAATATGTTTTATCTTTTTCCACATTCAAACTACCGTTAGGCCTTCCCGAACTAAAACTTGGAATAATTCCTTGATTTGGAGGTATTATTGGTTGTTGTCAAAACAAGTATAGTTCAAGAAAGAAAACAATATCTCAATAAAACAAGGAGCTTGATTGATACCTTTAATTTCTACTTCCAAAAGAGCTCGTGAAAAGTCATGGAACGAACCCGACGAATACCAAACCATACATTTTTCAACAACAACAAATCATACCTTCTAATTAGGATTTATTTTATATCGAAGTCCAAGACGGCCTAACTGGAATGTGAAGGTAAATACATGCGTTTACCATACGCCTATATAAGTAAACATTGCCTTCTTTTATATATATTTTTTAAGGCCCCATATAAAGTTGGCCACATTTACATCACAACTAGTCCTTCCTGAACTACAATTTGGAATCATTCCTGAAAATGGGGATATTTGTCGCTAAAATAATTATGGTTGGTCTTTGCTTTATTTGGATAACTATAATAATACGGGATCAATCATATATGGGTCCTTCAAATAAAAAAAAAAACTTTTATTTTCTTTATTTCCCATACATTGTAGGTGTTTCTTCTTTACATCAAAATTAGCTATGTCTGGCTGAAATTCCAATCTAGAATAATATCTCAATTTGGTGCCAAAAGAAGTATAGTTGGTTCTTGTGGTATTCAAATTTTCATAATCTCATAATATGCGTCCAACAATATCGGCTCGCAAAATGAAAAAAGCTAATGGTTTGTTTATTATCCAGATATTATACATATTTCTGCCTTAATATCACAATTAGGCCTTCCCCAATTTTAAATTGGAATATTCCTCGGTTTTGAAATATCGTTGTTGTTTCCAAAAGAAGTATAGTTGATTGTTTCCATGTTTGAATAATTATAGTTTCATAACACGGGGCCACCATTTTATAGGCCCCAATAATTAAAAGAAGGGTATGTTTTTTCAAGATTGCATTTGATGCTTCTATACCTTCAAATCATAGTTAGGTTTTCTTGAAGTTCAACTTGGAATAGTTTTTGAAATTTCAGATACCGCTAGTTGCCGCCAAAATAAATATGATAAGTTGTTTCCTTTATTTGCATAATTAGGTTTGTGGTTCTTTATTTAGATAAACATAATCTTATAACATGGGGCCAATTATTTATGGGTCCGTCAATTATAAAACACAAGTTTCTTTCTTATGGAATCATACATGTTTCTTCCTTTACATCACAGTTAGATTTCCTGAAATTCAACTTGAATAATTTATCCATTTGGAGGTATGGTTGTTGTTTCCAGAAAAGGTATAGTTGGTTGTTTCCTAATCAAATAAATAATAATATTATAATATTAGGATAATCAGATACGATCCAGGAAAATAAAATAAGCTTATGTTTTCTTTGTGGTGGGAGGATTCACGGACAATTTTATATGGACACTATACATACAAGATAGAACCAAAAAATGAAAAATTTGAATGCAAATGACAACAGATTTCAACCCAATATTTTTATAATATGTTTCTTTTATTAAATTCTATATTCCTACCAAAAATGATCACAATTCGATATATCAAGCCTCACCATCTACCAATTTTAATTTCAATTGTTAATTTTAAAAGATTGATTTACAAAGTGGTAGATGGTGACGTTGTACGTCTCAGATTGTGCTTATTTTTGTTAGGAATGTATAGTTTAATAACATGAATATATAATTAAAATATTGGGTTCAAATTCATTGTCATTTAGAGTCTAAAGAAATACTGGTCCAATCTTGTATGGATAGTGTCCATGAATCCCCTCTCTTCTTTTTAATGCTTGTGTTGCGCTTGTATATACCTTCACATCGCAGCTAGGCTTTCTTGAATTTCAACTTGTAATAATTTTTTATATTGGAGGCTCGATTGATTGTTGCCAAAAGATGTTTGATTGGCTGTTGAATTGTCTGTATAATTAGGTTTGTTTTTCCTTATTTGGATAAAGATAATCTTATAATACGATGTCAATCATATATAGGCCCATCAAATAAAAAAATAAAAAAAGATCTATGTTTTTCTTACATACCTTCACATTACAGATAGGCCTTCTTGGGCTTTCAACTTGGAAACATGGTTGGTTGTTGGCCAAATATTGTATATAATTGGTTGTTCCTTTATTTTAATAATAAGGTTCATTTTCTTTGGTTATATTAAAAGTCTTATATATGACGCCAACAAGATATGGGGTCGTCCAATAAAAAATGATAATGCTTTCTTTGTTATCTAGGTGGTGTACATGTTTCTGATGTCACATCACAGTTAGTCATTCCTGAATTTGAAGTTGGATTTTTTTCAAGGGTCGGGATCCTGTATCAAAAGGATTTGACAAAGCTTTTTGACAAACCCGGGTAGCCACCAGATATTATATATCTAACGATTCTAATTATAGATGACGTGGTTGTTTCCTCCAAATTGAGAAATATCCCAAGTTGCATTTTAGGAAAGCCTAATTGTGATGTCAAGGAAAAAACACGTAAAATGCATGGCAAACATGTCAACACAATTGGTTGTTTCCGTATTCAAATAATCATAATTTTACAATATGGGGCCAACTAGATACGTAAAACAGGAAAAAAAAAACATATGGTTTCCTTGTTAGGCATGCACTGGACATTTAAATCGCATTAAGGATTTTCTGAACTTCAACTTGGAATAATTCCTCATTTAAGAAATATTGTTTATTTTGAAAAGTAAAATGTAAATATGGGTGGTTGTTCCCCTGTTATTAACAATCGATTTCATTTTATTTGGCTACAATCATAATGTTATAATATGGGTCCATTTTATTTACCTTCACATTAGTTAGGCCTTTGTAAGATTCACCTTGGAATACATTTATAATTTGGAGATATAGTTCTTATTTAGAAAAGAGTTATAGGTCTTTGCCAAATTTGAATAATTATTGTCTTATCATACGGGCTTACTAGATATGGGCCCAAAAATAAAAATAGGTTATGCTTTCATTTGCAAGTTCTGTGTTACCCGTGTTTCAACTTTCACATCACAATTAGGTGTTTTTTGACTTCAACTAAGAATAATATCTGAAACTGTAGGAATGATTGGATGTTGCTAAAAGATGTATGATTCGTTGTTGCCTTATTTGTATAATTAGATTAATTAATTTTTCTTTATTTAGATAAACACTTTAATATGGGGTCAATAATTATACCATGGGCCCGTCAAATGAAAAAAATAGTTTATATTTTGTTAGACACGTATTACACGTTCTTCTGCGTTCACATCTCAGTTGTAGCAATTTTTAATTTGACCTATGAATACATAAGGCTATTTTTTAAAAATATATTAAACTATTATATTAAATGAATTATTATTTTCAAGGCTCGACAAGACCAAATTTTTTTATTATTTAGGAGAGATTAATATTTTAGTGAGTACTAACTTAAAGAGATTATATTGTACGGTAAAATATTAGCTTATACTTCAATTTCAACTCAAATCCTTTTATTTGTATTGAATAACAAAAAGTTGGTTGTCATTTTAAAGTCTCAACTACCAGATTATGAGCACAAATTTATTACCATTCATACAAGTATTAACCAAACAATCAAAGAAGGTCATCCCAAACTTTTGAATTTTAGTTTTCTCATCATCACAGGTCTTTCCAACCAAAATATATATAAAAATAAACAAACCATAATCTTCAAGAAAAACCTATGAAATAATAGTGATTGAGTATCATACAGACACAAAAAATGGAACATCCTGAACAACCCAGACTATCTTTTTTTGAAAAGGAGGTATGAATATGATACTTTCATCTAATTTCAATTTCTATTTTCTAATTTTTTTTTTTTTGGATTACACTTGATTTTTCTCTCAATCTTTGGCATTAACATAAGATTTTAAAAATTAGGGTTTGGGTTGTATTTTGATTTTTATAATTTGTTGTATTATATAGTCAGATAAATCTATTGATGCACGAAAACCGCTTCTCAATGGTGATCACTCTCTAGAGAGATACTCTGTTCTTTCAGCAATCCCACCGTGAGTAACCACTTCAGTTTTGTGTAGTTATATGTTTTGGTCATAAGCTTTAAACATAAGATCTTTAGGTATCTATATTTGTTAAAAGATATGTACTTAAGGAAAGTAAGATATCGTTATTTTAACAACCTGAAAAAAATTGTTAGGTTTTTCTTCCCAGCCATTGGAGGATTGTTATACGGCTATGACATCGGTGCTACATCTGGAGCCACAATTTCTTTGGAGGTATTGTAGAATTTGAGCTTTGAAACATACTATTTGGATAAGTTGTTTGTTTTAGCATGACTAGACTCTTTGGCATCTGCAAATATGGAAACATCATGGGTAGACCTAGAGGTGTAAACTGAACCGTGCCATCACGTTCCTATCACAACACAATACACTTAAATTTAAGGATAACACAACCCAGAATGTGACCTAGTACATCATGATAACTTTTTCTTAGTGCTGGGTTGGGCCAGACTAATCGGCACGGAAACACATCACAACAAACGCCATAGATAAGCATGAAAAATAGCACGACATAATATACTAAGAGAGAACGTCATAACATGCATAAGTCACTACTCAACACAGTAAAATACATCACATGTTATTATATTTCACAAAAGATTCTTTATTTTAGCAAGTTTTTGACATTTAATTTTCATTATGTTGACTAATTTCTATAGCAACAGATACAACATAAAAAAATAAATAACAAATATTTTCTTTGGAAATATAAAATAAGTGTATTGGCACAACACAATACGTCATAATAGTGTGCTCGGTTACCTAAAATAATATTACCGCAAATGCATAATACCTAACTAGGAGCGGTAAAAAAATCGATAATTGTCATCCCTAATAAACTACTCAAAAATGATATTCTTAGGACTTTTAGAATGAGACAATAATAAAATTATGTAAAACTAAAAATATACAGTAGTGGAATAGGTAACTGAGAAGTTTTGTTTCCACTGAATAGGAAAAACACTAGACATTCAAATCATTATTTGGAATATTTTTATGCAAAATTAACATATGGGCTTCACTGACGAATTAGTTTCCACCAAAAACCCTAACAACAAATTTAGTAAAACATGACTAGATTTCTTAAAAATCTATAAATATATTTTCATATAAAAGAAATATAATAAACCAATAATAGATTGCACGTCACCACAATTGAATCGGTGCTCTTCTTTTCTTGTATTTTGGCCAACGCCTTCACGGAAACACCAATGCTCCAATACTTTCTTCTCCCGTCGGTAGCAAAAATAGTGAGTATTAGCAAATACAAATAAAGAAGAAAAAATGTATAAAATATGTTTGAATCACATAACACGATTACGTTTCTGGGATCAACAACACACCTTAATCTCTGACATAACATGACGCAGACCAAAAATATGCTAGGCACGTGAATTTATGGGTTGAGTTGGGTTATGTTGGCACGGCATGCTTTACACCTCTAGTCATATATCTTTTAAAACAAATTACCAACTTGTCCCCCTAGTTACTTTGTTTGAGAATATAAGAAAAGGGGTAAATTGGAATAAAACGGTATCACAAAAGGGATAGTGCTCATTTTTATATAGGCGCGTCTAGTTTTAGAAGAAGTACTCCCTCCGTCCTAAATTATTAGTCCGCTTTGACTAAGTCAAGATATTAAGGAGACCGTAGGAGTGTACAAAACTACCCCTATTATATGGTACATTTTTACTAAAATTAAAAGGAGTATATGGAGTATGTAAGAAAAATACATTGGTAATTATAATATATATAGAAATATTTAAATAGAAGATAAAAATAAAAATCTTTATGGATTGATTTATTAGATTTGTTTCCCTATTGAGAAAGATATCATTTAATATTTAGATCGGTGATATTTAAAATAATTTTATAATTTTAAAAGTTTGAAGGATATATTTGAGAGTTTTACTAAAAAATATGACTATAAACGGAAGCTGGACAGTATTTTAGGACAGACGAAAATAGAATAGAGGACAGAAATTTTAGGACAGAGGGAGTATATATCAGTTAAATATTAGCTTTAAATTCATTGCTGTATAGGCTTTATAAAAATATTAGTAAAAATCTTGTATGGTAATATTCCAATAAGATTGTTTATGGATCCCCTCACATTTCCATGTTCCATATTACCATTATGCCTTCACAATTTTGTTGATCCATTTTAATGAATACTAGTTGTGACGTCTGTGCTCTGCACGAGCCAAAATATTTGTAGAAATATGTATGTTTTATTGTGGGTGTAATTTTTGGTACAAAAGTAAAATTTGGGATATATATAGTTTTTTCTCCCGTGCGTTGCACGGTTCTAAATATTTTATAGAGAAAAGAACGTATTAGTGAATAAAAATAGGCTTATGGTTCATAATAGATTTTTTAAAATATTTTTGGCCCGTAAAATAGAGATAATTCATTATTACCCGTGAAGTATTTTTTTCACTCAGGATTTTTTTTTTACCCGTGAAGTATTTTTTCTTTTCCTCAAGATTTTTTTTTTGTCAGTGAAGCATTTTTTTTAACTCAAAATATATTTATAGGCCATACTCAAGGGAATCAATTAATAAACGGGTAGAGATATTAAAAAAAAGTTACCAATGAAATATTTTTTTACTTATTTTCTTTTCTTTTACCCGCGAAGTTCTATATTTTATTCAAGATATATATTATTTTTGCACGTGAAGATTTCGCTATTTTAATAAACTGGTAGTAAGAAAAATACTACCTTATATGTGAGGTAATATTTTTTTACTTAAAATATTATTTTTTTTACTTAAGGAGTTATTTTCGGGTGGGGCCGGTAAAACATTTTACTTAAGATATTATTTTTTTTTACTTAAGATATTATTTTATGGTAGGGCCAGAAACTCTTATTTTCTATTGTTCTAAATTTTTTCTTAAATGATTTTGTTGGTCTAAATATTTTCTTGTGGAGATTTTTCCTGAAACCATATTATTAATTAATTAATATAACATACGAGAATATGGAAAAAACACAAAAAAACAAAAAAGGCTTTGCTAATTTCAATTATATCTCTCGTTATTTCTTTATTTATTTATAATAAGAAAAGGTAAAATTATTAAAGTTTTAAAATATTTATTTAAAAATGGGCACCTAGCCAAGCTGGTCATCCCCGTTTCCCAAAGTCTCATGCTCTCCAGGAGATCCTAGGTTCGAGCCCCCAATGGCGTAATATTGCAGGAATTAACATGGAAGGTTGTGTTAGCTTACCCTTCTTGTGATACTATCTCAGCCCCCATCCGCTTCGGCTCCTTTGGCTAGGTTACCCATGAGACTCGCTGGTAGGTTAGCATAGCAACCTGTTCAATTAATGTAGTAGTATATCGTTGGAGCTTAGGTTGTTAGGCTTATAACTAGTCAGTGTAATATTCTTTATCCAATTATGACTAATTAAAAACTAATTTAAAGGTCGCAATCGTTACGTAAACTCCATAACTTTTCCTTTTGCACAGATTTTATAAGTCTACAATTACATTCACACTCAAGAGAATCTTTCCAACAAACTAAGAACAAGCTAGAAGAAGTGGTTTAAATGATCTTGTTTGTTTTGTTAACCAAACAAACCTAGGCAACACCACTACATATACCAGTTGTGTTAGGATAATCAAATGATCCAACCATTTATCAAGGTTTTAAAGAAAAAGAAAACCATCCAACCTAAAGTAGCTCACCAAGCTATGGTAGCTTTTGACTTCCGGATCAAGAGGAATTGGATGTAATCGGTCGAATTCTGTCGGAATCTGGAACAAAATCTTTGTGGCTGTTATAACTGTTGTTGTACTGTCTTTAGCAGTTGTTTCCGATATAATAAATTGAAATTGCCAGAGTTGTTGGATCTGATATTACATTAGATGAAAACGAAGTTCTTTTGAGCAAATCAAGTTCCTCCTCTTGATAACCGCATCACCACAGAAAATAGTGGAATCTATAATATTCTGGCACAATAGAAAAGTGTTATGTCTCATTCTATTTATACAAAACATATACATAGGTAAAGTGGTAAACCCTACAGGGTTTCCTTATACGACAGACGTACTACACAAGCTATACATAAACTTCGTATACAAGTTAACTACTTCGACTCAATACATGTCTTGTATTCACACCCTCTGTCAAGTTGAACGGCTGTTGATCAGCGACGAATAACTTGTTTCGAATGACAGAAAACCGTGGATTACCAAGACTTTTAATAAATATATCAGTAAGTTGATCCTTAGTTGAGATAAAGCGAACAAGAAGTTGACGACGAGCCACTCGTTCACGTACAAAGTGGTAGTCTATCTCTATATCTTTTGTACGAGCACGGAATACTGGATTCATGGTCAAGTAAGTAGCCCCAAGGTTGTCGCACCATAGGATAAGAGGTTTAAAAGGAATACCTAACTCAGATAATAGAGAATGAATCCATATTAGTTCAGCTGTCGCAATTGCAAGGCCTCGATACTCTGCCTTGGTACTAGATCTCGAAACCGTCTTTTGTTTTTGAGCACTCCAAGATATTAAATTACCACCGAAAAATATACAATATCCAGTAGTAGATCGGCGGGAATCAACACATCCAGCCCAGTCGGAATCCGAATAGGCATGGAGATCAAAATTAGAAGGACGCTTGAGTAACAAACCAAAAGAGTGTGTCGACTTTAAATACCTCAATATTCGCTTGACTGCCAGCCGGTCATCATCAGTGGGATTGTGCATAAATTGACACACCTTATTTACTGAAACAGCAATATCTGGACGAGTGAAAGACAAGTATTGTAAGGCATCAACGATACTGCGATAAAGAGATGGATCGTGAAACTTTGGACTACCTTCTTGTGAATGTTTAGTCGATGTAGTTAAAGGAGTAGAGACATGCTTAACACCATCAAGCTTAGTACGCTGCAACAATTCAGTAACATATTTTCGCTGAGTCAAAAAGAGACCATCCTTGTGAGGAAATACTTCAATTCCAAGAAAATAATCTAATGAACCCAAGTCTTTAATCGCAAATGTAGAGCCAAGTTGATGTATAAGAGATTGAACAGCATCGGAGTTGGAGCCAGTCACAATGATATCGTCCATATATACGAGTATGTATATTGAATAGGCATCTGTTTTCTTAAAAAACAGTGAAGAATCCGAAACACAAGCCTTGAATCCAATTTGATTTAAAAATGTACTAAGTCGTGAGTACCAAGCCCATGGCGCTTGCTTGAGACCATATAACGATTTATGCAACTTGCGCACATAATCAGGATAAGAAGGATCAGTGAAGCCGGGAGGTTGTTTCATATAAACTTCCTCTTATAAATAACCATGTAAGAACACACTTTGTACGTGTAGTTGTCGAAGAGGCCAATTAAAACGCAATGCTAGAGAAAAAATAACACGAATAGAACATGGCTTCACAACCGGACTAAACGTCTCTCTAAAATCAATACCTTCTTGTTGGTTTAACCCCTTCGCCAGAGGACGAGACTTATAACAATCAATTGATCCATCTCCTTTTCGTTTAATACGGAAAACTCATTTACAACCGACGATATTCATGTTGGGTTCAGGAGGAACTAGTGTATAGGTCCCATTCTCAATCAGTGCATTTATCTGCTTGACCATAGCACCGCGCCAAACGGGCTTAGAATTTGCTTGGGAGAAGCAAGTAGGCTCTTCATCAGTTGAAAGCTGCAAGGGATGCTTAGACACAGAGAAGCACATTTTATTAATTGGCTTAAAAATGCCATCTTTACTGCGGGTTACCATCCGGTGAGTGGGACCAGTAGCTAGTGGAGGAACAACATTGACTGGATCACAATCAGTAGTTAAGGGTACTGAATTTGAATGTGAAACAGAACTTATAGATGTAGGTAATGATACTTCATGTGCTGGTTATATGGAAGTAGTAGGGGTGGGTAGTAATGGTGGGGATGGGATAGAAATACGTGAAGGAGGAGTGTGTAAATGTGGGGAATGTGCTGGGGATACAGAAGCAGCAACAACAGGAGTGGGTAGCAACGGTAAGGTGGGATTAATTACCGGGCTAGGTAAAAAATTGAATGATTGAGGATCCATGTGCGAAGGCTCAGTATTGCGTCCGTCAGAATATGGAAAAACAGTCTCTTCAAAACGAACGTGGCGAGAGATATACACACGACCAGTTGGAATGTGTAGACACATGTAACCTTTGTGATCAGAACTATACCCAATGAACGCACAAGGAAGAGACCGTGGAGCTAATTTATGGGCTGCATATGGACGCAAATATAGAGAGCACAAACAACCGAATACACACGAAGAGATAGAAAACCAGGAACACAACCAAATAAAATTTCAAATGGAGATATGGATTCGGAGCGGTCACGAGGTAAGCGGTTGATAAGGAAACAACTGGTAGTGAAAGCCTCAACCCAAAAAGATAAAGGTACATTGGCATGAGTAAGGAGAGCTAAGCCAGACTCGACAATATGACAATGTCGACGCTCAGCAATCCCATTTTGTGCAGAGGTGTGTGGACAACTAAAACGATGAAACACACCTTGAGAATTGAGATAAAGAGAAAATTTCTTAAATTCACCACCGTTGTCGGATTGGAAAACCTTAATTTTCTTACCCAAAAAATTTTCAATTTTAAGTTTAAACACTATAAACGCAGGAAGAGCATCACTTTTGCAAGTTGGCGGAAAAATCCAGGTAAGATGAGTAAAGACATCCATGAGTGAAAATAATAACGATAACCTTTATTAGATAAAACTGGAGCCGCACCCCATAAATCAGAAACAATAAGACCCAAAGGTTCACTGATAATAGTTGTAATGCGCCGAAAAAGGCAATTTATGACTTTTGCTAACATGACAGGAATGATAAAAAGAAACTGAATTGCAATCAACTGGCAGAGAGTGAAGAGACACGACACGACTAACTAACATAGGATGGCCTAAACGCTGATGCCAAGGCGGAAGATAAATAGAATGAAGAGCCAACTGTGCAATCTCTCGTAGCGGTTCAAATTGATAGAGACCATCTTTATTCTTTCCGTGGAGCAAAACCGTTCCCGTACGCTGATTCTTGACAACAAAAAGTTGGGTGAAATTCAAAAAATACATTGTTGTCTTTAGAGAATTGGGAAACACACAGTAAGTTCGAAGTAATCGACGGAACATGATAAAGATTATTTAGGACATAACGTCGAGAATTATGAACAAACGAAGTTGTACCAACATGAGATATAGGAAGAGTATTACCATTACCAACACGAATTTGATCAGTACCATCATATTCGTGACTTAGATTAAGATTGCCAAGATTTGCAGTTAGATGATTTGTAGCCCCGCTATCAAGAACCCAACCTTGAGGTATCGGAGGCGAAGGCAAAAGAGGCGGCATATGATTTGGAATGGCTATGTAAGCTGTGGAACTCGAAGGACGAGTACTTGTAGGAGCATTGAAATTGCGGTTGGAACGATGACGACAATGTGTTGCATCATGATATTTCCCCTTACAAATTTGGCATGGACCAAAGCGACGAGACCCACCAGGCTTTTGAGATGAAGAGTCCTGGGAAAATTGCTGACGAGTCTAACCAGATGAGTTGTTGGAAGAAGATTCTTCATGGTGCGATGTAAAAGACCGACGATTAGCCGAGGCAATATTAGCAACAGGTTGCTGGTTTAAAATAGATGAATGTTCTTCAATACGCATATTGAAGGCATGAGATGAGCATAAAATTGATCCAAAGAGAGAGTAGAAATAACAGTTGTTAAAGCAGCCACGATTGGATCATAAGAGCTATCTAATCCATTGAGAACAGCTTCAGCCTGTGCAACATCAGATAATGGTTCAGCGACAGCAGCGAGAGAATCACATAATTGTTTAACCTGCAGAATATATTCTGCCAACGTCTGTGAACCTTTCTGGAGTTTTTGAAGATCTCTTTTCATTTGTCGAACACGAGCACTATCTTTAGAGGAAAGAAAACCCTCCAAAGCTAGCCAAACAGCTCGCGAGGTTGTTAAACCAACCACATGGCTCATCACACCAGGAGTTAGAGATTGAATAAGCCAACCTAGAAGAGAAGAATCTTGTTCAATCCAATAAATATAAGCAGGATTAGGGGGGAGAGATAGCACCATCTACAGCATCATTAGGAAGAGGAAGAGTAGGTGAAGGCCATATAGTTTATAACCACGAAGAAGCGGAGTTATCTGTGTAAGCCATAGCAAATAGTTGTTGGAGTCGAGTTTAACAGATATAGAAATGAGAAGAAATAGTGGGTGGGTAAAACAGAGAGGGAGATGATGAAGAAGAGGTAGAAGAAGAAGAACCAGTAGCCATGACGGAAGCTAGTTTTTTTTTTTTGTTCAAACTAAGGCGGAAGCTAGGATTGGATCGAAGGATGATACCAAGTGGAATCTATAATATTCTGGCACAACACAAAAGTGTTATATCTCATTCTATTTATACAAAACACATACATAGGTAAAGAGGTAAACCCTACAGGATTTTCTTATATGACAGACGTACTAGACAAGCTATACATAAACTTCGTGTACAAGGTAACTACTTCGATTCAATACATGTCTTGTATTCACAAAAAAAAATACTAGAAATAATCATGAATAATTACCAAACTGAGATCTTCTTTGAAAACATAAAAGACTATAAATAAAACCATTTAATGGAGGAGAAGGAGTGTCTTCCACCAGCAAGTTCTCTAGTACCTGCTGATGATGAATATATTGGATAATCATCGTATTTCTTCTCATCCGTATACATGGATAGCAAATTAAATCTATTAACATTGCACTAGAAGCCAAGTTCAACTTCTGGGAGGAGAAATATTGTCCGTTCCTTGCTCTTTGTGAATAAATCCCACCTTCTTCTCCCAAGAGAGTTCCTTCTGAAGAAACAAGAGTCACAATATTAACGTCGTTACTGACAGGACTAGTAGCAACAAGAGTGTTGTCGTTAGCAACCCTTGTTGTTAATTCTTGAATGATTTGATTTGTTCAACAGATACAAGTTGAACGCTGCTGACATTTATATGTACCCATGCTAAATGTAGTTTCACCTCTAGGAGAATTCATTCAGCGTCGTTTGCAATATTTTCAGCTACAATGACAGTGTCGCTGACGATAGTACTCTCCTCAACAACTGCCGTTTTAGGAGGCGTTCCAGAGCAGTAGGCTTTCCCAACACTCCGTAACTAGAAATATTGACGTTTGCACCACTACTGACATTACTTACAGCCTCATTTTCTCCATGTTTTTTGCGCAACAGTTGCAGAATCTTTGATAGAATTATCACCAACATTAACTTCTGTAGTTGATGCAATGGGGAGGGCTTCCAAGATCTGTGTAAGCGGCTTAGGCTATGTTCGGTAACTACCAAAAAAACAAAAAATCTCCATGTTTATCGAACCCGGCTAGATTGGGGTATACCCAAATTTAATTGGACCTAGTGCTCTTTCTAAGGGGTAACCAAAATTGGTGATTTTACTTTAATCCCCTTGAACTAATTAACTTAAAATTTAATCCTAAAATTAAAAACTGAAAACTCTTAATCTTTCGTAATCTCTCTTCTCTAATCTCTCTGCTCTTCCACTTCATCGTCTTCCATTTCTTCCATCAACCGAAAATCTTGAACATTGATTTTCCACAAAAATGTTTGATTCTATAAGCGAAAAGAAGACTCTAAGTGATGTCTAACTCAAATACATCATTGTGTTGTGTGATTTGGTTGTTATATTAGGTTAGAAATCGAAAATTATGATTTCTGTGTCTTAAGTCGGCAAGGTCGTAACATGCATATTTTGCCGACATTTCATAATAGCCATGGCGACTATAAATTTTTTCAACAGCCGGAAGGGTATTTTTTGAAGACCTTACCGGATAATACAGTCGTCAAGGTCGTAACATGCATATCTTGCCGACTTTTCATAATAGCCATGGAGACTGTAAATTTTTTCAACACCTGGCAGGGTATTCTTCAACAGCCGGCGGGGTATTTTTCTCAACAATGGGCGGGTTTTTTTTTTTGTAGACCTTGCCGACTATATTAGTCGTCTCCTGTGTGTCAAAAAAATAAAGTCTGCATTGTCTTCATTTGAATACCTTGCCGGCCAAAGTTAGTCGGCATCATCTTCATTCATCTACCTTGCTAGCCAAATATAGTCGGCATGGTATTTATTCGTCGATCTTGCCGAATTTTCATACTTTCATAACTGAAAGTGTTGATTTCTGATCTAATTTTGAGTATGATTTCATACAACAACTTTGCAATCCCCTTTTTAGAAGTGTTTGGGTAGTGTTCTTTCATTTCTGTTGCAAAAGACTTTCTCAAAATTAAAATTTTTTCATCAAAAATCTTCCCAAATAAGTTCAATCAAAAACAAAATTTCATAATCAAATTCATAATTTGAGAAGTTTTAATCTACTCAATTAATTACGCTAATCCGAATTTTTAGTGTTAATTAAACAAGAGTATATTAGCCATTTAAAAATAGAAGGTTAAGAGGTGGGTTCTTTTACTTCAAACCGATCCAGCTTTTGTCTCATTAGGTATACCCCAATTAATCCTGGTATACCCCAATCAAGCCAGGTTATCGAAGTAATGCATTTTTTTTTATTTTTTATTTTGCTTATGAGTTCAGTTCCAAAAAATTATGGGTCCATTTTAAAATAAAAATATATGTGTGGAAAATATTGAGTTGTATTAATCTTTTGGAATTTCATGGAAAGGCTTTCCTTGTTTTCCCCAATAAATAGTGTGATTGGATTGGTATGAAGTCTTTATTAAACTAGATTTGTGCCCGTTCTATGTACCAGACGTATTTTATCTTTTGATTTGGTATGGCGGAGCTTCGCCACGCCTCTTGCCGATGCATTTATTATTTGGTTTGCGCGGGGCTTCGCCCGCCCCGTGATGATGTATTTTTTATTTGGTGTGGCGGATCATATCGAATAGGTGGAGGATACGGACAAGTTTTATTTAATTTTTTCTTTTCACTTGGTGTGCGTGGGTATTCTACTCATCCCGTGGCGATGCATTATTGATTTGGTGTGGTGGGACAAATACACTAAATAGGTGGAGAATATGTGCAAATTTTATTTATTTTTTCCTTTTAGTTTCGCAGAAAATATGTGGATCTTTTTTCCTTTTTATATATTAATTTGGAAAAAAAAGTCCCAATATAGTAATTACTTGATTTCCAAATTAAATTTGGACTTCCATAAATTCTTAACACCCTAAGTTAGGTTTCCTTTTTTAAGTCTATAATATAAATTAATCATATGTTGTCAAGTGTCCTCACCTAAATATTGAATTTGGTTTCCTATCAATCTTTTTCGCCTATTTTGGCCAATAGAAAACTATTGAATTTGGTTTCCTATTAATCTTTTTCGCCTATTTTGGCCAATAGAAAACTATTGAATTTGGTTTCCTATTAATCTTCTTCACTTAAATTGAATTTGGGAATTTTATTTTATGTAGGCCTTTAAGTCTTTAGATGCCTAAATTTATCCATTCTTCTATTGTACTAAATTTCTTAATAACTGTGGTTCTTTGCAGTCGTCTAAACTGAGCGGGACCTCATGGTATAATTTGTCATCTGTGGAGATTGGGCTCGTTGTGAGTTGCTCATCTTTTCACGTTCCAACATATTCAGGAATTTTTAAGCGTAAATGG
This sequence comes from Papaver somniferum, assembly GCF_003573695.1. NCBI lineage: Eukaryota > Viridiplantae > Streptophyta > Magnoliopsida > Ranunculales > Papaveraceae > Papaver > Papaver somniferum. Next base: position 1,583,263 of record NW_020650415.1, read on the forward strand.
TTTTGACATAATTTGAGTGTATAGTATTTTTTTTGCTTCTTTTGTTTTTATTTTGGTGTTCTTTACATGGTTATAGGTCAGTGGTTCACTGTATGGGGCCTTAATTGGTTCTATCTTGGCTTTTATCATCGCTGACTTCTTAGGTATGTAATTCGTCTTCCACATTAAGAAATTCTATAGTGTACTGCACTGATTCTATTTGCTGAATACCTAAAACAAAAAAAAATCTTTTGAAGGAAGACGAAGGGAGTTAATTACGTCCTCTTTGCTTTATTTTGTTGGAGCTATAGTAACCTCGGTTGCACCCAACTTCATGATTTTGGTGATCGGACGTATGATATATGGTGTAGGAATTGGACTGGTAAATATCCCTTTCCACTTAAACATTTTGTTTCCCACAGCTTATTGATCTGTGTTTTTTACAAGTGCACATAAACAAGTTCAATACACCAAGTTAATGCATACGTCCACTGGTGTTGCACAGTTTCTGCAGTAAACTGGTTTCTTGAAAGAATTTTTAGTTTCCTGCTGTGCTTTCAGGCAATGCATGCTGCTCCGCTGTACATTGCAGAGACTGCACCAAGTCAGATACGAGGGAGACTGATTTCTCTTAAAGAGGTCTTTATAGTTCTAGGAATGCTGGTAAGTTCTTCACATTTCCACCCTTGCTGTTTTTTATGGTTGAAGTGTGAGTTTACAATGTACATATTGAGACAGTAGATGAGTAGTTACTATGTCTGCTAGTAAAGTATCCCAATGCCCGACCACCTAATATTTCTATTCCTTCAATCTTCTACGTCAATGAGCTATGTATGTAATAAGACTTTTAAACTTGTAGATACTGTGTTTTATCTCTCATGCAGTTAGGTTATACAGTTGGCAGTCTGGAAATTGATAGAGTTGGAGGATGGCGTCATATGTATTCTACTAGTATTCCTGTATCTTTGCTTATGGCAATTGGAATGTGGTGGTTGCCCCCATCACCGCGATGGTTGTTATTAGGCGCCATACAAGGAAAGGGAAATACAGAGAAGGCAAGAGAAACTGCAATATATTGTTTGTGCCGGCTGAGGGGTGGTGGTGATTCAGCTCCAGACCAAGTAGATGAAATGCTGAATGAGCTTTCTTATGTTGAAGGAGAAAAGGAGACCTCATTCAGGGATATTTTTCAAGGAAAATGCTTGAAAGCACTTACCATTGGTGCTGGTTTGGTTTTGTTTCAGCAGGTACATATCATCATCATTAACCCGAAGTTCTGCAATTTTAAAAGCCTGATTGTTTAATAATATACGTGTATGACTATCTAACATGGCAGATCACAGGGCAACCAAGTGTGTTATATTATGCTGCAACGATTCTAAAGGTAAATTACGTATATGACTTTATAATAGCTTATTCTTTTCCCGTAAAGCAGGGGTTCACCTATATTCTTTAAACTCTTTTTGCTTTTTATAGAGTGCAGGGTTCTCTGCTGCATCTGATGCTACCCGGGTCTCGATTCTTCTAGGTCTACTGAAGGTAGGTCTTATTTCTTTGTTTCAGATCGATGTATATAATTTACTACTACTCGCTTAATAGTTAATTCTGAATCACGAAACCTAATTTTTTTTACACAGACAACTTGTGGATTATGAAACATCTAAAGTATTTATTGGCGCACATATATATAGATATTGCTACTTATCTATTCTAAGCCTCACTTACTAACGTAGTATCACTTATATTTGTGTACACATTCAATTGTAAGAGTAACTATTGATGTATTGTACCCCAACTTTTGAAAGCTTGTGGCTGAAATGTCTTCGTTTTTTAGTTGATAATGACTGGAGTAGCGGTCCTTGCGGTCGATAAACTTGGGCGAAGACCATTACTGCTTGGAGGTGTCAGTGGCATTGTGAGTTCCTTCAAACTACTCTTTCAGTGCATGAGCTCCTACTAAACGCCAATGACGGTTAGGGATTTCGCCATTCTATGATCTTGTTTCGTCGCCGACTCAATAGCATGTTGTTGTCATTGCAGGCAGTTTCTTTGTTCTTACTTGGGTCATATTACACTTTCTTGAATAATGCACCATTCGTTGCTGTTTCTTCCTTATTGCTGTATGTTTCATGTTATCAGGTATGAAACACTTTGTTTACAAGATTTTATTTCCAAGTGTTTCGTCTTGTGTTACTCTATATCCTGAGGCTTTTCAACTTCATTTAGTTTAATTCTGTAACCGGCCTTTTCTAATTCGCAGCTATCCTTTGGACCTATTGGCTGGTTAATGATTTCGGAGATTTTCCCCTGGCGCCTTAGAGGACGTGCATTAAGTATCGCAGTTCTTGTGAACTTTTCTTCAAATGCACTAGTCACGTTCGCTTTCTCTCCAGTTGAGGTACTTGTCTCATCTTTCTTATGAAGTTTATTTTCAAAGTTTCTCATTAACTCGTTTCTAAACATTGGAGCAAATATTTTGTAACAACGATATGAGTTGATAAAAGTTATAAGGCCATGATGTTTCACCATTGACCATTCGCTTCTTACTAGACTTCAGAGTGATAAAATACTTTTAATAATATTGAAAAGCCGGTTGATTGTACATGGCGAATCGAACGATTCATTACGTTATTAGATAACAGAATTAAGTCATTTGTTGATCAACTATCATTTACATCTGACCATAGCACTTACAATTAGATTCATACAAATCATCTAGCACCTACAAGCTTTAAAGATCTTCTTGACCACTTTATTGTGAAACAGGAGAACTGATTTGTGATGACTGTGGATTTTATTTGCAGACATTGATTGGGTCTGGAATGCTGTTTGTTGTGTTTGGGGAGATAGCTCTACTGGCCCTCGTCTTCATATACTTCATTGTACCAGAAACAAAGGGGCTGACTCTTGAGGAAATAGAGGCTAAGATTCTGTAAAAAGACATTTCTATGAATCCTCTTCATGTTAATGTTATAGTTTCACATGTAATCAAAACATCCTATTATCTTTCTAAAATTATAAACCTACGATTTACTGTGAGTTTTAGAAAACAGTCTTCCACAGTTTTTAGTTTCTGCTGTGCCGGGTCTATGTTTGATTGTTGTGGTCTTAAGGTATTTCTCCTGTTCTAATAATTTGTGAAAATTTATATGTGAATGAGATTTGGATTGAGGATTTGTAGACACCACAATTTTGTATATATGCATTAGCCACGAAGATATGCCGCCAAATCGTATCCCAATATTAGTCATAAATGGAAGCCTAAATTAGGTCCACTGTGCATTATAATACAAATAGGCGTACCCATTATTTTTATCCATTAAGTGTGCACCCAATCATAGTGCCTTGTCTGCAAGTGGTAATAAGTCCGAGCATAATCTGCATTTTTCACCAGGACAAAAAGCACGTCCACAAGGTGTTAAACTTGAGTAGTCCATAAACTAGTGCCCACTAGTCCTGAGGACCAAGTTAGTGTGCGTTAAAATAAGCCTAAAATGATAGTCCACCGACTAAGTCCACAGCCTGAGTTAGACGTCCATCCCAACGGCAAATGGGTAAAGTGTCGACACCACTGTTAGCTTTGTCTTCAAGACTTTCTCATTTAGCTAGAATCATAGGAATTAAAATGATACCTTTCATAATTTAGGAAAATGAGATAGATTAATTATTAATTTGAGAAATAATATTAAATTGAATGGGAAAGAGTATTTAAGTTTTCAATTTGAGTTGTTAGATTGACATCATTTGATTCTACGGTTATAGATAATGGAGAAGAGGTATAAATATCTAACTAAATCTTGAGAATGGAGGAGGACCCGGATAGAAATCAGAGGGAGAGGAAAATCAAGAAGAAAAAAGGGAGAGGTTTGGGTAACTAATTTCTAGTGCTAAAAATATTGGCAGTGTTGGATATGATTTTGGCGGCAGCTAAATTGTTGGTTTCAATCTAAGTAACATTTGAAACATTCTCATAGCCAAAAAAACAGGTCGTCTTCTTTCATTATGTATTTGGCGTAATTCATCGCTTCGATTTTGCACAGTTAAATAAAACGCTCAAGATTCCTTTTTAATAATTAATAATCTTGCTTTTGTCTTTATTTCAATTGTTTGAACACATCATCTTCATTTGTCTGATTCACATCATTTTTGGGTTAATAATAAACACATGAGTATAGAAGTTTTTTTTTTTTTTTTTTGGTAAACTGCATAACTATCAGAAAAACTAGGGCATAATAAAACGGGGATAGACCCTCCCCTAAGTATCAGCAAAAAACTCAGCAGTGATGAAATCTGAAGGAGTAGAAATCCAGAAATCATTCATATTACAATGTGCTGCTTTCTTAGCCAAAAAATCAGCCACACAGTTAGCTTCTCTATACATATGTGTGAACAAAATATTGCAAGAAAACTTTACCAAAAAATGGATATCCTCAACCAAATGTTTGAGATACCATGGGCTGGGAACTAACTTACGAAAAAATTGGATAGCATAAGCAGAGCCACTTTAAACCTCAACAAAAGAATAGCCTAGTTGAATAGCCAAAAGAAGACCTTGCTTAATTGCCCAAATTTCTACAACAGTATTGCCATTACGATATATGTGGCTCGCAAAACAAGCTAAGAACTCACCTTGAAAGTCTTGCAAAACTCCCCCAACCCCAGCTCCTGCAAGAGAAGAAGCAGCACCATCAGAGTTAAGTTTAATATATGCTGATGGTTTCCAATAGATTAACATTTCTTGTTTATTATTGGAACATTCGAGATATGGCATGCTAAATTGATACTCTTTAGCAGCACGATATGCCTTTCCTAACACAAAAAGACTCCGACAAGGAGTTGATGTAAATACAAGTTCATTACGAGTAAGCCAAATATTCCACAAAATAAACGGAATCAAAGTTACTCCTTGCAGTGCATTGAAAGACAATTTAGTAGAACATAATTAGATAAGCCAAGACGGACTAATAAGTTGTAATTGAAATCTGAAATTCCACATGCACGCAAGAGTAGTCCAAATAGGTTGAACCACATGACATTCGAAAAAAAGATGGAGCTCAGTTTCAAAATGATTGTGACACAGTGAGCATTCAGGGGAAGTACCAATGCGAACACGATAAAAAGTTTCATGTACATGTATCCTATTATGAGCTACGAGCCACATAAAAGACCTAATTTTCTGGGGACAACGTAAATGCCAAATGGACTTTCAGTGTTTGCAAAAAGGGTTTAAGGTTTCCTTATTAGACAACAGCCAATTGTAAGCTTCCTTAGCAGTCACGTCACCAAACTTACTAGGCTGCCATACTAAAGAGTCTTGAGCAAAAGGAGAAACTTGAATATCAATAGACTGAATAGATTTTTGCACATAAGATGGGAGATCATTATCACATAATGACAAGTTCTAACATGGACCATTTTTATCTATCACATCTTTAACCAGGAGATTATGATCAATTCGATCATGATCAGTAACTATAGAACTAAGAGGTAATTTTTCAACCTGTGGATCATTCCAGAAGTTAATTTTTTCCCCATTACCAATACACCAACGCAAGGATTCTATGAGGATGTCACGACCCTGCAAAATACTTTTCCAACAGAGAGAGTTAGAAGGATATGATAAACAAGTCCAAAAAGTACTATTCCTGTGATATTTGGCTTTAAATAAACGGGAAATAACAGACTCTGGCTGAGAATGAATTCTCCATGCCATTCTAGCCAACAAAGCCAAATTATTCAAGTGAAGATCCCTAATACCTAATCCTCCGTTTTCAACAGGCTGACAAACCGTGTCCCATCCTATAATGTGTAACTTCTTCTCGCCATTTCTATGCTGCCAAAGAAACTCCCTTTTATACCTGCTCAAAAGCTTAGAGCCTGTTTGGTATAGTTTTTAAAAACAGTTTTCTGTTTTTGAAAATAGAGAAAACAGAAAAGAAGAGAAAACGCGTTTGGTAGGGACATTTTCAGAAAAATGTTTTCCATTTGTTTTCTGTTTTTGAAAACAAAAAAAGGGAAAAAAATGAAAACAACAAATTATTGTTTTCTGTGTTTTCTCTTTTTTCTTTTTTTGTTCCTTCTTCTTTTTTTCAGAATAAAGTAAGAGGTCGGGGAATGACTGCAAGTAGTCTGGTCAGTATCTATATCTTAGACTCCTTTACATTTGATCTGATTTAGTTGCTTTTCGGTTTTCAAAAACAGTTTTTATCCTACCAAACATTTTTAGAAAATGAAAAAAGAAAAAAGGGTATGTTTTTAAAACAACAAAAAATTTTTTGAAAACTGTTTTTAAAAACTATACCAAACAGGCTCTTAGTAATTTTCAAAGGAAATTTCAATACAGTCGTAAGGTGATTAGAAACTAGATCCAAAGAAGCTTTAAGTAAAGTAGTTCTACTAGCAAAATTTAAAGAGGTGGATTTCCAACCCTGCATCGATTAACAAATTTATCAGTAAGGTCAGAAAAAGTAGAAGCAATGACTCTACCCATTGAACTAGTACTCCCAAATATTTTCCAGGGTCCCCTTGATGATTAACCTTAAGGCAATTAGTAAAATGCCTAATGAGGCTCTTATGGATGTCAGGAGTTAACATAAGGATCGATTTAGTCTGATTTATGAGCTGACCAGACCACTGACAATAGCTGCAAAATAGAAGTTATATTCTCTGCATTAGACTTAGTATCCTGCAAGTAGATGATACTATCATCCGCATAGAAAAATGAGTAATCTTAGGAGCGGAAGACACAATCGAAAAAGGCTTGAGAGTACCTAGGTTAACACCTTTATCTATTAAGCGAGTTAAAGTTTCAAGGATTAAAATAAACAATAGGGAGATAAAGGATCCCCTGTCTAATACCATTGCCAGGAAAAATGGGTGGACTAGGAGACCCATTAACTAAAATTTCAAAAGAAACCGTTTTGATACATTAAGGAACCCACCTAATCCATTGTGAACTGAAACCAAGACAATTGAATATACTTAACAAGAAATTTTAGTTAAGTCTATCATAGCCTTATCAACATCTAATTTCAATGCCATCCACCCCTTTAAGCCTTTCTTCTTTTTCCGGTAAGAGCGGAAAATTTCATTGTTCAAAAGAATAGCATCAAAAATAGAACTATTAGGAACAATCGCATGTTGACAAGGACTTATGATGCGGTCCAAAAAAAGGCGCAACCTATTAGCTAAAAATTTTGTAATGATTTTCAGAGAAAAATTGCATAAGCTAATTGGCCTATACTCCTTAATGTTAATGGGGGATTTTCTATTGAGCATTAAAACAATATAGGTGCAGTTTAGCTCAGAATGAAGACAACCATCAGTGAGTAAAGACTTCACCGTAGATATAATACTAGGGCCAACGATGTGCCAATATTTTCTACAAAAGAAGCCTTGCAAACCATCAGGCCCCGGAGCCTTCATGGGACCCATCTGATTAATGGCACAACGAATTTCAGATTCAGTCACAGGTCTAGTTAAAGCCTGATTATCTTCAGGGGGTGTCAACACCACCAACTTTTTCTTAAGAAACTTGTATGGACAAACTTAAAAACAAATCCGAAAGTTCAGCTTAATGAAACTCAATCAAGGAATAGTATTTAGAGTTATAACTCTTTCTCACACGACCATAAAGTTTAAAGAGACAAGTCCGAGAACCTGATTCACGTGTGAGAATACTTGGTGATTCCAAAGATCAATTTCCAAGTATCAATCAAGTCGTATGCAATAAACAAGGATGGATGTATCTACTTGGATTGATTAACGTACAACCTGTGATATTTCAATTATAAAGATAAACAATATAATGCGGAAAAAGAAATAACATGGACACCAAAAATTTTGTTAACGAGGAAACCGAAAATGAAAAAAAACCATGGGACCTAGTCCATAGTGAACACCAAGTGTATTAAGCCGCTACAGAAACTAACATAATACCAATGAACTTCCGACTGGAATGTAGTTGAGACCGAATTAAATCCTCACGGAAATTCAGTTACAGTCGCGCTCCTTATGCCTCTTGAATCCCAGCGGTAGTCCGCTCAATTGATTCCCTTAGCTGACGTCCTTTACAACCCAACTCAATTGAAGACTTTAAATCAATCTGCCTGCCTCAGATAAGCCTATATGGTGATTTTTTTTTTGATCGTAGATCAAGGTGAGACTGGAAATCGATAGCAATAGACAAATTAAGTCAAGCTAACCCAAAATCTGGACTTATGACTCCCAAAGAGTAGCCTAGATTATTGTTCACCTCACAAGTATTTAATTTTTTGAATCAAAAAAGTCTGAGACGAAGATATCTTTGATGATTCCTATAAGGATACGCGGGCTCGTCAACGCTAATTATCCGGTCAAGAGACGATATAGCCGCTAATGACTCGATTAGTTAATACGGTCTTTAATTTATAGTTGATATAACAATAATTTAGATACGAAATTAGTACCGTTGGATAAATCTCGAAATCCATTTCTTCTTTTGCTTCTTCTTCTCTCTGTCGAACATGGTACATAGAATTTTGGCATTATGAAATGTACATTTATTTTCTCGACATAAAGAAAAAGGTGTCCGGTGTCCTAGAGAATTGTACTAGAGTCGCTTGAATAAATGTACTAGAGTCAACTTTGTTTAGGTTAGAATAGAAAGTCTAGGAATGTTGAGACATACAAGTATTACCTTGAAGGCCTGAAAATCATGTAGATGTATCGACTACAATGAAGACATCATCCTTCCACTTGGGGTTAGTAATACTGACTTGAATTATTTCCATTCATATCGTTTCTTTCATGTCGTTTAAATTGAAAACATAACATGCGAGGTTATTCAATACTCTACTATTAGACTTGGTCATTTGATTATGATCAAAGTGACAAGGATTAATGTTAAATTATGAAGTATAATTCTTATCTTTTGAATTTTCTGAATGTTATATCGACATAATCTATGCAATTAGGAAACTATGTTTAATTACATATGTTAAAAGGAAGTACATATACGAAACAAGGAAATCAATAGGCGTTTTGGTCCGGTTTTCATTGAAGATCTATTGGATGACCAATTCGAACTTAGGTAATAATTTTGGTAGAACCGATATGAAGTTATGTTGAGAGCTATGGTAGAACTGATCTTTACCTAGTTCTGTATATGCGTTCGGTAGAACCGATCTTAACTATTGTTAGGAGTCACGATAGAACCGATCCTTACTTATATTGATATAGCTGGTAGAACCGATCCTAGATTTTGTTGGGAGTCATGGTAGAAACGATTACCTATATTTGGTGACTTGATATAACTGATCTTAACTTATATTAAGAGTCATGGTAGAACCGGTCCCGAAAGAAAAAACTATCATGTATATTCATATATTACTTTACGATTTTGTGTGAGTATGGAATTTGGGTTGCTAAATTGGAAAGTTCCAGATGTTGACATATTCTGGACGTGAATACAAATCTTATCTTGTATTGTCCATAGATATTCCTTGATACTCAAGCTGATCCCAATCCGATATATTGTGAATCTTTGAATCAATATTTTCGATTTTCCAGCAAATCAAAAGATATCTCTTGGAATTTGGGTTGCTAAAAATCGAAATTAGGTACTTATTGCATATCTTGAGAATATTTTCGGTTTTGTAATTTCCTTGTTGTCCAAACAACCTTAGTCTATAAATAGTTGAGTTTGCACTTCTTGCGAACTATCCTAAGAGCCAGGAAAACTTCATTCATGTTGTTTGTGGTAGAGCGGTCTATCCGGAGAGGAATTACCCTAATTAGGCGAAATCTCTTATACCACTCGTTTACATTTTTTTTTGGGGATCAAGAAGCTCTGCGATTACCGCTGGTGGTAAACTATATACTTGCATTGTTATTTTAGTTTTCGATTATTGATTTGATTGAATAGCGGTTTCTGAAACTTTGATTGCACCTAGTTTGATTGAGAGCCTTCTCTTCTGACATAAGGGTCACTTAAACTAGATCAAATTATAGAAGGGATCATTAGAATTGCTGTTAGATCTAAAGACAATCTTGATAGTCGTGAATCTGAATATAAGTTATTGATTTTGATTGATCTTACCAGAAAAAGGAGTTTACTTATTCAAACGAAAGATCCTTTTACATAACTCAACGAATCTTTTTATAAAAGATTATTGGAGAACTTACCAAACAACTTTGTTCTTTTACTGTTTGGAAGACGATCAAAAGGAGTTGAGTGCTTAAGACTTTACATCGGTAAAGCAACTAGAGATAATGATTTGATGTCTTGGGATGCACAGGCGTGACCAGTAGATCGTAGACGCATGAATACTGAAGGAACTAAGTAACTAGGAGTAGATTACTTGGTATCAACGATACAAAGTTGGCGTTGTGCTTTGTATAGCGGCTTAAGTTTGAGAGTATTCAAAGATGGACTAGGTCACAGAGTTTTTCTGTATATGCGATTTCCTCGTTAACAAAATCTTGTTGTGTCATTTACTTTACTTCCGCATTATAGTTATTGAATTATAATAATGTAAATTACACTTGTTTGTTATCAAGTGAATACCTAGTTGTTGTATTATCTCGACTTTACCCATAAACGATCACGCTTGGTATCAGACTTATAGGTTGAAACAGAAGAACGTGATGTATCTGGAAACCCTCATCACTCCAAGTATTAACTTCTTAATTTCCTTATAATTACTATATCCTTGGTAATTTTCTTTTGGATGTAGAAAGAAAGACATGAGCACCTTGCTAGAAATTTATCATCTAAAAATCCAAATAAATTAAAAAAACATTAGTCAAAACTTTCAAATGTGGGTTATCAATGATAATCAAGTGCAATTCCTTGTCCATTTTTTTTTTTTGCTAACATACACAATTCATTGTCAGATTTCGTGCCAAAGTGTAGAAACTCCAAAAACTTAAAGACCAAAGTGAGCTAACGACCACAGATTGCAAAATAGGACTAACTACAGTCGAGATTCTAATACGAGATGACAACGCACGGTGGGGGGCCGAACAGACATGAAGGAAATAGTGATGTTAATTTAGTTCCCAGTACTTTAGCAACGATTATAAGTGTCCCTAATTCAGGATTGTATCTCTTTAATACATCTGGAGAAGATTTTCACTCGGGCCAGAATGACTTGATCATAGGAAGTTAGCAACAAACATTGGCGTCACTAAACAAGTTTGGAGCACACTATTAGTGAACTTTAAAAAAAATTCTTACTATATTTATCTACAGGCATGTATGTCATCGTTTCAGGGACCTAAACTTACTTTTTTTGTCATGTTTGTTTTGATCATATTTTCTTGTTTTGGAAATTACGAAGACTTTGATGGACACAGGTGACCTTTTTTCGAGTCCTAGTACGGCCAAAATCTCAAATATTATCCCTAAATCACTAAAAAAAATTATCTAATGCAAGCAGAATTGCAAATATTTTTACCCAAATCTTCCTTGTTGCATTTGTAAACCCAAATTCCCACATTGTAGTTCTTGTCCATTCTCAAATAAGCCAATGTTTGCAACTGTTCACAATTCTTTTTCTGGAAAGAACAAATCAAAATATAAGTTTCCTAGTATGCATAACGAAACCAAAATCTAAATGAAGACCTAAAACCATCCAAGTTTCGAACAGCCACCGTCTTCCGCTTGGTTATTCTTCTCCCTTCACGTTTCATTATCCTGAACCTGAACCTAAGTTCTTTACTATGAGCACGAGGTCCACCATCAAAGTCGCTTTTGCGCCCAAAAATGATAATAACTGAAGTAATAAAATCTATTGATAACTTAACTAATGATATGAAATTAACTGACCTCAAGCATGCATTGAATGTGATGATTCGGTTTTAAGAAAACATTCTAATTAGTGAGATTCCATATAGGGGCGTTTCGGAGATATGTTGTGGTTTCTATACAAAATCAAAAAGAAGTAATGGAGTAGGATGTGGAATCCATGGAGAATGTTATTTTTCCCCGGTAATTATTATATTTGATGGTTGTTTCTAATGGTGCTATTAACAACTAATCAAGTTTTGTTATTCATTGAAATATTTTTAATTAAAGTGCTGAACTTAAAGATTCATCAAAATAAAACCAAGAAGTTATGGAGATTTTATGCTGATATACTCACATTTTGAAAATTGAGGATACAAGTGTCTTTTGTATTTATATAATTTCCACTTCTCTTAAAGTGTTTGATCAACTAATTTAAACTAGTTTTCATGCCGAGTTAGACTTTGCAGATAGATTTTGAAACTTACGAAGGTTAATGTTGTTGAAGGTGGTGGAGGAAGAGAACGAAGAAATGATCAGGGATGACACACGAATTTAAAAATTGAAAAATATGAAACACAAGAATCGTAATTGGCAACTTTTCCATTTTGGGTAATTATTAAGAAAAACAGTTCTGTGCCAACACTAGCAACACTAGAATACCAGACAGGTTCCATCTTAAATAGATTTTGTTTAGAAGTTTTCGATTTTTGGAATTATCACATGAAAAGACTTGAAATGTACACCAAATTTTGCTACCATTTTCGGCAATCTTACACATTCATTAAGCAATGATTTTGCATTCAACTGTTAGGAATCGATGAAAAACGCAACGGAAATTGGTTTAAAAATTTTCTATCAAACCCCTTGTTTCATAGATGTTAATAAGAGCAAAGAGGGATTAGAGATTTTGTGTACCTTTCCTTTTGCTAATCCAAATCTCCAAGAAGAACAGCAAAATCCACTTTTAGCTTTATCTCCAAAACCACCCTAAAGGAAGGAAGAAGAACAAGTCCTGTAGCTTTGTTTCTAAACACCAAACTCCAATTGATTACCACCAACAACTTTGTTCACTTGAATCAAACCAAACTACTTTTGATCTGTTTGTACTTTCACAAACAATCACCGTGATTCTAAAGCACCGACTGTATCCTTGAAGAAGAGAATGTAAAACAAGTTTCTATAGCTTTTGGGAATAAAAGCTCGTATAGCTTTTGCTTAGGAAAATAAGACAAAAGACAATTGCTGCCACAAAACTAGAAAGACACGTAGGTTAGTTTTGGACTTTCTTCCAAAATCCTTAATTGTATAGGGACGAGAAAATAAGAAGACACAGCTTTCTTAGCTTTTTCGGTAGTTCTAGCCTTGATTGCTTGCTCCCCTTATATAGTTTTCATTCTAGGAGTTGTCCCTCTTATTTTCAAATACCTTTTCCAAATACAATTAGGTGTTTTGGGCTACAAACAATTTTAGCTTTTCTTAACCGTACAGGACTCTATGTGTCTCACACAATTCCAAATACGATTAGGAAATTACAAGTCATTCCACCAAAGACTTGTAATTGACAAACACTCTAAAATTTTCTGTTTTAATAAAAGTAAAACCCTTCCTCTACTTTCTTACAATAAGTCCCTCCGTGAATACTGGTATTCATAAATTCTCATAGTCGTGTAAAAATTACACATCAGCTCCCTATGCAGAATTTATATTTGGTCCTTGATGCGCTTTTTACATTATTATTCTAATAATCACTTAAAAAATTCAAGTGACCACTGGCCAGTCTAGAATAATAATTCCCGCACAATAATCCAAGGGAATACACATCGAGACGGATACCATATTGAATATGTATATTCTTACTGCGTACTAACGACTATCCATCTTGCCTAGATATTGGATCCAAAAATGACCTCACTGCTTGGTAAGACAAGATGCCCGGAAATACACGTAGGGTATATACATATTCTCAGGATTAAGAACTTATGTAAAGTAGTAACTTAGATCTATTCACAAGCTGATAAATTACGAACAGAAATAACCGACCGGTTCGACATAATCCAATTACATCAACCTGCTAGATTTAGAAGTCTCCACTTCTATGATGAGATTTATCATAATACGTACGTAATAATCATAGCAAGTTATAATCTAATCAATAAAAATGATTCACATAGATTACAAACTAAAATGTCACCAATATATTATATCTCCCACTGTATAAATTAAAACTAATATATTCGACCATATCTCACAAAGCATGTTTAAAGTGAATTGTTAAATAATATTTAAAATGTAATGTCAAACTATTGTTTTTGGGCATAACCCCAACAATCTCCCACTTGCACGAAAACAATAAAAAATCAGTTTTGACTCCCATCCCATCAACATGAGAATCAAACGCCTTTTGTGTCAAGGCTTTGGTAAAGGGATCTGCCAAATTCTGCGCTGAGGCTATCTTAGTGACAACTACTTCGCCTTTCTTTGACATGTATCTAATAATATGATACTTTCTTTGAATGTGCTTGTTCTTAGAGTGGTGTCTAGGTTCTTCACAATTAGCTACATCACCACTATTATCAAAAAAAATAATAATAATAAGTGGTATAGATGCAGGAACCACTGTAAGACTAGTTAGAAAATTCTTTAGCTGCTTCGCAAGCCGCTATATATTCAGCTTCAGTAGTAGAGTCAGCAATACATTTTTGCTTGACAGTTCTCCAACTAACGGCTGCTCCACCTAATGTGAACACATATCCTGAAGTTGACTTTCTCTTATCCTCATCTGATTGAAAATCAGAATCAGCATAACCAAGAGGTACCAATTCTTCGGATCCGTAAACCAACATATGATCTCTAGTTCTCCTGAGATACTTTAGAATATGTTTTACGGCAATCCAATGTTCCCTTCCTGGACTGGATTGGAACCGACTGACCATCCCAACTGCATAACAAATTTCTGGCCTAGTACATAGCATAGCATACATGAGAGTGCCTACATCCGAAGCATAAGGAACATTACTCATTTCTTGCATTTCCTCTGATGTCTTGGGACAAAGAGTCTTTATAAGCTTAATGCCATGTCTATAGGGTAAGAAACCTTTCTTTGAGTTTTGCATAGCAAATCTCTCCAGCAATTTGTCAATGTAAGTGGCTTGGGATAAGCCAATCATTCTAGCATTTCGATTTCTGAGAATTTTAATGCCTAGAATGTAACTGGCCTCTCCCAAGTCTTTCATTCTAAAGTGATTGGACAACCATAGCTTTACTGACGATAATGCTCCTACATCATTTCCAATGAGTAATATATCATCTACATACAATACCAAAAACATCACCATGTTTCCTTGAGTCTTCTTGTAAACACACGGTTCATCAAGATTTTGCTCAAAACCCATAGATTTAATGGCCTCATCAAATCTAATATTCCAGCTTCGAGATGCTTGCTTAAGTCCTTAAATAGACTTATGCAACTTGCATACTTTATGCTCATGGCCTTTAATTACATATCCCTCTGGTTGGATCATGTAAATGTCCTCTTCAAGATTGCCTTTCAGAAAGGCAGTCTTGACGTCCATCTGCCAAATCTCATAGTCAAAATGAGATGCAATGGACAAAGAGTATTCTAATGGACTTAAGCATTGCTACTGGCGAAAAAGTATCCTCGTAATCGATTCCCTCTTTCTGAGTGTACCCTTTTTCCACCAACCTAGCTTTAAGGGTTTCAACCTTACCATCTGGTCCTCTTTTCTTCTTGTAAATCCATTTACACCCAATAGGTTTAATATTAGGTGGTAGATCTACAATACTCCAGACTCCATTAGAATGGATGGATTCTATTTCAGTATCCATACCGGACAACCATTTTCTCGATTCAGGGTCATTTACTGCCTTGTTGTAACTAGTAGGATCCGAATCCTGCTCATCTAGGATAACTTGAAAATTTTCTCCAAAGAACTGAGCATACTTAGGATTTCGTCTCCTTGGTCTAGTACTACGAAGAGGCTGATTTGGTTGAGCAACAACTATATGTTCAACTTGTTGTTCCGGTTGTCCTACAACTAGCGGTTGAACTTGTGGTTCAACTTCATGTTGAGGATGTACTACTTCTTCATCCATATGAAGACCCGGATCTACTAATGGTTCATCAAAGATCGGAGGATACTGCTGAACTATTGGTTGCACAACTACTGGTGTATTTGTATGTGTATTATTACTAGCTTGTTCATAGAATTCAGGAATATCAAAGGAAGTTAGTCGCAAATTTGAAGCAGTTTTGTTAGACACTTCATTGTTTACTGGAAGTGAACTAGTAGTACTACTAACTCCCACTGAACCATTTTCACACAACTCTTCAAGCACAACTTTACTTCGAGGCTTATAGTCCATCATATAATCGTCTTCAAGAAATATTGCATTAGTACTTACTACCAACTTTTGCTCTTTCGAATTATAAAATAGACCAGCTGTAGTACCTTTTGGGTATCCTACAAACAAGCAAACTTTTGACCTTGATTCTATTTTACTAAACTTTCCTTTTAGCACATGTGCAGGACAACCCCAAATTCTTAAATGCCGTAGACTTGGCTTACGCCCAGACCACAGCTCCCTGGGTGTGTTAGGAACTGCCTTACTAAGTACCAAATTCAGAATATATGCTGTTGTTTCTAAGGATAATCCCCAAAAAGATATAGGTAATGTAATATAACTCATCATGGACCTTACCATCTCTAGTAAAGTTCTATTCCTTCTCTCTGCCACACCATTTTGTTGTGGTGTTCCAGGTGCAGTCAACTGGGATACAATCCCATGTTCTACTAAGTATGCACCAAACATAGTTGAAAGATACTCGCCACCTCGATCTGATCTAATGGCTTTCAATTTCTTTCCTATTTGGTTTTCGACCTCTGCCTTGTATTCTTTGAACTTTTCAAAAGAATCAGACTTATGATGCATAAGGTAGATGTAGCCATATCTAGAATAATCATCAGTGAAAGTGATGAAATACTCATAGCCACCTCTAGCTCTAACATTCATCGGTCTACATACATCAGTGTGTACTAATTCTAATACTTCATAGGCTTTAACACCTTTCCCTGTAAATTGTCTCTTGCTCATTTTACCTTCCAAACAGGACTCACAAACTGACCATGGTTCAATTTCTAACGAATCCAGAGATCCATTTTGAACCAAACGTTTGATCATGTTAAGGTTGATATGACCAAGCCTTAGATGCCATAAGTATGTAGCATTAGTAGAAGGACTTTTCCTTTTAAGAGTGATAACAGATGATATATATTCATTATTTAAAACACAAGGAACAATAGGAGAAATAAGATATAAACCATGCGCCAACACACCAGTAAAAATAACAAAACTGTCTTTAATTATTAAAACCTTAAAAGAATCAAATTTAATTGTCAAACCATCTCTAATGAGACAAGACACTGAAATTAAATTCCGCCTAATGTCTGGCACATATAAACAATCTTTCAAAACTAAAACCTTATTCTCATTGTTACTATTACTACTAAGACGAACTCTTCCTACGGCTACGGCAGCAACTCTTTCATTCGAACCTAGGCTCAGGTAAATTTCTCCTTTACTTAGTTGTCTGGTTATCTGAAACCCCTGAAATGAATTGCATACATGATTAGTGGCTCCAAATCTATACACCAACTGTTTGATGTATAAGTGGAAACATTTGCCTCAACAACTAAAGATTCAAATTACCTTCTGATTTCTTCTTAGCTAAGTACTCCGTGCAGTTGCGCTTCCAATGACCAGGCTTGTTGCAGTGGAAACACTTTCCTTTGCAACACTTTCTCCCTTGTTCTTTTTAACACCCAAAGCATGGTTCGCTGAAGGAGTTGTTTTTTGACCTTTCTTCTTAGGATTCTTTCGCTTAGGTTTGCGCTTAGAATCCTCCGCTAAGTTAACACTTCCAGTTGCCTTTTTATTGTGCAAAATTCCTTCCGCAGTTTGCAATTGGTTAAGTAACTCGGGAAGAGTTAAAACCATCTTATTCATTTGACATTCAACTTGAAATGTGCAAACGAACTGGGAAGGGAATTAAGAACAATGTCAACTTTCATATAGCATCGATAGTTGACCCAAGGGTTCCAATTCGTTAAACAGAGATATCATGAATGACGTGCTCACGAACTGGAGTTCCTTCTTGCATCTTAGTGTTCATTAGCTTTTAGTAGCTTCCGCTTTGGCGGGACGATTGTGTTCAAAAACATCTCTTTTAGACCATTAATGATCTCAGCAGCTTTCTCAAAGCCCTCATATTGGTGCTGCAATACATTGGAAATAGAACCATGATATAGCACTTGGCCATATTAGCCTTTTTCCACCTTGCATGCTCACCTACTGTGGCTTCAGGTTCAGGGAGTATAGGTTCTGGCTCACTAAGAACAAACTTGTAATCTTGTACAGTGAGTATATATCCAAGTTTCTTTCCAATCAACATAGTTGGGACTGGTTAATTGGTTTTCTTTCAAGATAATCTGTAAGGGACTGAGGCTCGACATTGACATCTAAACATGCATAACAAATAAGTCGTAGTGAGATAAAACCGCTCTTAAAAAAATTAAAATTTATTTACAACTCCCTAGTATTACGATAAAGATCGGATTCCCAAAACTTTGCATCCCGTACATTCCTTAGGGAATTAGTTGCGCATATAGTTTTTCAGGTGGAAGATCTTTCCATTGATTTAACAACCCTAGACATCTCATGTCATATTAAATCAACAATCCGATATGTTCGGCCTCTAAAATAAATATTTGTTTCCTTAGGAAATCAAATTAATTATTTTAAATTAAGTGTAACCCATAGACTATATCTCAGAGCCGACATAAATTGGATAGTCTCCTTGGGGAGAATAAAACAATTCATGTAATCTGAATTTCCCTATGGAAGGCCGCGGGATACGAAAATCCCTCTCCCACTTAATTTCTTATACAAGGGCAATCACCATTCACACATCTCATGCATAAACCAAAATAATATTGCGATTTTATGATTACCAATCTAATTATTCCAAGCTGATACTACAGCTAAAATATATGCACATAAACTAATAGTTACTAAAGTTCCCTGAATCACCAACTAAACACATTGGTACTGTGTAATATCAGTTATCTAAAGGGATAACTAACTGTTGACGTTTGTAATGTTCCAAGACCCGTTAAAAACTTGTTTTAATACACCGTACCAAAACTGTTTTGGACTTACTAAAACAAATTTTGGTCTTCATTATCAAACAATTCAGTTACCCTCTTAAGCCAATTAAGGGTTAACAAACAATCCATTGATACTGTTGACTACCCATGAAAACTTTGGTTTACACGGGAAAAATTTCAAAGAATCTAACCCACTTCTTACATCTCATGTAGAAATACAAAGGAACCCATATATCCCTCAAAGTGATTTCATACTCTAGCATAAAAACATTAGTTATCCATACACATACATTAATTTGCATCATATACAAGATTCAGCCAATACCCATCTCAAAATAATCAAATAAATCATCAATCAACAACATCCATCAATTGATAAATCTAGGGTTCCATCGATTAATAGAAATTACCAAATTGAAAAACCCTAATTTTTATAACCCATCATAATCTCTATCATGATAAATAAAATTACAATTATTAACATCTAAACCTAGCTGTTGATGCCATTGTTAGGAATCTCAAAAACGCAGCGGAAATTGGTTTAAAAATTTTCTATAAACCCCTTGTTTCATAGATGTTAATAAGAGCAAAGAGGGATTAGAGATTTTGTGTACCTTTCCTTTTGCTAATCCAAATCTCCAAGAAGAACAACAAAATCCACTTTTAGCTTTATCTCCAAACCACCGTAACGGAAGGAAGAAGAACAAGTCCTGTGCTTTGTTTCTAAACACCAAACTCCAATTGATTACCACCAACAACTTTGTTCACTTGAATCAAACCAAAACTTTTGATGTTTGTACTTTCACTAACAATCACCGTGATTCGAAAGCACCGACTGTATCCTTGAAGAAGAGAATGTAAAACAAGTTTCTGTAGCTTTTGGGAATAAAAGCTCGTATAGATTTTGCTTAGGAAAATAAGACAAAAGACAATTGCTGCCACAAAACTAGAAAGACACGTAGGTTAGTTTTGGACTTTCTTCCAAAATCCTTAATTGTATAGGGACGGGAAAATAAGAAGGCACAACTTTCTTAGCTTTTTCGTAGTTCTAGCCTTGATTGCTTGCTCCCCTTATAGTTTTGATACTAGGAGTCCCTCTTATTTTTAAATACCTTTTCCAAATACAATTAGGTCTCTTGGCTAAAACAATTTTAGCTTTTCTTAACCGTACAGGACTCTATGTGTCTCACACAATTCCAAATACGATTAGGAAATTACAAGTCATTCCACCAAAGACTTGTAATTGACAAACACTCTAAAATTGTCTGTTTTAATAAAAGTAAAACCCTTCCTCTACTTTCTTACAATAAGTCCCTCCGTGAATACCGGTATTCATAAATTCTCATAGGCGTGTAAAAATTACACATCATCTCCCTATGCAGAATTTATATTTGGTCCTTGATGCGCTTTTACATTATTATTCTAATAATCACTTAAACAATTGACCACTGGCCAGTCTAGAATAATAATTCCCGCACAATAATCCAAGGGAATACACATCGAGACGGATACCATATTGAATATGTATATTCTTACTGCGTACTCACGACTATCCATCTTACCCAGATATTGGATCCAAAAATGACCTCACTGCTTGGTAAGACAAGATGCCCGGAAATACACGTAGCGTATATACATATTCTCAGAATTAAGAACTTATGTAAAGTAGTAACTTAAATCTATTCACAAGCTGATAAATTACGAACAGAAATAACCGACTGGTTCGACATAATCCAATTACATCAACCTGCTAGATTTAGAAGTCTCCACTTCTATGATGAGATTTATCATAATACGTACGTAATAATCATAGCAAGTTATAATCTAATCAATAAAAATGATTCCACATAGATTACGAACTAAAATGTCACCAATATATTATATCTCTCATTATATAAATTACAACTAATATATTTGACCACATCTCACAAAGCATGTTTAAAGTGAACTGTTAAATAATATTTAAAATGTAATGTCAAACTATTATTTTTGGGCATAACCCCAACATTAACTCCGTCTCAAAAACCCCGCAAATCAACTGCTCTTCCTTCTTTGCTCCCTACAACTCGAATGCTGTTCCTTCCTCCTCCACACAACTCCTCAACTGCTCTTCCTCCTCCCCAAAACACCTCAACTGCTCTTCCTCCTCCCACAATATATATTCTACATTTCTCATCACTCTTTTTCACTCATCACATTTTCTTCCATCAAAAACAAAAAATGGCAACAAATTTCATGGATGAAGAAATTCCTATTGTAGTTTCACGCCAGGATTTCCCTCCTAACTTTGTGTTTGGTGTTTCAACTTCTGCTTATCAGGTAACCACGTACTAACATCCCATTCAAGAAAAGAGGGAAAAATTAACTTTTTGAGTCTAACCCATGCGCTCATTTTCGGTAAATACGCAGAGCTCTGTGAGAGAAACATATCCCTAATATATTAGCTTTAAATCCGTTACCATTTGGTTTTTATTCATAAAAATGACTTAAAAGTGTGAGAATAAAAATATGAAAGTATCCTTCATTTTCTTTATTTCAGCCCAAATTTAATATTTTTATGATGGTTTTTATTATTCATTCAATAATTATTAGACGAGGAAAGTTATATAACTTTGTTGCGCTGATAGAAAATAGTTGAGATTTACATTTTTTGTAAAAAAAAGAGAGAGTCCAACCCCAGATCTCTAATGGACTTGGAGATCGTCTTCCAAGATTCACAGATGAAGATAGAGAATTGTTAAGCTACTCGATAGACTTTCTGGGTATTAATCAGTATACATCAAGGTTCATTGCTCATGCAGCAACAAGCCCTGACCCTGGGCATTTTATAAAAGATCAACAAATCGAAAGAATTGGTATAACACTTCTTTAGTAAATATTTATGTTTTATATATCTATATAAGCTCCGTTTTCTAACTTCCTTCTTATGATCAGTTAAATATCCAGGGGGTGAGGCTATTGGTGATAAGGTATTGATAATATCTGACTAGTTTTCTCTCAAACACATGCAATCAAACTTACGTTCGAGTTTAATTTAGTTGAAAATGTCCTGTATGCCAGGCTGCATCCGATTGGCTTTACATAGTTGCTTGGGGGTTGCGTAATCTACTGAATTATGTTGCAGAGAAATATCAGAACCCCAAGATATACATTACTGAGAATGGTATGGACAGATAACACATTATTCATTGGTGAAGAAGGGTTTTGGGATTTATGTATTTAATTACTATGCTAATCTGTTGATATCCAGTACTAACTAACTCTCACGTACATTTCATGCAATTTATAGGAATGGATGACGAAGAAGATCCAGAAACTCTTCTCCATAAGATGCTGGATGATAAAAAGAGAGTTGGGTACTACAAGGCGTACATTGCTGCATTAGCCCAAGCAATCAAGTATATATATGCCCTTACTAATCCCTCTCCTTTTATTATGCACTTGTCTGTCGCTTAGAAAGAAACTATCTAAACTGAGCGTTACATGGACAGGGATGGTGCCGATGTGAGGGGGTACTTCGCATGGTCTTTCATGGACAACTTTGAATGGTCTGAAGGCTACACCAAGCGTTTTGGTATTGTTTATGTCGATTACAAGAATGGACTCTGCCGGTACCCCAAATCATCTGCCCTCTGGTTTTCTCGTTTTCTTTCAGGCGATGAAGGAATGACTATTATGACGGAGGACTGATTTCCTCTACATTAGTCATTAGCATTACTGAGAATTCCTAGGCACTTAAATAAACGACGAGACATGGCGTGGAGCTTCCATCGCTATGTCAATATCATTCTGCCCTTTACTGGGTAGCGACTAGAGAGATAATAATTTTACCATTTGTGTGGACTGTGAATTAGTCATTGTCATGTGTGCTTGTGTGAGTTATCTGTGTGTGCTTGCGTGAGTTGCTTGTGTGGTTTGTCAAGTATAAATGGTCTTTCTCCTTACCATTATTCTGTATTGATTTCTCTTTATTTCTTTTGACCGGCTATTTTGCCCGGCTAAATTGAGGTCTATGTCATTTAATTGGGGCCTATAACTACACGACAAAATAGGATTATTAAAAAATAATTCATAGAAACCCCTTAACCAACTATTTTCTTAATGACTCATTTATTCATGATTAATTAGTTTTAATTCGGGTGATTAGGGGTAAAGTATAGTGTTAGATGAAATTTGAAAATTTGAAATTTGAAAATTTAAAGTATAGTATTGAACATGAAAAAATTTGAAAATTTGAAATTTTTTGAAGAACACCAACTCAGAATCGGTATATGTTGTCAAAAACATATACCGATTGTAACCTCAAAAACATACAGAGATTTTTTGAAACTAGCTTCTACCCAGAATCGGTTTATATGGACATCAAAATCAACCGATTATCCATAATCGGTTTATATTGGCATGAACGTAAACCGATTGTGGGTAAATTTTCTCTTTTTTATCTGTGAATTATGTGTTGTTAAACATCAAATAAAATTAAAATTCATTCTATACCCGAGTTAATGAAATGAAATCAAGTATGATTTCATACTCATTTTATGATCGAGTATTAACTGAAAAAAATGGGTTAACCAGAATCGGTTTACACGATACGTATGTAAAAACAGATTCCTGACATTGCACAACAGGAATCGGTTTATAAGAATGCTTATGTAATCTGATTCTAACAAAAAAAAGATACAGAAAAATTGAGAACAACAATCGGTTTACTCGACACACATATAAAATCTGATTCTAACATTATACACCAACAATCGATTTTTATAAGTGCTAATGTAATCCGATTCTGGTTCAAATTTCTCGAACCATAAAACATATCAAGGACAATCGGTCATTGTGGGCATGAACATAAAGCGTTTCTATTTGCAATCGGATCACATATACATTAACGTTAACCGATTCTGATAAATCAGGAAAAATTTGATTTCAAAATTTTCAATTTTTGAGCAATTTTATGTTACTAAAACCTAGTTGATTGGGTTGAGAAGAAAAGAAGAAGAATCAGTTGAAGTGGAGATAGAAATGAATTTGATTTTGGTTTTTAATTTTATGATTTTAGTTTATGATTTTGATTTTGATTTTAGTTTTTAAATTTTATGATTTTAGTTTTATGATTTTGATTTTAGTTTTTAATTTTATGACTAGGATTTGATGGGGATAAATTAGTAGTATTAATATTTGATAGAGAGTAAAATGGTAGTTTCATCAAACTTAGACACCCCTTAACATTCTTTATGGGGTGGATGAAAAAATCCATAGGCCCCAATTTAGCCAGGCTATTCTGGGACCTATTCCATTTATTTGGAGTCTATCCGTGTATGTTAATGCATAAATAAACTGATTCTGGTTGATTTTCAGAAAAAACTGATGAGGAAATTTCAGAGATTCATAGTTAAATTATCGATGAATTCTTTTAAAAGGAAGGGTCCAACGGGTTTGATTCAATAAATCGAATTGTTTGCCGTTCTATGAAAATAAAAAATTGAATTGTTGCTTGATATTAGGTTTTAGTTTTCGATTTTGATGAAAATCGAGAGAAGATTATGTTTTGATTAAAGATTGTTAATCTAAATGATTTTTCGTCTACACACAATTAAAACTATTAAGGTTAGTGTAGAGGGTAGTTTCGTATTTTCTTACACAGTCGACACCCTTATCATCAAAAAAGAAAAAAAAAGAAGATCAAAATCATCATAGGCTGCAAATAAAATGGTTAGTCCCAAAATAGCCAGGTTCTTAGTGTTTTTAGCTGCTCTCTAATAATTAAGTTGATGTTTTTGTACTTGAAATTGGAGACTGGTAATAGTATTGGCATGTGGGGAGCTAACGTCTGCTGACTATTTAATATTGTACACAAGTATGTTGTTCTTGTTATTATATATTTTTTGATGTATTTAATCTCTATATAAACCTTCAATTAAATCAATTAATGGAAAATAAAGACTTATTATCAAAAAAAAAAAGGAAAATGTTCAAATGATACCTAATATCTCAACTGATAAAACAACATGTAGTTTAATTTTTTTTTTATATTTTAAATGTTTAGTTTTTTTTCATAAAATAAGAGGACGAAATCCTCTAACATTACATATTCAGTGTTCTAACCATGATCGGAACAAAATTCGACCATGATATATTTTCATTGAAATACCTGGAATTGTAAAAGTTAAGAAGATGGCCTAAGTTTTCTCCGTTCCAGCAGTTTTGGAGTTTAAAGATATTACATAAGGCTGTTGTGTTAGCTGCCCACATTACACCAAATCTAGAGGTTAACAAAAGTTCTGAAATTTTAAAATTAATAACATCCAAGTTGCTTCTTTGGAAGTCATTACTAACGTTATATCTAAGTGTTCTGGCTTCAACGTACATTCCTTTGAGAAGCATCAAAGTAGGCATTGAATCACTATGGAAAGCTACTTCATGACCACTCCACTATGTTGCCCAGTGGAAAGCTGTTTTGGCTCCTCTTCTTTCTAACTCCACTCTAGTACTGCAGTTGAAGGTAGTATTCCTGACTTCAATGGTGAAACCTGCATAGTCAGTGAGAGTTATGCCAATACCAGAAAATGAGGTATGATTAATCATTGTTGAAGCTATGCTAAAAGTGTAAACCAAATTTGCTTCAATTTTCCTGTTGTCGGAAGTGCAAATGTTAAGAAAATCGTCTTTCATTGGATTGTAATACAATGTTTGGGATATATTGTAATTTGGGGCAGCAGTACTAGAAATACTATTTATGAATTTGACTATCTTGTGCGTTGTGTCCGCATTTTTTTGTTTTTTCATCCTGAAAACCCAATCGCATCTGGATTTCCAGATGTGCCAGGTAATGATGCTGCAAAATTCAGGCCAATTCAGCACAAAACCATTTCTATCAATATTTGAGAACCAAGTATTTAACCAATCATGAAAAGTAGTACTATTTTCAATCACGTAATCCATACTAAAGTTTAAGTGTATCCAAACCTGTTTGGCAAAGTTGCAAGATAGAAAAAGATGGGTTAGAGTTTCCTCACCGCCGTTGCAAAGAGTGCAGGTAGTGTTTATACGTGGAATAACTGCATCTACCCAAACCCTATTAGGAAGGTAGCAATTTATTGGTAAAATCTCTTCGTATTCTAATGAAGTAGATATAATGGATTCAAACCTCACATCGAGACATAATAATGAAATGGTACGTAAACAAACAATATTCCTCTTTTGATTAATATAAAGTTGTATTATTTTTAATCCTTTTTTTTTTCCACTTCTCAAAAACTTGGAAAAAATTAACTTCTTCTTGGTCTTCTATGTACGAGGAAAGGTTTCTTGGTTTTAGCAATATTAGAAATAATAGATTTCGACTTAGGAGCTATTTTTCGTTAGTTTAATAAAGCGATCTTTATCTTCACTATTAGATCTTTTTTATCTGCACTTTTATGTTGTTTCTTTCTATCGATTTGTTCGTATTTGGTTTTCTTCATAAAGATATATCGGCGATTCGGCAAGAGAAAGTTCGAGTTCTTCATCTTCAGAAAAATAGATTTAGGGCTTCGGGTGGTTCGCTGCACATGAAGAATTTTTGCCCAAATCACTCTCTTGTCATAAGAGCATCCCTTTTGAAAGACGGATATCTATCAAAATAGTTGAATTATAATATTAAATATCATTTCTTATCCAATCTCAAAGTACAAGATTTGGGTGCTATCGTATGTGAATTGCTCTTTCTCTTTGCAATTTATTTGAGTTTTGCATATTTCTTTATATTTGTTTTATGTTATGTTTTATTTGTTTTTCTTGAAAACCATCAAGTAAACACTTGAAATGAAATTATAGTTTGATAAAAAAAAGAAAGATAAAAATAAAGTTCAAATTTCATGAATTGAATGAACACAAGAAATATATTGCAATACATACAAAACAAAAATAAATAAGCAATCAATAATCTCTCCAAAACTCAACCAACCAATTACAGTGCATCCTTATGAATTTTTAACAAGAAGATACAAAAAATTATAAAAAAAAACAATTACGAGAAAAAAAAAACTGAATAATTCCCTTTTTCTTTTCTTAAAGCAAAAACCAAATGAGAATACTTCCTTTTTTTATTTTTTAAAATCCTTCTTGTTTCTTTTTTTCCATTCTTTGAAAATAATTTGTTTTAAGGTAAATCAATTATTTATGCTAAATAATTTAAAATATCTTTTATCATGAACATGAGAAGAAACTATTAAACAGTCGGGTAAAGGTGCATGGGCAGCCGTGGCTTGGCAAGAGCACAAAGTGGTTTAGCCAAGAACAGATCATGACACGACTCACTGAGTCCGATTGACTCTCCTGGTGGTGCACTCCAGCTGAATCCTTGAAGAAGCCTAGCCAATAACATCACTGTCATTGACGTCCCAAGCGGGACACCCATGCATCCACGCCGTCCAGTGCTAAAAGAAAAAAACGAAAGATCGTTCTCACCAGCTCCCACCTGTTCACCCGAGCCATCCAAATGCCTCTCGGGTTTAAACTTCAGCGGTTCATCCCACACTTTAGCATTACGGCCAAGTCCTGGGCGACTTAGAAGTACCTGACTTCCCTTTGGGATGAAATACCCGGCCACGACTGCATCTGATATTGCGACGTGTGGTAGGTTGAATGGAGCAATTGGGTGTAGACGGAATGCTTCTCTAGCACATGACTTGACGTAATTTAGACGCGGAAAATCTGATTCTTGCACAAGTCTGTCTTTCCCGACAACCCTGTCGATTTCTTCCGCCGCTTTTTGAAGCATTTCAGGTTGGTTGATCATCTCTGCCAGTGCCCACTCAACTGCATTTGATGGATTGTCTACTGATGCATATATCAAATCCTATACATAAATAAGAAACCCCATAATAAATTAAACACTCCAAGCTCTTATGGAAGTTATATGGAAATTTCCGGTCATGCATGCAGAGTAAACGTACACGTACACTAAAGAATCCATGCATGTAGAGTAAACGTACACGTATGTCAATTCATGTACTATGATTTTATATGAAATCTTACCGCTGATTGAGCTTTGATTTCCTCAGTCGATAGCAAAGGGTTCCCATTGGCATCCTTGAGACAAATGAGAACGTCAAGGAGATCATGTGGTTGTTTCTTGTTGATGAATCTATCACCATCAGCTGATCTCCATTGCTTGATTCTCTCATCAATAACAGGATCATGGTAACTGTTAACAATCTTTGATGCTTTCTTCATGAGCTTTTCATGACCATCTAAATCTAACCATCTTATAATAGGCATAAAATCTGCTACACTGAATGCATAGAGTAGAGATAGAACATTGAATAATGCTTGTACGTATTCTTCTTCTTCGACACCAGGACCTCCATCTTTTCTTCCTATACCAAAATACCTCATATTGAACATCAATTTTCTTATAACATTTCCACTATACATTCTAGATACTGTCCTTATGTTCACAACTCCACCAACATAATTAGTAGTGCTGTTATCAATGCATTGGTTGTAGATGTATCGAACAAGGTTGTCGGCTTCCTCTGATCTCTTGTCAAGAAGCCATCTGAGTCTGGAAGGGGACATAAGTTCAGAAGCCACCACTCTTCTCATCTTCTTCCATTGATCTCCTAATGGTGCAACGGCAACTGATAAGAACCCACGGCTGGAATACTCCGTACCCATTGTGATAGGCCTTGTCGCAAATGTAGCATCTTGTTTCTTCAAAAATTCTCTAGCAATCTCAGGTGAAGTCACTGGAATTATATGGACATTTCCTAGACGAACACTTAAAATATCGGTATTCATGTCCTTCATGAGTTTGTCTATCCATCGAAATGCGGGCTTTTTGTGAAACAAGTCTGGGATATTACCAATGATCGGCCACGAGACAGCCGGTCCAGGTGGTAGTGGAAGAGAGCTAGATTTTGTTTTGCTACTTCTTTTGGATTGGGTTTGAAGGAAAAATACGAAAATGGATATTACAAATACAAGTTCAGTGGTTGGGATGGAGGAAATGAGACCAGAGGTAGCTACGTCAGGAGCACCGCATCTCAGAGTTAAGAAAGAAGACATGACCAAGGTACTAGACGTATTATTTTTCATGATTAGCACTAGTACAAAAATGGACTAGTACCAGTGCTAGTAGTCGCAGCTTCTGATGATTCCTGACCTTTTAGTACTAGTAAATTGTGTGATTAGTGTGCTTATGTGAATCTTCCACTGACATATGGAGCTGGAATCAGTGCTGATCCTAAGTTGGGTTATTTGTGAACTGAGGTCTTATATACTACTCTTTACTATCGTTTATTTATTTGTTTGTTTATTATAATCTAAGGCCCAGAGGGCTACAGATCTGCCTCAACCGTTGGCAATAACCAAACTGGAGGACGAGACTAGCAGAAACAAGTATCTATGCCTATGTATATGGTTTGTGATTTGTTGGTGCTAAAACTCTAATTAGTGATCTGGATGAGTGTTATAATGGTGATACCTCTAATTAATTGTTGTTAACTATAAAAACATTATGTTTTACTTCAACCTTGCTCCTTGACACGCTGGATAGCAGCTATCAGCGATTCCTGAAGTAGCTAACATAGTGGCAGAGACCCTTTATATTCCCTCAGTTACAATTTAGATGAGGTTTTGGAGTTTTCACCTAGATTAGAAAAAAGAGATTAAAGTGAAAAAGGGGAGTATGAGTTAACATGATTTTACATGCATATTAAGAAAATAATGAAAAAATAAATAAATTTCATATATGTTCTGAATAATATTTTCTATAAAATTTAACTTGACTGTTAAGGTTGAAATGCAGTGAACTCGATATTGGTATAATAATTTCTTTTGCCTTACTTTTTTCAACTTAAAAGTTAATCCTGAGTTCAGAGAGGTGTGTACATATGGCTGGTTGTTGCCAAAAAAGGTACGCATAATTTGGTATTATAATATGGGCCCTTCACATAAAAAGGTTATGTTTTCTTTGCATATTATCAAGCATTTCAAGGGTACATATTGTACATGAATGTTGGTTTTTACTCCAAAATGAATGGAAAATTCTGAAAGAAATATTTCCCGGACCGCTATATATGTTGTAAATATACGTATACACCATGTTTGGAGAGACATAAATTTCGCAGCCTCATTAACTTTTTTACACGCCTTGAGAACCCTCAAGCTCCTTCTATCCCCCGAGACAAGAATTTGGAAAAGAACTTATTTAACATGTCATAAACCTTCTGCTCATCCCTCCTTTTGTTATTTGAGACTGCGCGCTGGTTTTCAGGTGCATTAGTTGGCCTCTTAAACAAAACTCCTCCCCTTAAAGTATTAGCATGCTAGAAAGGAAGAAACCAAAATATACGAAACAGTGACTTTTGATGCCCCAATAGCATATTTGTGCCGCCAATTGACCGTATCGTTTTGCTTCTTTATGGCTATTGGCTCTTTCAAGCACTGTAAATAAATCTAATACACTGAAGATGCATCAACCATAAATTCAATATTGCATTGTTTAATCGAACCAAAATGTACCTAAAGCACTTTTTGATGCACATCACTTTTGATACATGAAAGTGATTGCATACACACATCACTTTTGATACATGAAAGGAATTGCACATCTAGATTTGCTATTGCATTTTCGGAAAGCATTGTGCATAATGTCCAATGAAGTGCTACTACTGTAAAAAGTTTCTTTTTTCATGATTTGAAATGGATAAAGCCGGAGAAATTCTTTATTTATTTAAAAGGAGATAGGTGCTATAAACTCTCAATTTCCACGATTATAATAGTGGAAAGATGCTATCTTGCGGTGGTATGTGGGTTGATATTGTGATTTATATAGATTTGCTGGGGGTCAGGAATTTGTTTTCGGGGTCGAGAGATATGTGGTCATTGTTGCACTTGCGTTTGTAGCGATAAGTCGTCAACCAATGAGATGGGACTAGAGCCAACTTGTGGTTTATAGACTGCATTAACAATGAACAGTTGGCCGGGACTGATGACAGTTAGGTATTATTAGATACTCAACGGAGGTTCATGGATTGAACTTCACAACTTTGGAACTCTCATCGTTGTTCTTGGATTGAACTTAATAAAAGAAAAGAAAAACAGAAACATGAGAGGACTTAAATCTAGAAACAAAAAAAGATGAAAAAATCAGTAAAGAAAAAAGGGCTCCATTAACAACCGTGCAAGAAAGAAAAACTACTTCTTCAATCTTTGAACGATACAATGGTGGGCACACACTGTTCTCGATTCTGCTGTTCCTAGCTTGGCCTGCTGCATCTTTAAATTATATTTTTCCTTACACACGGACAAGTGACTAGTCTAAGAAAGTGGTCCATTTAAACTATGACCTTTATAAGCCTGCCAAAATGCAGACAACTACAAGTCACCAGAGCTTAACTACAAGTCACCAGAGCTTAAGATTTTCAATAACGTAGATCAAATTATCTTCACGAGCTTCTCCTCTCTAGAGCCCAGCAATCATATATAAGTACTCTAATTTACAAACCATTGAGGGAATTTTAAACAAAAAACAAGAAAGAAGAACATTATGGGCAATGAGGATTTGAAGAATCCGTTGCTACATGGTGAAGAACCGGATATAGACGAAATCAAGAATTTTGGTCAATTCTGTAAGGAAGCTAAGGTCGAGAACAGAAAGCTATGGAGCTTAGCTGCGCCTGCCATCTTTACTTACGTCGCTCAATACTCACTTGGAGGATTGACACAAGTGTTTGCCGGACATCTTACTACGCTTGAACTCGATGCTTTTTCTACTGAGAACATGGTCATTGCAGGACTCGCTTTCGGAATTATGGTATGTTTCTGATTATTTGAAACCAATATACATATAGATAGAATGCATTCATTTTACATTTTTTAATTACTAGCCCAATTCGAGGGTCAGACATGTCACCCGTGATATATGATCAATATTTGGATGTTGCAGCTAGGGATGGGGAGTGCATTAGAAACCTTATGTGGTCAAGCATTTGGAGCAGGAAAATTACATATGTTAGGAGTGTATATGCAACGTTCATGGATCATACTCAATACAATGTGTTTATGTATATTACCGCTCTACATTTGGGCAGAACCGATCTTGAAATTCTTTGGACAAAATGACGAAATTGCGGCCCTAGCTGGGAGGTTTTCGCTATACATGATTCCTCAATTGTTTGCGTATGGCTTTAATTTTCCAATACAAAAATTCTTACAATCACAAAGCAAAATTAAGACCATGGCTTGGGTATCTGCAGCAACAGTTGTTTTCCATTTAGGGTTTAAGGTTTCCTTATTAGACAACAGCCAATTGTAAGCTTCCTTAGCAGTCACGTCACCAAACTTACTAGGCTGCCATACTAAAGAGTCTTGAGCAAAAGGAGAAACTTGAATATCAATAGACTGAATAGATTTTTGCACAGAAGATGGGAGATCATTATCACATAATGACAAGTTCTAACATGGACCATTTTTATCTATCACATCTTTAACCAGGAGATTATGATCAATTCGATCATGATCAGTAACTATAGAACTAAGAGGTAATTTTTCAACCCGTGGATCATTCCAGAAGTTAATTTTTTCCCCATTACCAATACACCAACGCAAGGATTCTATGAGGATGTCACGACCCTGCAAAATACTTTTCCAACAGAGAGAGTTAGAAGGATATGATAAACAAGTCCAAAAAGTACTATTCCTGTGATATTTGGCTTTAAATAAACGGGAAATAACAGACTCTGGCTGAGAATGAATTC
Source organism: Papaver somniferum (assembly GCF_003573695.1). Lineage (NCBI taxonomy): Eukaryota > Viridiplantae > Streptophyta > Magnoliopsida > Ranunculales > Papaveraceae > Papaver > Papaver somniferum. Next base: position 1,615,941 of record NW_020650415.1, read on the forward strand.
TCCATGCCATTCTAGCCAACAAAGCCAAATTATTCAAGTGAAGATCCCTAATACCTAATCCTCCGTTTTCAACAGGCTGACAAACCGTGTCCCATCCTATAATGTGTAACTTCTTCTCGCCATTTCTATGCTGCCAAAGAAACTCCCTTTTATACCTGCTCAAAAGCTTAGAGCCTGTTTGGTATAGTTTTTAAAAACAGTTTTCTGTTTTTGAAAATAGAGAACACAGAAAAGAAGAGAAAACGCGTTTGGTAGGGACATTTTCAGAAAAATGTTTTCCATTGTTTTCTGTTTTTGAAAACAAAAAAAAGGGAAAAAAATGAAAACAACAAATTATTGTTTTCTCTTTTTTCTTTTTTTTTCCTTCTTCTTTTTTTCAGAACAAAGTAGAGATCGGGGGAATGACTGCAAGTGAGTCATGGTCAGTATCACTATATCTTAGACTAGTCTTTACATTTGATCTGATTTAGTTGATTTTTCTTGGTTTTCAAAAACAGTTTTTATCCTACCAAACAATTTTTAGAAAATGAAAACAAAGAAAAAAGGGTATGTTTTTAAAACAACAAAAAATAATTTTTGAAAACTGTTTTTAAAAACTATACCAAACAGGCTCTTAGTAATTTTCAAAGGAAATTTCAATACAGTCGTAAGGTGATTAGAAACTAGATCCAAAGAAGCTTTAAGTAAAGTAGTTCTACTAGCAAAATTTAAAGAGGTGGATTTCCAACCCTGCATACGATTAACAAATTTATCAGTAAGGTCAGAAAAAGTAGAAGCAATGACTCTACCTCATTGAACTAGTACTCCCAAATATTTTCCAGGGTCCCCTTGATGATTAACCTTAAGGCAATTAGTAAAATGCCTAATGAGGCTCTTATGGATGTCAGGAGTTAACATAAGGATCGATTTAGTCTGATTTATGAGCTGACCAGACCACTGACAATAGTGCTGCAAAATAGAAGTTATATTCTCCGCATTAGACTTAGTATCCTGCAAGTAGATGATACTATCATCCGCATAGAAATAATGAGTAATCTTAGGAGCGGAAGACACAATCGAAAAAGGCTTGAGAGCACCTAGGTTAACACCTTTATCTATTAAGCGAGTTAAAGTTTCAAGGATTAAAATAAACAATAGGGAGATAAAGGATCCCCTGTCTAATACCATTGCCAGGAAAAATGGGTGGACTAGGAGACCCATTAACTAAAATTTCAAAAGAAACCGTTTTGATACATTAAGGACCCACCTAATCCATTGTGAACTGAAACCAAGACAATTGAATATACTTAACAAGAAATTTTAGTTAAGTCTATCATAGCCTTATCAACATCTAATTTCAATGCCATCCACCCCTTTAAGCCTTTCTTCTTTTTCCGGTAAGAGCGGAAAATTTCATTGTTCAAAAGAATAGCATCAAAAATAGAACTATTAGGAACAATCGCATGTTGACAAGGACTTATGATGCGGTCCAAAAAAAGGCGCAACCTATTAGCTAAAAATTTTGTAATGATTTTCAGAGAAAAATTGCATAAGCTAATTGGCCTTACTCCTTAATGTTAATGGGGGATTTTCTATTGAGCATTAAAACAATATAGGTGCAGTTTAGCTCAGAATGAAGACAACCATCAGTGAGTAAAGACTTCACCGTAGATATAATACTAGGGCCAACGATGTGCCTATTTTCTACAAAGAAGCTTGCAAACCATCAGGCCCCGGAGCCTTCATGGGACCCATCTGATTAATGGCACAACGAATTTCAGATTCAGTCACAGGTCTAGTTAAAGCCTGATTATCTTCAGGGGGTGTCAACACCACCAACTTTTTCTTAAGAAACTTGTATGGACAAACTTAAAAACAAATCCGAAAGTTCAGCTTAATGAAACTCAATCAAGGAATAGTATTTAGAGTTATAACTCTTTCTCACACGACCATAAAGTTTAAAGAGACAAGTCCGAGAACCTGATTCACGTGTGAGAATACTTGGTGATTCCAAAGATCAATTTCCAAGTATCAATCAAGTCGTATGCAATAAACAAGGATGGATGTATCTACTTGGATTGATTAACGTACAACCTGTGATATTTCAATTATAAAGATAAACAATATGCGGAAAAAGAAATAACATGGACACCAAAAATTTTGTTAACGAGGAAACCGAAAATGAAAAAAAACCATGGGACCTAGTCCATAGTGAACACCAAACTGTATTAAGCCGCTACAGAAACTAACATAATACCAATGAACTTCCGACTGGAATGTAGTTGAGACCGAATTAAATCCTCACGGAAATTCAGTTACAGTCGCGCTCCTTATGCCTCTTGAACCCAGCGGTAGTCCGCTCAATTGATTCTTAGCTGACGTCCTTTACAACCTCAAACTCAATTGAAGACTTTAAATCAATCTGCCTGCCTCAGATAAGCCTATATGGTGATTTTTTTTGATCGTAGGATCGTAGAGGTGGAGACTGGAAATCGATAGCAATAGACAAATTAAGTCAAGCTAACCTCAAAATCTGGACTTATGACTCCCAAAGAGTAGCCTAGATTATTGTTCACCTCACAAGTATTTAATTTTTGAATCAAAAAAGTCTGAGACGAAGATATCTTGATGATTCCTATAAGGATACGCGGGCTCGTCAACGCTAATTAATCCGGGCAAGAGACGATATAGCCGCTAATGACTCGATTAGTTAATACGGCTTATTTATAGTTGATATAACAATAATTTAGATAACGAAATTAGGTACCGTTGGATAAATCTCGAAATCCATTTCTTCTTTGCTTCTTCTTCTCCTGTCGAACATGGTACATAGAATTTTGGCATTATGAAATGTACATTATTTCTCGACATAAAGACAAAAGGGGTCCGGTGTCCTAGAGAATTGTACTAGAGTCGCTTGAATAAATGTACTAGAGTCAACTTTGTTTAGGTTAGAATAGAAAGTCTAGGAATGTTGAGACATACAAGTATTACCTTGAAGGCCTGAAAATCATGTAGATGTATCGACTACAATGAAGACATCATCCTTCCACTTGGGGTTAGTAATACTGACTTGAATTATTTCCATTCATATCGTTTCTTTCATGTCGTTTAAATTGAAAACATAACATGCGAGGTTATTCAATACTCTACTATTAGACTTGGTCATTTGATTATGATCAAAGTGACAAGGATTAATGTTAAATTATGAAGTATAATTCTTATCTTTTGAATTTTCTGAATGTTATATCGACATAATCTATGCAATTAGGAAACTATGTTTAATTACATATGTTAAAAGGAAGTACATATACGAAACAAGGAAATCAATAGGCGTTTTGGTCCGGTTTTCATTGAAGATCTATTGGATGACCAATTCGAACTTAGGTAATAATTTTGGTAGAACCGATATGAAGTTATGTTGAGAGCTATGGTAGAACTGATCTTTACCTAGTTCTGTATATGCGTTCGGTAGAACCGATCTTAACTATTGTTAGGAGTCACGGTAGAACCGATCCTTACTTATATTGATATAGCTGGTAGAACCGATCCTAGATTTTGTTGGGAGTCATGGTAGAAATGATTACCTATATTTGGTGACTTGATATAACCGATCTTAACTTATATTAAGAGTCATGGTAGAACCGGTCCCGAGAGAAAAAACGATCCTGTATATTCATATATTACTTTACGATTTTGTGTGAGTATGGAATTTGGGTTGCTTAATTGGAAATTTCCAGATGTTGACATATTCTGGACGTGAATACAAATCTTATCTTGTATTGTCCACAGATATTCCTTGATACTCAAGGTGATCCCAATCCGATATATTGTGAATCTTTGAATCAATATTTTCGATTTTCCAGCAAATCAAAAGATATCTCTTGGAAATTTATAGTAGTTATGTGCTAAACTAATATTAGATATTTTCTAATGAGAATTTTCGGAATTACATGTAGGATATTAGTTGGAAATATAAAAATCGAAATTAGGTACTTATTGCATATCTTGAGAATATTTTCGGTTTTGGAATTTCCTTGTTGTCCAAACAACCTTAGTCTATAAATAGTTGAGTTTGCACTTCTTGCGAACTATCCTAAGATCCAGGAAAACTTCATTCATGTTGTTTGTGGTAGAGCCGTCTATCCGGAGAGGAATTACCCTAATTAGGAGAAATCTCTTATACCACTCGTTTACATTTTTTTTTGGGAATCAAGAAGCTCTGCGATTACCGCTGGTGGTAAACTATATACTTGCATTGTTATTTTGTTTTCGATTATTGATTTGATTGACTAGCGGTTTCTGAAACTTTGATTGCACCTAGTTTGATTGAGAGCCTTCTCTTCTGACATAAGGGTCACTCAAACTAGATCAAATTATAGAAGGGATCATTAGAATTGTTGTTAGATCTAAAGACAATCTTATGGATTCGTCATATCAGAATTCGATAGTCGTGAATCTGAATATAAGTTATTGATTTTGATTGATCTTACCAGACAAAGGAGTTTACTTATTCAAACGAAAGATCCTTTTACATAACTCAACGAATCTTTTTATAAAAGATTATTGGAGAACTTACCAAACAACTTTGTTCTTTTACTGTTTGGAAGACGATCAAAAGGAGTTGAGTGCTTAAGACTTTACATCGGTAAAGCAACTAGAGATAATGATTTGATGTCTTGGGATGCACATGCGTGACCAGTAGATCGTAGACGCATGAATACTGAAGGAACTAAGTAACTAGGAGTAGATTACTTGGTATCAACGATACAAAGTTGGCGTTGTGCTTTGTATAGCGGCTTAAGTTTGAGAGTATTCAAAGATGGACTAGGTCACAGAGTTTTTCTGTATATGCGATTTCCTCGTTAACAAAATCTTGTTGTGTCATTTACTTTACTTCCGCATTATAGTTATTGAATTATAATAATGTAAATTGCACTTGTTTGTTATCAAGTGAATACCTAGTTGTTGTATTATCTCGACTTTACCCATAAACGATCACGCTTGGTATCAGACTTATAGGTTGAAACGGAAGAACGTGATGTATCTGAAACCCTCGTCACTCCAAGTATTAACTTCTTAATCTTTTCCTTATAATTACTATATTTGATGGTTGTTTCTAATGGTGCTATTAACAACTAATCAAGTTTTGTTATTCATTGAAATATTTTTAATAAAGTGCTGAACTTAAAGATTCATCAAAATAAAACCAAGAAGTTATGGAGATTTTATACTGATATACTCACATTTTGAAAATTGAGGATACAAGTGTCTTTTGTATTTATATAATTTCCACTTCTCTTAAAGTGTTTGATCAACTAATTTAAACTAGTTTTCATGCCGAGTTAGACTTTGCAGATAGATTTTGAAACTTACGAAGGTTAATGTTGTTGAAGGTGGTGGAGGAAGAGAACGAAGAAATGATCAGGGATGACACACGAATTTAAAAATTGAAAAATATGAAACACAAGATCGTAATTGGCAACTTTTCCATTTTGGGTAATTATTAAGAAAAACAGTTTTGCCAACACTAGCAACACTAGAATACCAGACAGGTTCCATCTTAAATAGATTTTGTTTAGAAGTTTTCGATTTTTGGAATTATCACATGAAAAGACTTGAAATGTACACCAAATTTTGCTACCATTTTCGGCAATCTTACACATTCATTAAGCAATGATTTTGCATTCAACTGTTAGGAATCGATGAAAAACGCAACGGAAATTGGTTTAAAAATTTTCTATCAAACCCCTTGTTTCATAGATGTTAATAAGAGCAAAGAGGGATTAGAGATTTTGTGTACCTTTCCTTTTGCTAATTCAAATCTCCAAGAAGAACAGCAAAATCCACTTTTAGCTTTATCTCCAAAACCACCCTAAAGGAAGGAAGAAGAACAAGACCTGTAGCTTTGTTTCTAAACACCAAACTCCAATTGATTACCACCAACAACTTTGTTCACTTGATTCAAACCCAACTACTTTTGATCTGTTTTTACTTTCACTAACAATCACCGTGATTCTAAAGCACCGACTATATCCTTGAAGAAGAGAATGTAAAACAAGTTTCTATAGCTTTTGGGAATAAAAGCTCATATAGATTTTGCTTAGGAAAATAAGACAAAAGACAATTGCTGCCACAAAACTAGAAAGACACGTAGGTTAGTTTTGGACTTTCTTCCAAAATCCTTAATTGTATAGGGACGAGAAAATAAGAAGACACAGCTTTCTTAGCTTTTTCGGTAGTTCTAGCCTTGATTGCTTGCTCCCCTTATATAGTTTTCATTCTAGGAGTTGTCCCTCTTATTTTCAAATACCTTTTCCAAATACAATTAGGTGTTTTGGGCTACAAACAATTTTAGCTTTTCTTAACCGTACAGGACTCTATGTGTCTCACACAATTCCAAATACGATTAGGAAATTACAAGTCATTCCACCAAAGACTTGTAATTGACAAACACTCTAAAATTGTCTGTTTTAATAAAAGTAAAACCCTTCCTTTACTTTTTACAATAAGTCCCTCCGTGAATACTGGTATTCATAAATTCTCATAGTCGTGTAAAAATTACACATCAGCTCCCTTGCAGAATTTATATTTGGTCCTTGATGCGCTTTTTACATTATTTTTCTAATAATCACTAAAAAATTCAAGTGCCCACTGGCCAGTCTAGAATAATAATTCCCGCACAATAATCCAAGGGAATAGACATCGAGACGGATACCATATTGAATATGTATATTCTTACTGCGTACTAACGACTATCCATCTTACCCAGATATTGGATCCAAAAATGACCTCACTGCTTGGTAAGACAAGATGCCCGGAAATACACGTAGGGTATATACATATTCTCAGGATTAAGAACTTATGTAAAGTAGTAACTTAGATCTATTCACAAGCTGATAAATTACGAACAGAAATAACCGACCGGTTCGACATAATCCAATTACATCAACCTGCTAGATTTAGAAGTCTCCACTTCTATGATGAGATTTATCATAATACGTACGTAATAATCATAGCAAGTTATAATCTAATCAATAAAAATGATTCACATAGATTACAAACTAAAATGTCACCAATATATTATATCTCCCACTGTATAAATTAAAACTAATATATTCGACCATATCTCACAAAGCATGTTTAAAGTGAATTGTTAAATAATATTTAAAATGTAATGTCAAACTATTGTTTTTGGGCATAACCCCAACAATCTCCCACTTGCACGAAAACAATAAAAAATCAGTTTTGACTCCCATCCCATCAACATGAGAATCAAACGCCTTTTGTGTCAAGGCTTTGGTAAAGGGATCTGCCAAATTCTGCGCTGAGGCTATCTTAGTGACAACTACTTCGCCTTTCTTTGACATGTCTCCAATAATATGATACTTTCTTTGAATGTGCTTGTTCTTAGAGTGGTGTCTAGGTTCTTCACAATTAGCTACATCACCACTATTATCAAAAAAAATAATAATAATAAGTGGTATAGATGCAGGAACCACTGTAAGACTAGTTAGAAAATTCTTTAGCTGCTTCGCAAGCCGCTATATATTCAGCTTCAGTAGTAGAGTCAGCAATACATTTTTGCTTGACAGTTCTCCAACTAACGGCTGCTCCACCTAATGTGAACACATATCCTGAAGTTGACTTTCTCTTATCCTCATCTGATTGAAAATCAGAATCAGCATAACCAAGAGGTACCAATTCTTCGGATCCGTAAACCAACATATGATCTCTAGTTCTCCTGAGATACTTTAGAATATGTTTTACGGCAATCCAATGTTCCCTTCCTGGACTGGATTGGAACCGACTGACCATCCCAACTGCATAACAAATTCTGGCCTAGTACATAGCATAGCATACATGAGAGTGCCTACATCCGAAGCATAAGAACATTACTCATTTCTTGCATTTCCTCTGATGTCTTGGGACAAAGAGTCTTTATAAGCTTAATGCCATGTCTATAGGGTAAGAAACCTTTCTTTGAGTTTTGCATAGCAAATCTCTCCAGCAATTTGTCAATGTAAGTGGCTTGGGATAAGCCAATCATTCTAGCATTTCGATTTCTGAGAATTTTAATGCCTAGAATGTAACTGGCCTCTCCCAAGTCTTTCATTCTAAAGTGATTGGACAACCATAGCTTTACTGACGATAATGCTCCTACATCATTTCCAATGAGTAATATATCATCTACATACAATACCAAAAACATCACCATGTTTCCTTGAGTCTTCTTGTAAACACACGGTTCATCAAGATTTTGCTCAAAACCCATAGATTTAATGGCCTCATCAAATCTAATATTCCAGCTTCGAGATGCTTGCTTAAGTCCTTAAATAGACTTATGCAACTTGCATACTTTATGCTCATGGCCTTTAATTACATATCCCTCTGGTTGGATCATGTAAATGTCCTCTTCAAGATTGCCTTTCAAAAGGCAGTCTTGACGTCCATCTGCCAAATCTCATAGTCAAAATGAGATGCAATGGACAAAGAGTATTCTAATGGACTTAAGCATTGCTACTGGCGAAAAAGTATCCTCGTAATCGATTCCCTCTTTCTGAGTGTACCCTTTTTCCACCAACCTAGCTTTAAGGGTTTCAACCTTACCATCTGGTCCTCTTTTCTTCTTGTAAATCCATTTACACCCAATAGGTTTAATATTAGGTGGTAGATCTACAATACTCCAGACTCCATTAGAATGGATGGATTCTATTTCAGTATCCATACCGGACAACCATTTTCTCGATTCAGGGTCATTTACTTCCTTGTTGTAACTAGTAGGATCCGAATCCTGCTCATCTAGGATAACTTGAAAATTTTCTCCAAAGAACTGAGCATACTTAGGATTTCGTCTCCTTGGTCTAGTACTACGAAGAGGCTGATTTGGTTGAGCAACAACTATATGTTCAACTTGTTGTTCCGGTTGTCCTACAACTAGCGGTTGAACTTGTGGTTCAACTTCATGTTGAGGATGTACTACTTCTTCATCCATATGAAGAACCGGATCTACTAATGGTTCATCAAAGATCGGAGGATACTGCTGAACTATTGGTTGTTGCACAACTACTGGTGTATTTGTATGTGTATTATTACTAGCTTGTTCACAGAATTCAGGAATATCAAAGGAAGTTAGTCGCAAATTTGAAGCAGTTTTGTTAGACACTTCATTGTTTACTAGAAGTGAACTAGAAGTAATACTAACTCCCACTGAACCATTTTCACACAACTCTTCAAGCACACTTTACTTCGAGCTTATAGTCCATCATATAATCGTCTTCAAGAAATATTGCATTAGTACTTACTACCAACTTTTGCTCTTTCGAATTATAAAATAGACCAGCTGTAGTACCTTTTGGGTATCCTACAAACAAGCAAACTTTTGACCTTGATTCTAGTTTACTAAACTTTCCTTTTAGCACATGTGCAGGACAACCCCAAATTCTTAAATGCCGTAGACTTGGCTTACGCCCAGACCACAGCTCCCTGGGTGTTTAGGAACTGCCTTACTAGGTACCAAATTCAGAATATATGCTGCTGTTTCTAAGGATAATCCCCAAAAAGATATAGGTAATGTAATATAACTCATCATGGACCTTACCATCTCTAGTAAAGTTTATTCCTTCTCTCTGCCACACCATTTTGTTGTGGTGTTCCAGGTGCAGTCAACTGGGATACAATCCCATGTTCTACTAAGTATGCACCAAACAGAGTTGAAAGATACTCGCCACCTCGATCTGATCTAATGGCTTTCAATTTCTTTCCTATTTGGTTTTCGACCTCTGCCTTGTATTCTTTGAACTTTTCAAAAGAATCAGACTTATGATGCATAAGGTAGATGTAGCCATATCTAGAATAATCATCAGTGAAAGTGATGAAATACTCATAGCCACCTCTAGCTCTAACATTCATCGGTCCACATACATCAGTGTGTACTAATTCTAATACTTCATAGGCTTTAACACCTTTCCCTGTAAATTGTCTCTTGCTCATTTTACCTTCCAAACAGGACTCACAAACTGACCATGGTTCAATTTCTAACGAATCCAGAGATCCATTTTGAACCAAACGTTTGATCATGTTAAGGTTGATATGACCAAGCCTTAGATGCCATAAGTATGTAGCATTAGTAGAAGGACTTTTCCTTTTAAGAGTGATAACAGATGATATACATTCATTATTTAAAACACAAGGAACAATAGGAGAAATAAGATATAAACCATGCGCCAACACACCAGTAAAAATAACAAAACTGTCTTTAATTATTAAAACCTTAAAAGAATCAAATTTAATTGTCAAACCATCTCTAATGAGACAAGACACTGAAATTAAATTCCGCCTAATGTCTGGCACATATAAACAATCTTTCAAAACTAAAACCTTATTCTCATTGTTACTATTACTACTAAGACGAACTCTTCCTACGGCTACGGCAGCAACTCTTCATTCGAACCTAGGCTCAGGTAAATTTCTCCTTTACTTAGTTGTCTGGTTATCTGAAACCCCTGAAATGAATTGCATACATGATTAGTGGCTCCAAATCTATACACCAACTTGATGTATAAGTGGAAACATTTGCCTCAACAACTAAAGATTCAAAATTACCTTCTGATTTCTTCTTAGCTAAGTACTCCGTGCAGTTGCGCTTCCAATGACCAGGCTTGTTGCAGTGGAAACACTTTCCTTTGCAACACTTTCTCCCTTGTTCTTTTTAACACCCAAAGCATGGTTCGCTGAAGGAGTTGTTTTTGACCTTTCTTCTTAGGATTCTTTCGCTTAGGTTTGCGCTTAGAATCCTCCGCTAAGTTAACACTTCCAGTTGCCTTTTTATTGTGCAAAATTCCTTCCGCAGTTTGCAATTGGTTAAGTAACTCGGGAAGAGTTAAAACCATCTTATTCATTTGACATTCAACTTGAAATGTGCAAACGAACTGGGAAGGGAATTAAGAACAATGTCAACTTTCATATTAGCATCGATAGTTGACCCAAGGGTATCCAATTCGTTAAACAGAGATATCATGAGAATGACGTGCTCACGAACTGGAGTTCCTTCTTGCATCTTAGTGTTCATTAGATTTTTAGTAGCTTCCGCTTTGGCGGGACTGTGTTCAAAAACATCTCTTTTAGACCATTAATGATCTCAGCAGCTTTCTCAAAGCCCTCATTGGTGATGCAATACATTGGAAATAGAAACCATGATATAGCACTTGGCCATATCATTAGCCTTTTTCCACCTTGCATGCTCACCTACTGTGGCTTCAGGTTCAGGGAGTATAGGTTCTGGCTCACTAAGAACAAACTTGTAATCTTGTACAGTGAGTAATATCCAAGTTTCTTTTCCAATCAACATAGTTGGGACGGTTAATTGGTTTTCTTTCAAGATAATCTGTAAGGGACTGAGGCTCGACATTGACATCTAAACATGCATAACAAATAAGTCGTAGTGAGATAAAACAGCTCTTAAAAAAATTAAAAATTTATTTATCACAACTCCCTAGTATTACGATAAAGATCGGATTCCCAAAACTTTACATCCGTAACATTCCTCAGGGAATTAGTTGCGCATATAGTTTTTCAGGTGGAAGATCTTTCCATTGATTTAACAACCCTAGACATCTCATGTCATATTAAATCAACAATCCGATATGTTCGGCCTCTAAAATAAATATTTGTTTCCTTGGAAATCAAATTAATTATTTTAATTAAGTGTAACCCATAGACTATATCTCAGAGCCGACATAAATTGGATATCTCCTTGGGGAGAATAAAACAATTCATGTAATCTGAATTTCACCTATGGAAGGCCGCGGGATACGAAAATCCCTCTCCCACTTAATTTCTTATACAAGGGCAATCACCATTCACACAGCTCATGCATAAACCAAAATAATATTGCGATTTTATGATTACCAATCTAATTATTCCAAGCTGATACTACAGCTAAAATATATATGCACATAAACTAATAGTTACTAAAGTTCCCTGAATCACCAACTAAACACATTGGTACTGTGTAATCAGTTATCTAAAGGGATAACTAACTGTTGACGTTTGTAATGTTCCAAGACCCGTTAAAAACTTGTTTTAATACACCGTACCAAAACTGTTTTGGACTTACTAAAACAAATTTTGGTCTTCATTATCAAACAATTCAGTTACCCTCTTAAGCCAATTAAGGGTTAACAAACAATCCATTGATACACTGTTGACTACCCATGAAAACTTTGGTTTACACGGGAAAAAAATTTCAAAGAATCTAACCCACTTCTTACATCTCATGTAGAAATACAAAGGAACCCATATATCCCTCAAAGTGATTTCATACTCTAGCATAAAAACATTAGTTATCCATACACATACATTAATTTGCATCATATACAAGATTCAGCCAATACCCATCTCAAAATAATCAAATAAATCATCAATAATCAACAACATCCATCAATTGATAAATCTAGGGTTCCATCGATTAATAGAAATTACCAAATTGAAAAAACCCTAATTTTTATAACCCATCATAATCTCTATCATGATAAATAAAATTACAATTATTAACATCTAAACCTAGCTGTTGATGCCATTGTTAGGAATCTATCAAAAACGCAGCGGAAATTGGTTTAAAAATTTTCTATAAAACCCCTTGTTTCATAGATGTTAATAAGAGCAAAGAGGGATTAGAGATTTTGTGTACCTTTCCTTTTGCTAATCCAAATCTCCAAGAAGAACAACAAAATCCACTTTTAGCTTTATCTCCAAAACCACCGTAACGGAAGGAAGAAGAACAAGTCCTGTGGCTTTGTTTCTAAACACCAAACTCCAATTGATTACCACAACAACTTTGTTCACTTGAACTAAACCAAACTTTTGATATGTTTGTACTTTCACTAACAATCACCGTGATTCGAAAGCACCTACTGTATCCTTGAAGAAGAGAATGTAAAACAAGTTTCTGTAGATTTTGGGAATAAAAGCTCGTATAGATTTTTCTTAGGAAAATAAGAGAAAAGACAATTGCTGCCACAAAACTAGAAAGACACGTAGGTTAGTTTTGGACTTTCTTCCAAAATCCTTAATTGTATAGGGACGGGAAAATAAGAAGGCACAACTTTCTTAGCTTTTTCTGTAGTTCTAGCCTTGATTGCTTGCTCCCCTTATATAGTTTTGATACTAGGAGCTGTCCCTCTTATTTTTAAATACCTTTTCCAAATACAATTAGGTCTCTTGGCTACAAACAATTTTAGCTTTTCTTAACCGTACAGGACTCTATGTGTCTCACACAATTCCAAATACGATTAGGAAATTACAAGTCATTCCACCAAAGACTTGTAATTGACAAACACTCTAAAATTGTCTGTTTTAATAAAAGTAAAACCCTTCCTCTACTTTCTTACAATAAGTCCCTCCGTGAATACCGGTATTCATAAATTCTCATAGGCGTGTAAAAATTACACATCATCTCCCTATGCAGAATTTATATTTGGTCCTTGATGCGCTTTTTACATTATTATTATAATAATCACTTAAACAATTGACCACTGGCCAGTCTAGAATAATAATTCCCGCACAATAATCCAAGGGAATACACATCGAGACGGATACCATATTGAATATGTATATTCTTACTGCGTACTCACGACTATCCATCTTACCCAGATATTGGATCCAAAAATGACCTCACTGCTTGGTAAGACAAGATGCCCGGAAATACACGTAGCGTATATACATATTCTCAGAATTAAGAACTTATGTAAAGTAGTAACTTAAATCTATTCACAAGCTGATAAATTACGAACAGAAATAACCGACTGGTTCGACATAATCCAATTACATCAACCTGCTAGATTTAGAAGTCTCCACTTCTATGATGAGATTTATCATAATACGTACGTAATAATCATAGCAAGTTATAATCTAATCAATAAAAATGATTCCACATAGATTACGAACTAAATGTCACCAATATATATATCTCCATTGTATAAATTACAACTAATATATTTGACCACATCTCACAAAGCATGTTTAAAGTGAACTGTTAAATAATATTTAAAATGTAATGTCAAACTATTATTTTTGGGCATAACCCCAACATTAACTCGTCTCAAAAACCCCGCAAATCAACTGCTCTTCCTTCTTTGCTCCCTACAACTCGAATGCTGTTCCTTCCTCCTCCACACAACTCCTCAACTGCTCTTCCTCCTCCCCAAAACACCTCAACTGCTCTTCCTCCTCCCACAATATATATTCTACATTTCTCATCACTCTTTTTCACTCATCACATTTTCTTCCATCAAAAACAAAAAATGGCAACAAATTTCATGGATGAAGAAATTCCTATTGTAGTTTCACGCCAGGATTTCCCTCCTAACTTTGTGTTTGGTGTTTCAACTTCTGCTTATCAGGTAACCACGTACTAACATCCCATTCAAGAAAAGAGGGAAAAATTAACTTTTTGAGTCTAACCCATACGCTCATTTTCGGTAATACGCAGAGCTCTGTGAGAGAAACATATCCCTAATATATTAGCTTTAAATCCGTTACCATTTGGTTTTTATTCATAAAAATGACTTAAAAGTGTGAGAATAAAAATGTGAAAGTATCCTTCATTTTCTTTATTTCAGCCTAAATTTAATATTTTTATGATGGTTTTTGTTATTCATTCAATAATTATTAGACGAGGAAAGTTATATAACTTTGTTGCGCTGATAGAAAATAGTTGAGATTTACATTTTTTGTAAAAAAAAGAGAGAGTCCAACCCCAGATCTCTAATGGACTTGGATACTTTTAAATCACCTTTTGTTAGAGAACATTTGTTCAATCCAGATTTGAATTTGGATCAGGAAATTTTAGATGTTGATGAAAGTTTGGTGTTTTTATAGGTTGAAGGAGCAGTTAATGAAGGTGGCAGGGGTGAGAGTATTTGGGATGTTTTTGCACGCAAAGAAGGTGCGTCAGACCATTTCAAACACATTTGAGACCGTCTGTGTCTAGTTATTGTTAGATCCTTGCACACTTGGCAGCAATGTTGGTAGAGTTTTTTTAACGGAATCGACCTTGAATATTGTATCAGGAAAAATCGTAGATGGAAGTAATGGAGACATTGCTGCAGATCAATATCACCGCTACAAGGTAGTAAATTTTCTCTAGGATTTGGTACGTACTTGTTCAACTTTGCGATAAAATGTTATCTTTAAGATGCTAATAACAAGCATGTTTGCCTTTTATATATATAGGAAGATGTCGAACTTATGTCCAAGCTGGGATTTGATGCCTACCGATTTTCTGTATCATGGCCTCGTATTTTCCCTGGTATTCTGCTAAGTGCTATCCTATCAAATTCAATTGCTGCTTATCGTTGTCTTATGATAAGTGTGCAGTTGAAGAATAATCTTGCTCTCTTTCTATGAGCGCAGATGGTTTGGGAACGAAAGTCAATGAGGAAGGAATTGCCTACTACAACAATCTCATTGATGCTCTGCTTGATAAAGGTCATTGTTTATACCTAGGTTGTCCCTTTTATTTATGATACACTACTTAGTTGAATTATATGTTCTGCAGGTATGCAGCCGTACTTAACATTATACCATTGGGATCTACCTAACTATCTTCAAGAATCAATCGGAGGATGGTTATCCGACGAAATTGTGTAAGTTTGATGAAAAAACATCATATGGCTGATTCACAATCCATTTCTGTGCATCTTTAAACTAATGAGTGGATGACATACTTTATTTGGGAATCATCCAGAAAATATTTCGCAATATATGCTGAGACTTGCTTCGCGAATTTTGGGGATAGAGTAAAACATTGGATCACATTAAACGAACTTTGTTCAACTTCGGTACATGGATACGATGTTGGGACACATGCTCCGGGAGAAGTGAAAATCCTTCTACAGAACCTTATTTGGTTACACACCATCAACTTCTGGCTCATGCAGCGGCTGTTTCCATTTACAAAAACAAGTTTCAGGTTATCTTTTCGATATGTGCTTGTATATTTTCTGTTGAATGTCTAAAATATATTTCTATGTGGGCTTTTATGACATGACTGAACCAAGGAACACTCTAAAAGTAACTTTTGTTCATTCAACTAAGGATTAATATCATTGATATATATGATTAGAGTACTAGATATTGTCTCGATATCTTGTTGGAGTCAGCCTTGCTAACAGTTTTCATCAATTTCACGATTCCTCTTGTTCATAATTTACATCTTATACCTGTATTGTAGGCTCAGCAAGGCGGTGAAATAGGCATAGCACTTGATTGTGAATGGGCAGAGGCTTTTCCCGGTAAGGAGGAGGATAAAAATGCTGCTGCAAGACGTTAGATTTTACATTTGGATGGTTTTTGGATCCAATATATTTCGGGACTATCCTAAAACCATGCGTGAGAGGCTTGGAGATCGTCTTCCAAGATTCACAGATGAAGATAGAGAATTGTTAAGCTACTCGATAGACTTTCTGGGTATTAATCAGTATACATCAAGGTTCATTGCTCATGCAGCAACAAGCCCTGACCCTGGGCATTTTAAAAAAGATCAACAAATCGAAAGAATTGGTATAACACTTCTTTAGTAAATATTTATGTTTTATATCTATATAAGCTCCGTTTTCTAACTTCCTTCTTATGATCAGTTAAATCCAGGGGTGAGGCTATTGGTGATAAGGTATTGATAATATCTGACTAGTTTCTCTCAAACACATGCAATCAAACTTACGTTCGAGTTTAATTTAGTTGAAAATGTCCTGTATGCCAGGCTGCATCCGATTGGCTTTACATAGTTGCTTGGGGGTTGCGTAATCTACTGAATTATGTTGCAGAGAATATCAGAACCCCAAGATATACATTACTGAGAATGGTATGGACAGATAACACATTATTCATTGGTGAAGAAGGGTTTTGGGATTTATGTATTTAATTACTATGCTAATCTGTTGATATCCAGTACTAACTAACTCTCACGTACATTTCATGCAATTTATAGGAATGGATGACGAAGAAGATCCAGAAACTCTTCTCCATAAGATGCTGGATGATAAAAGAGAGTTGGGTACTACAAGGCGTACATTGCTGCATTAGCCCAAGCAATCAAGTATATATATGCCCTTACTAATCCCTCTCCTTTTATTATGCACTTGTCTGTCGCTTAGAAAGAACTATCTAAACTGAGCGTTTACATGGACAGGGATGGTGCCGATGTGAGGGGGTACTTCGCATGGTCTTTCATGGACAACTTTGAATGGTCTGAAGGCTACACCAAGCGTTTTGGTATTGTTTATGTCGATTACAAGAATGGACTCTGCCGGTACCCCAAATCATCTGCCCTCTGGTTTTCTCGTTTTCTTTCAGGCGATGAAGGAATGACTATTATGACGGAGGACTGATTTCCTCTACATTAGTCATTAGCATTACTGAGAATTCCTAGGCACTTAAATAAACGACGAGACATGGCGTGGAGCTTCCATCGCTATGTCAATATCATTCTGCCCTTTACTGGGTAGCGACTAGAGAGATAATAATTTTACCATTTGTGTGGACTGTGAATTAGTCATTGTCATGTGTGATTGTGTGAGTTATCTGTGTGTGCTTGCGTGAGTTGCTTGTGTGGTTTGTCAAGTATAAATGGTCTTTCTCCTTACCATTATTCTGTATTGATTTCTCTTTATTTCTTTTGACCGGCTATTTTGCCCGGCTAAATTGAGGTCTATGTCATTTAATTGGGGCCTATAACTACACGACAAAATAGGATTATTAAAAAATAATTCATAGAAACTCCTTAACCAACTATTTTCTTAATGACTCATTTATTCATGATTAATTAGTTTTAATTCGGGTGATTAGGGGTAAAGTATAGTGTTAGATGTGAAATTAACTTGTGTTAATTAATCATTGAACATGAAAAAATTTGAAAATTTGAAATTTTTTGAAGAACACCAACTCAGAATCGGTATATGTTGTCAAAAACATATACCGATTGTAACCTCAAAAACATACAGAGATTTTTTGAAACTAGCTTCTACCCAGAATCGGTTTATATGGACATGAAAATCAACCGATTATCCATAATCGGTTTATATTGGCATGAACGTAAACCGACTGTGGGTAAATTTTCTCTTTTTTATCTGTGAATTATGTGTTGTTAAACATCAAATAAAATTAAAATTCATTCTATACCCGAGTTAATGAAATGAAATCAAGTATGATTTCATACTCATTTTATGATCGAGTATTAACTGAAAAAAATGGGTTAACCAGAATCGGTTTACACGATACGTATGTAAAAACAGATTCCTGACATTGCACAACAGGAATCGGTTTATAAGAATGCTTATGTAATCTGATTCTAACAAAAAAAAGATACAGAAAAATTGATAACAACAATCGGTTTACTCGACACACATATAAAATCTGATTCTAACATTATACACCAACAATCGATTTTTATAAGTACTAATGTAATCCGATTCTGGTTCAAATTTCTCGAACCATAAAACATATCAAGGACAATCGGTCATTGTGGGCATGAACATAAAGCGTTTCTATTTGCAATCGGATCACATATACATTAACGTTAACCGATTCTGATAAATCGGGAAAAATTTGATTTCAAAATTTTCAATTTTTGAGCAATTTTATGTTACTAAAACCTAGTTGATTGGGTTGAGAAGAAAAGAAGAAGAATCAGTTGAAGTGGAGATGGAAATGAATTTGATTTTGATTTTTAATTTTATGATTTTAGTTTATGATTTTGATTTTGATTTTAGTTTTTAAATTTTATGATTTTAGTTTTATGATTTTGATTTTAGTTTTTAATTTTATGACTAGGATTTGATGGGGATAAATTAGTAGTATTAATATTTGGAGAGTAAAATGGTAGTTTCATCAAACTTAGACACCCCTTAACATTCTTTATGGGGTGGATGAAAAAATCCATAGGCCCCAATTTAGCCAGGCTATTCTGGGACCTATTCCATTTATTTGGAGTCTATCCGTGTATGTTAATGCATAAATAAACTGATTCTGGTTGATTTTCAGAAAAAACTGATGAGGAAATTTCAGAGATTCATAGTTAAATTATCGATGAATTCTTTTAAAAGGAAGGGTCCAACGGGTTTGATTCAATAAATCGAATTGTTTGCCGTTCTATGAAAATAAAAAATTGAATTGTTGCTTGATATTAGGTTTTAGTTTTCGATTTTGATGAAAATCGAGGAAGATTATGTTTTGATTAAAGATTGTTAATCTAAATGATTTTTCGTCTACACACAATTAAAACTATTAAGGTTAGTGTAGAGGGTAGTTTCGTATTTTCTTACACAGTCGACACCCTTATCATCAAAAAAGAAAAAAAAAGAAGATCAAAATCATCATAGGCTGCAAATAAAATGGTTAGTCCCAAAATAGCCAGGTTCTTAGTGTTTTTAGCTGCTCTCTAATAATTAAGTTGATGTTTTTGTACTTGAAATTGGAGACTGGTAATAGTATTGGCATATGGGGAGCTAACGTCTGCTGACTATTTAATATTGTACACAAGTATGTTGTTCTTGTTATTATATATTTTTTGATGTTTTAATCTCTATATAAACCTTCAATTAAATCAATTAATGGAAAATAAAGACTATTATCAAAAAAAAAAGGAAAATGTTCAAATGATACCTAATATCTCAACTGATAAAACAACATGTAGTTTAATTTTTTTTTTATATTTTAAATGTTTAGTTTTTTTTCATAAAATAAGAGGACGAAATCCTCTAACATTACATATTCAGTGTTCTAACCATGATCGGAACAAAATTCGACCATGATATATTTTCATTGAAATACCTGGAAATGTAAAAGTTAAGAAGATGGCCTAAGTTTTCTCCGTTCCAGCAGTTTTGGAGTTTAAAGATATTATATAAGGCTGTTGTGTTAGCTGCCCACATTACACCAAATCTAGAGGTTAACAAAGTTCTGAAATTTTAAAATTAATAACATCCAAGTTGCTTCTTTGGAAGTCATTACTAACGTTATATCTAAGTGTTCTGGCTTCAACGTACATTCCTTTGAGAAGCATCAAAGTAGGCATTGAATCACTATGGAAAGCTACTTCATGACCACTCCACTATGTTGCCCAGTGGAAAGCTGTTTTGGCTCCTCTTCTTTCTAACTCCACTCTAGTACTGCAGTTGAAGGTAGTATTCCTGACTTCAATGGTGAAACCTGCATAGTCAGTGAGAGTTATGCCAATACCAGAAAATGAGGTATGATTAATCATTGTTGAAGCTATGCTAAAAGTGTAAACCAAATTTGCTTCAATTTTCCTGTTGTCGGAAGTGCAAATGTTAAGAAAATCGTCTTTCATTGGATTGTAATACAATGTTTGGGATATTGTAATTTGGGGCAGCAGTACTAGAAATACTATTTATGAATTTGACTATCTTGTGCGTTGTGTCCGCATTTTTTTGTTTTTTCATCCTGAAAACCCAATCGCATCTGGATTTCCAGATGTGCCAGGTAATGATGCTGCAAAATTCAGGCCAATTCAGCAAAAACCATTTCTATCAATATTTGAGAACCAAGTATTTAACCAATCATGAAAAGTAGTACTATTTTCAATCACGTTATCCATACTAAAGTTTAAGTGTATCCAAACCTGTTTGGCAAAGTTGCAAGATAGAAAAAGATGGGTTAGAGTTTCCTCACCGCCGTTGCAAAGAGTGCAGGTAGTGTTTATACGTGGAATAACTGCATCTACCCAAACCCTATTAGGAAGGTAGCAATTTATTGGTAAAATCTCTTCGTATTCTAATGAAGTAGATAATGGATTCAAACCTCACATCGAGACATAATAATGAAATGGTACGTAAACAAACAATATTCCTCTTTTGATTAATATAAAGTTGTATTATTTTTAATCCTTTTTTTTTTCCACTTCTCAAAAACTTGGAAAAAATTAACTTCTTCTTGGTCTTCTATGTACGAGGAAAGGTTTCTTGGTTTTAGCAATATTAGAAATAATAGATTTCGACTTAGGAGCTATTTTCGTTAGTTTAATAAAGCGATCTTTATCTTCACTATTAGATCTTTTTTATCTGCACTTTTATGTTGTTTCTTTCTATCGATTTGTTCGTATTTGGTTTTCTTCATAAAGATATATCGGCGATTCGGCAAGAGAAAGTTCGAGTTCTTCATCTTCAGAAAAATAGATTTAGGGCTTCGGGTGGTTCGCTGCACATGAAGAATTTTTGCCCAAATCACTCTCTTGTCATAAGAGCATCCCTTTTGAAAGACGGATATCTATCAAAATAGTTGAATTATAATATTAAATATCATTTCTTATCCAATCTCAAAGTACAAGATTTGGGTGCTATCGTATGTGAATTGCTCTTTCTCTTTGCAATTTATTTGAGTTTTGCATATTTCTTTATATTTGTTTTATGTTATGTTTTATTTGTTTTTCTTGAAAACCATCAAGTAAACACTTGAAATGAAATTATAGTTTGATAAAAAAAGAAAGATAAAAATAAAGTTCAAATTTCATGAATTGAATGAACACAAGAAATATATTGCAATACATACAAAACAAAAATAAATAAGCAATCAATAATCTCTCCAAAACTCAACCAACCAATTACAGTGCATCCTTATGAATTTTTAACAAGAAGATACAAAAAATTATAAAAAAAAACAATTACGAGAAAAAAAAAACTGAATAATTCCCTTTTTCTTTTCTTAAAGCAAAAACCAAATGAGAATACTTCCTTTTTTTATTTTTTAAAATCCTTCTTGTTTCTTTTTTTTCCCAGTCTTTGAAAATAATTGTTTAAGGTAAATCAATTATTTATGCTAAATAATTTAAAATATCTTTTATCATGAACATGAGAAGAAACTATTAAACAGTCGGGTAAAGGTGCATGGGCAGCCGTGGCTTGGCAAGAGCACAAAGTGGTTTAGCCAAGAACAGATCATGACACGACTCACTGAGTCCGATTGACTCTCCTGGTGGTGCACTCCAGCTGAATCCTTGAAGAAGCCTAGCCAATAACATCACTGTCATTGACGTCCCAAGCGGGACACCCATGCATCCACGCCGTCCAGTGCTAAAAGAAATGAAACGAAGATCGTTCTCAACCAGCTCCACCACCTGTTCACCCGAGCCATCCAAATGCCTCTCGGGTTTAAACTTCAGCGGTTCATCCCACACTTTAGCATTACGGCCAAGTCCTGGGCGACTTAGAAGTACCTGACTTCCCTTTGGGATGAAATACCCGGCCACGACTGCATCTGATATTGCGACGTGTGGTAGGTTGAATGGAGCAATTGGGTGTAGACGGAATGCTTCTCTAGCACATGACTTGACGTAATTTAGACGCGGAAAATCTGATTCTTGCACAAGTCTGTCTTTCCCGACAACCCTGTCGATTTCTTCCGCCGCTTTTTGAAGCATTTCAGGTTGGTTGATCATCTCTGCCAGTGCCCACTCAACTGCATTTGATGGATTGTCTACTGATGCATATATCAAATGCTATACATAAATAAGAAACCCATAATAAATAAACACTCCAAGCTCTTATGGAAGTTATATGGAAATTTCCGGTCATGCATGCAGAGTAAACGTACACGTACTAAAGAATCCATGCATGTAGAGTAAACGTACACGTATGTCAATTCATGTACTATGATTTTATATGAAATCTTACCGCTGATTGAGCTTTGATTTCCTCAGTCGATAGCAAAGGGTTCCCATTGGCATCCTTGAGACAAATGAGAACGTCAAGGAGATCATGTGGTTGTTTCTTGTTGATGAATCTATCACCATCAGCTGATCTCCATTGCTTGATTCTCTCATCAATAACAGGATCATGGTAACTGTTAACAATCTTTGATGCTTTCTTCATGAGCTTTTCATGACCATCTAAATCTAACCATCTTATAATAGGCATAAAATCTGCTACACTGAATGCATAGAGTAGAGATAGAACATTGAATAATGCTTGTACGTATTCTTCTTCTTCGACACCAGGACCTCCATCTTTTCTTCCTATACCAAAATACCTCATATTGAACATCAATTTTCTTATAACATTTCCACTATACATTCTAGATACTGTCCTTATGTTCACAACTCCACCAACATAATTAGTAGTGCTGTTATCAATGCATTGGTTGTAGATGTATCGAACAAGGTTGTCGGCTTCCTCTGATCTCTTGTCAAGAAGCCATCTGAGTCTGGAAGGGGACATAAGTTCAGAAGCCACCACTCTTCTCATCTTCTTCCATTGATCTCCTAATGGTGCAACGGCAACTGATAAGAACCCACGGCTGGAATACTCCGTACCCATTGTGATAGGCCTTGTCGCAAATGTAGCATCTTGTTTCTTCAAAAATTCTCTAGCAATCTCAGGTGAAGTCACTGGAATTATATGGACATTTCCTAGACGAACACTTAAAATCGGTATTCATGTCCTTCATGAGTTTGTCTATCCATCGAAATGCGGGCTTTTTGTGAAACAAGTCTGGGATATTACCAATGATCGGCCACGAGACAGCCGGTCCAGGTGGTAGTGGAAGAGAGCTAGATTTTGTTTTGCTACTTCTTTTGGATTGGGTTTGAAGGAAAAATACGAAAATGGATATTACAAATACAAGTTCAGTGGTTGGGATGGAGGAAATGAGACCAGAGGTAGCTACGTCAGGAGCACCGCATCTCAGAGTTAAGAAAGAAGACATGACCAAGGTACTAGACGTATTATTTTCATGATTAGCACTAGTACAAAAATGGACTAGTACCAGTGCTAGTAGTCGCAGCTTCTGATGATTCCTGACCTTTTAGTACTAGTAAATTGTGTGATTAGTGTGTGTTAGGGTTTTTGGTATAATGCCTTACCCTCTTTGAGAGATAATGGCCATATATATTATTATTGTTTTGGTCAATTAAGGAGAATATCCTGTGACCGTAAATAAGGTAGAGTATCTTCTATTACACCCCCTTAGTCTGAGCGGGAGAGGAACAAACGCTAAGACTAGAACGAAAATTAATAAACAATTGTCTTGGAAGACCCTTGGTGAAGATATCAGCGTATTGATGTTCGGAAGGAATGTGTAAGACACGAATATCACCAATACGAACCCGTTCACGAACAAAATGGATGTCAATCTCCACATGTTTTGTACGTTGATGTTGGACCGGATCACCAGACATGTAGACAGCACTCACATTGTCACAATACACTAGAGTGGCCCGTTGTAACGGCATATGCAACTCAAGAAGTAAATTCCGGAGCCAGGTTGTTTCAGCCACAGCATTAGCGACACCCCTGTATTCTGCTTCAGCACTTGAGCGAGACCCGTTGCTTGACGTTTGGAAGACCAAGAGACAAGATTGTCTCCAAGAAAAATGCAGTAACCGGATGTTGATCGGCGTGAGTCAGGACAACCCGCCCAATCAGCATCAGAATAGGCGGTAAGGCCAGATGTTCGAAACCGAGAGAGACAAACCATGATCAATAGTGCCCTGAAGGTATCGAATAATGCGCTTAATGGCTTGCATGTGTAGCTCCCGAGGGTCATGCATAAATAAACATACCTGCTGAACCGCATAAGAGATATCCGGTCGAGTGAAAGTGAGATATTGTAACGCTCCGGCCAGACTACGATATAAAGTAGGATCCGAAAGTGCTGGTCCAGAAGTAGCACTGAGCTTAGAGTTCGTGTCAACCGGAGTTGCTGCTGGTTTGCAGTTCGTCATGGATGCACGAGCAATGATGTCCTTTGTGTAGAGTGACTGAGATAAAAACAACCCTGAGGAAGAACGAGAAGCAGTATAATACCCAAAAAATGATGTAACGGGCCAAGATCAGTCATAGAAAATTCCAGTTTCATCAGGTCGATAAACCGGGCTAGGAGAGCATCAGTAGAGGCAGTGAGGATGATGTCATCAACATATAGTAATAAGTATGCAGTTTCCCGGCCGGACCGGTAGATAAATAGAGAAGGATCACAAACACTACCCTGAAAACCACAACCTGTGATGAAAGTCGCAAACCTCTGGAACCACGCCCGAGGCGCCTGTTTGAGACCATAAAGAGATCGGCGAAGACGACAAACATAATCAGGTCGAGCAGGGTCAACAAATCCCGGAGGTTGATGCATATAAACTGTCTCAGATAAGTCCCCATGAAGGAAAGCGTTCTTAACGTCCAATTGGTGAATCGGCCAAGATTTTGATGTGGCAATGCTGAGAACGGTACGAATGGTGGCAGGCTTAACAACCGGACTGAAAGTCTCAAAACAATCAACCCCAACCTGTTGCGATTTACCATTGGCAACAAGACGGGCTTTGTATCGCTGCAATGTACCATCTGCATTAAACTTGTGACGAAATAACCACATGGAACGAATAACATGAGATCCAATAGGTCGTGGTACTAGATCCCAAGTGTTAGTTTTTAACATAGCAATAAACTCATCTCGCATGGCCTTGGTCCAGTTGGGATCCCTAAGAGCATAAAGGTGAGATTTTGGCAAGTTGGAGATGTGCTGTGGTGTCTGAACATTGAGGTTCAATCTGTGAATGGGACGGAAGATGCCACGAGATGCACGAGTGACAGGACGAGAGGAGTTGGCTGAAGTGCCAGGATGAGTAGAAGAAGAAGGCGTGACTGCCTGGATAGTGCAGTCAGGCGCTGAAGTGGTGCAGTCAGACGCTGTTGCAGGCATTGAAGATGGGCAGACAGGCGCTGTTGCAGGTGCTGAAGTGCTGCTGTCAGGAGCTGTGGAAGCTGACTGCTGCTGTGGGGGAATGTGGAGATGAGTAGTGCAGTCAGACGCTGTTGCAGGTGTTGAAGAGGTGCAGACAGGCGCTGTTGCAGGTGCTGAAGTGTTGCTGTCAGGAGCTGTGGAAGCTGACTGCTGCTGTGGAGGAATGTGGAGATGATGTGCTGTAGTAGAACGACGATGAGGAGGTGTGTAGAGCTGTATTGCAGGAGAAGGAGGATGTGTAGTGGCGGAAGATGGTGGAGCAACGTCAGGGCGTTGCTGTGCAGTAGAGGAAGGAATTGATGTAGCAGCGGAAGTAGGCTGGACAGTAGGATTAGAAGATGTTGGGTAACAGAAACGAAAGGGAAGGAGAGTGGAAGATGGTGTAGAGGAAGAGTTTTGACAGTTTGATGAAGTAGAGACAGTGTTCTTGAAGGGGAACACGTTTTCATCAAAGGTCACATGACGAGACAAGATGATTTTGTTAGTGGCTAAGTCGAGACATCGATAGCCACGGTGATGGGTTGGAAACCCAAGAAAAAACACTTAGTAGAACGAGGAGAAAGCTTATGAGTAGTGGTAGCGGAAAGATTGGGGTAGCAAAGACAACCAAAAGTACGGATATGAGAGTAGGTTGGTTGACGTTGATAGAGAATGGACACCGGAGAAGAGAAATTTAGGATTTTGGAAGGAAGAATGTTGTGGAGGTAGACGGCCATGTGTAAGGAGTCGGCCCAATATTTGGGAGGGATAGATGCATGAGACATAAGTGTGCGAGTGATGTCATTGACACGACGAATCATTCGCTCAGCTTTGCCGTTTTGAGAGGAGGTATGAGGGCATGAGAAACGGAAAACTAACCCATGTTTTTGAGCAAATTCATGAAACGATGAGTTGTCGAATTCACGACCCATGTCACATTGAAAAGTTTTGATTTCACGTTCGAACTGAGTTTTGACGAAGGAACGAAATTCCAAGAACTTGGTATAAACTTGGGATTTTAATTTGAGAGGAAAGATCCATAGATAATTTGTGAAGTCGTCTAACAAGATAAGATAGTAATTAAAACCGGTCTCAACATGTAATGGTGAGGTCCATAAGTCGCTATGAATGATATCAAAGGGAGCAAAGGTAACAGAATTTGATTCAAAAAATGGCAGACGAACATGTTTACTAACTTGACAAGAATGACAAAGTTTGGTAGACTGAGTTTTATTACATTGAATGAAAGAGTTTGCACGTAAATTATCTAAGATAGCTGTCCCAGGGTGGCCGAGACGGCTGTGCCAAATGTCATGAGAGCACACGGCAAGGGATATAGGATGAGACAGAGACGATGTTGAAGGTGATACGGCAGAGGCAGTAATAGGATAAAGCTCCCCGGAACTGTTACATCGAAGGAGAATCTTCCTCGAATGCAAATCCTTCACAGAAAAACCAGACGGATCAAATTCAACAGACACATGATTATCAGTGGTGAATTTACGAACAGAAACCAAGTTTTTGATTATGTCGGGAGCAACAAGAGTATCTTTGAGTTTTAGGGTGCGGGACGGAATATCTATGAACTTGGTACCGGAGGCAGTGACTGGAATACTGTGACCATTGCCAACTAAGATGGAATGAATATTACTAGTGTTAAAAACAGTATTCAAAGTACCTGAATCCGCAGTGAGATGCGATGTAGCACCGGTATCCATATAGAAAGCATCGTCAGGTGAGTATAAACTCATGGAGCTGTATGCTTCGGCAATGTCGCTTGGTTGAAGATATTCCGTGGATGGAGTAAAGTATGCCTGTGCACGTCCAACGCCAGATGTGCGACCGCGTGACTGACCAGAACGGCCACGGCCGTGGAAGGAACCGCGGCTGGAAGGTTGCTGCCAATGTGTTGCCGGAGGTGCTGTAGGATATGGACAAGGTGGTACTGCCCATTGTGGTGCACCGTAGAGCTGATAAGGGGACGGAGGTGTTGGCAGCAAGGGTGGTTCGGTGGCTGGTGCAGATGAACGATGACCACCACGTCTGGCATGACCACCACGCTGTGAGCGCTGATTGTTACGCTCTGTGGTTGGAGCTGCAGCTGCAAGAGCCGTAGGTGCAGACTGTGATTGCTGTTGAGAGCGTCGAATCTCTTCGGTACGCAGCTGGGATCGAGCGGTATCAAACGTCGGCATTGATTGTTGGATAAAAGAGGCTACCGTGTTGTATTCCTCCGGAAGGCCATTGACAAGTTGGATCACAAGGCGTTTGTCATCCATGGGAAAGTCAAGATCAAGTAATCGATCGGACAGGGATTTTAGCTTATCGCAGTAATCATCAATATTATTGCAATCAATAAACTTAAGATTGACAAACTTACGTTCAAGAGTCGCGGCGCGGTTACCTTTGTTGTCTTGAAAGAGTTTCTTAAGATGATCCCAAAGCTCTTTAGCAGTTTTGCCAGATTTGAGGACGGTAAGCATTAAATCCTTGGCCATGGTGGAGAACATCCACTGTCGACAGAGAGCGTCGAGTTGGAGCACGGTGTCGGCGTCAACATCTGCAGGGGGTTTGTCTTCATTGATGAGAAAAAGAAGGCGATGAGCTTGAAGATGGAGTTCAAACAGAAAAACCCAAGATGAGTATTCGTCCTGTTTGATGTCTAGGATAATGGGGATTAGGGTTTTGATGTTGTTGATAGCAAACGCCGGATGGATTGTCTTTTTATCTCCTGCCATTGTTGATTTTGGTGAAGAAGGTGAAGAAGAAGAAGAAGAAGAGGATCGGCTATTAGGTCGATACCATGTTAGGGTTTTTGGTATAATGCCTTACCCTCTTTTGAGAGATAATGGCCATATATATTATTATTGTTTTGGTCAATTAAGGAGAATATCCTGTGACCGTAAATAAGGTAGAGTATCTTCTATTAGTGTGCTTATGTGAATCTTCCACTGACATATGGAGCTGGAATCAGCGCTGATCCTAAGTTGGGTTATTTGTGAACTGAGGTCTTATATACTACTCTTTACTATCGTTTATTTATTTGTTTGTTTATTATAATCTAAGGCCCAGAGGGCTACAGATCTGCCTCAACCGTTGGCAATAACCAAACTGGAGGACGAGACTAGCAGAAACAAGTATCTATGCCTATGTATATGGTTTGTGATTTGTTGGTGCTAAAACTCTAATTAGTGATCTGGATGAGTGTTATAATGGTGATACCTCTAATTAATTGTTGTTAACTATAAAAACATTATGTTTTACTTCAACCTTGCTCCTTGACACGCTGGATAGCAGCTATCAGCGATTCCTGAAGTAGCTAACATAGTGGCAGAGACCCTTTATATTCCCTCAGTTACAATTTAGATGCGGTTTTGGAGTTTTCACGTAGATTAGAAAAAAGAGATTAAAGTGAAAAAGGGGAGTATGAGTTAACATGATTTTACATGCATATTAAGAAAATAATGAAAAAATAAATAAATTTCATATATGTTCTGAATAATATTTTCTATAAAATTTAACTTGATTGTTAAGGTTGAAATGCAGTGAACTCGATATTGGTATAATAATTTCTTTTGCCTTACTTTTTTCAACTTAAAAGTTAATCCTGAGTTTAGAGAGGTGTGTACATATGGCTGGTTGTTGCCAAAAAAGGTACGCATAATTTGGTATTATAATATGGGCCCTTCACATAAAAAGGTTATGTTTTCTTTGCATATTATCAAGCATTTCAAGGGTACATATTGTACATGAATGTTCGTTTTTACTCCAAAATGAATGGAAAATTCTGAAAGAAATATTTCCCGGACCGCTATATATGTTGTAAATATACGTATACACCATGTTTGGAGAGACATAAATTTCGCAGCCTCATTAACTTTTTTACACGCCTTGAGAACCCTCAAGCTCCTTCTATCCCCCGAGACAAGAATTTGGAAAAGAACTTATTTAACATGTCATAAACCTTCTGCTCATCCCTCCTTTTGTTATTTGAGACTGCGCGCTGGTTTTCAGGTGCATTAGTTGGCCTCTTAAACAAAACTCCTCCCCTTAAAGTATTAGCATGCTAGAAAGGAAGAAACCAAAATATACGAAACAGTGACTTTTGATGCCCCAATAGCATATTTGTGCCGCCAATTGACCGTATCGTTTTGCTTCTTTATGGCTATTGGCTCTTTCAAGCACTGTAAATAAATCTAATACACTGAAGATGCATCAACCATAAATTCAATATTGCATTGTTTAATCGAACCAAAATGTACCTAAAGCACTTTTTGATGCACATCACTTTTGATACATGAAAGTGATTGCATACACACATCACTTTTGATACATGAAAGGAATTGCACATCTAGATTTGCTATTGCATTTTCGGAAAGCATTGTGCATAATGTCCAATGAAGTGCTACTACTGTAAAAAGTTTCTTTTTTCATGATTTGAAATGGATAAAGCCGGAGAAATTCTTTATTTATTTAAAAGGAGATAGGTGCTATAAACTCTCAATTTCCACGATTATAATAGTGGAAAGATGCTATCTTGCGGTGGTATGTGGGTTGATATTGTGATTTATATAGATTTGCTGGGGGTCAGGAATTTGTTTTCGGGGTCGAGAGATATGTGGTCATTGTTGCACTTGCGTTTGTAGCGATAAGTCGTCAACCAATGAGATGGGACTAGAGCCAACTTGTGGTTTATAGACTGCATTAACAATGAACAGTTGGCCGGGACTGATGACAGTTAGGTATTATTAGATACTCAACGGAGGTTCATGGATTGAACTTCACAACTTTGGAACTCTCATCGTTGTTCTTGGATTGAACTTAATAAAAGAAAAGAAAAACAGAAACATGAGAGGACTTAAATCTAGAAACAAAAAAAGATGAAAAAATCAGTAAAGAAAAAAGGGCTCCATTAACAACCGTGCAAGAAAGAAAAACTACTTCTTCAATCTTTAAACGATACAATGGTGGGCACACACTGTTCTCGATTCTGCTGTTCCTAGCTTGGCCTGCTGCATCTTTAAATTATATTTTTCCTTACACACGGACAAGTGACTAGTCTAAGAAAGTGGTCCATTTAAACTATGACCTTTATAAGCCTGCCAAAATGCAGACAACTACAAGTCACCAGAGCTTAACTACAAGTCACCAGAGCTTAAGATTTTCAATAACGTAGATCAAATTATCTTCACGAGCTTCTCCTCTCTAGAGCCCAGCAATCATATATAGGTACTCTAATTTACAAACCATTGAGGGAATTTTAAACAAAAAACAAGAAAGAAGAACATTATGGGCAACGAGGATTTGAAGAATCCGTTGCTACATGGTGAAGAACCGGATATAGACGAAATCAAGAATTTTGGTCAATTCTGTAAGGAAGCTAAGGTCGAGAACAGAAAGCTATGGAGCTTAGCTGCGCCTGCCATCTTTACTTACGTCGTTCAATACTCACTTGGAGGATTGACACAAGTGTTTGCCGGACATCTTACTACGCTTGAACTCGATGCTTTTTCTACTGAGAACATGGTCATTGCAGGACTCGCTTTCGGAATTATGGTATGTTTCTGATTATTTGAAACCAATATACATATAGATAGAATGCATTCATTTTACATTTTTTAATTACTAGCCCAATTCGAGGGTCAGACATGTCACCCGTGATATATGATCAATATTTGGATGTTGCAGCTAGGGATGGGGAGTGCATTAGAAACCTTATGTGGTCAAGCATTTGGAGCAGGAAAATTACATATGTTAGGAGTGTATATGCAACGTTCATGGATCATACTCAATACAATGTGTTTATGTATATTACCGCTCTACATTTGGGCAGAACCGATCTTGAAATTCTTTGGACAAAATGACGAAATTGCGGCCCTAGCTGGGAGGTTTTCGCTATACATGATTCCTCAATTGTTTGCGTATGGCTTTAATTTTCCAATACAAAAATTCTTACAATCACAAAGCAAAATTAAGACCATGGCTTGGGTATCTGCAGCAACAGTTGTTTTCCATTTAGGGTTTAAGGTTTCCTTATTAGACAACAGCCAATTGTAAGCTTCCTTAGCAGTCACGTCACCAAACTTACTAGGCTGCCATACTAAAGAGTCTTGAGCAAAAGGAGAAACTTGAATATCAATAGACTGAATAGATTTTTGCACATAAGATGGGAGATCATTATCACATAATGACAAGTTCTAACATGGACCATTTTTATCTATCACATCTTTAACCAGGAGATTATGATCAATTCGATCATGATCAGTAACTATAGAACTAAGAGGTAATTTTTCAACCTGTGGATCATTCCAGAAGTTAATTTTTTCCCCATTACCAATACACCAACGCAAGGATTCTATGAGGATGTCACGACCCTGCAAAATACTTTTCCAACAGAGAGAGTTAGAAGGATATGATAAACAAGTCCAAAAAGTACTATTCCTGTGATATTTGGCTTTAAATAAACGGGAAATAACAGACTCTGGCTGAGAATGAATTCTCCATGCCATTCTAGCCAACAAAGCCAAATTATTCAAGTGAAGATCCCTAATACCTAATCCTCCGTTTTCAACAGGCTGACAAACCGTGTCCCATCCTATAATGTGTAACTTCTTCTCGCCATTTCTATGCTGCCAAAGAAACTCCCTTTTATACCTGCTCAAAAGCTTAGAGCCTGTTTGGTATAGTTTTTAAAAACAGTTTTCTGTTTTTGAAAATAGAGAAAACAGAAAAGAAGAGAAAACGCGTTTGGTAGGGACATTTTCAGAAAAATGTTTTCCATTTGTTTTCTGTTTTTGAAAACAAAAAAAAGGGAAAAAAATGAAAACAACAAATTATTGTTTTCTCTTTTTTCTTTTTTTGTTCCTTCTTCTTTTTTTCAGAACAAAGTAAGAGATCGGGGGAATGACTGCAAGTGAGTCATGGTCAGTATCACTATATCTTAGACTAGTCTTTACATTTGATCTGATTTAGTTGATTTTTCTTGGTTTTCAAAAACAGTTTTTATCCTACCAAACAATTTTTAGAAAATGAAAACAAAGAAAAAAGGGTATGTTTTTAAAACAACAAAAAATTATTTTTGAAAACTGTTTTTAAAAACTATACCAAACAGGCTCTTAGTAATTTTCAAAGGAAATTTCAATACAGTCGTAAGGTGATTAGAAACTAGATCCAAAGAAGCTTTAAGTAAAGTAGTTCTACTAGCAAAATTTAAAGAGGTGGATTTCCAACCCTGCATACGATTAACAAATTTATCAGTAAGGTCAGAAAAAGTAGAAGCAATGACTCTACCTCATTGAACTAGTACTCCCAAATATTTTCCAGGGTCCCCTTGATGATTAACCTTAAGGCAATTAGTAAAATGCCTAATGAGGCTCTTATGGATGTCAGGAGTTAACATAAGGATCGATTTAGTCTGATTTATGAGCTGACCAGACCACTGACAATAGTGCTGCAAAATAGAAGTTATATTCTCCGCATTAGACTTAGTATCCTGCAAGTAGATGATACTATCATCCGCATAGAAATAATGAGTAATCTTAGGAGCGGAAGACACAATCGAAAAAGGCTTGAGAGTACCTAGGTTAACACCTTTATCTATTAAGCGAGTTAAAGTTTCAAGGATTAAAATAAACAATAGGGAGATAAAGGATCCCCTGTCTAATACCATTGCCAGGAAAAATGGGTGGACTAGGAGACCCATTAACTAAAATTTCAAAAGAAACCGTTTTGATACATTAAGGAACCCACCTAATCCATTGTGAACTGAAACCAAGACAATTGAATATACTTAACAAGAAATTTTAGTTAAGTCTATCATAGCCTTATCAACATCTAATTTCAATGCCATCCACCCCTTTAAGCCTTTCTTCTTTTTCCGGTAAGAGCGGAAAATTTCATTGTTCAAAAGAATAGCATCAAAAATAGAACTATTAGGAACAATCGCATGTTGACAAGGACTTATGATGCGGTCCAAAAAAAGGCGCAACCTATTAGCTAAAAATTTTGTAATGATTTTCAGAGAAAAATTGCATAAGCTAATTGTCCTATACTCCTTAATGTTAATGGGGGATTTTCTATTGAGCATTAAAACAATATAGGTGCAGTTTAGCTCAGAATGAAGACAACCATCAGTGAGTAAAGACTTCACCGTAGATATAATACTAGGGCCAACGATGTGCCAATATTTTCTACAAAAGAAGCCTTGCAAACCATCAGGCCCCGGAGCCTTCATGGGACCCATCTGATTAATGGCACAACGAATTTCAGATTCAGTCACAGGTCTAGTTAAAGCCTGATTATCTTCAGGGGGTGTCAACACCACCAACTTTTTCTTAAGAAACTTGTATGGACAAACTTAAAAACAAATCCGAAAGTTCAGCTTAATGAAACTCAATCAAGGAATAGTATTTAGAGTTATAACTCTTTCTCACACGACCATAAAGTTTAAAGAGACAAGTCCGAGAACCTGATTCACGTGTGAGAATACTTGGTGATTCCAAAGATCAATTTCCAAGTATCAATCAAGTCGTATGCAATAAACAAGGATGGATGTATCTACTTGGATTGATTAACGTACAACCTGTGATATTTCAATTATAAAGATAAACAATATAATGCGGAAAAAGAAATAACATGGACACCAAAAATTTTGTTAACGAGGAAACCGAAAATGAAAAAAAACCATGGGACCTAGTCCATAGTGAACACCAAACTGTATTAAGCCGCTACAGAAACTAACATAATACCAATGAACTTCCGACTGGAATGTAGTTGAGACCGAATTAAATCCTCACGGAAATTCAGTTACAGTCGCGCTCCTTATGCCTCTTGAATCCCAGCGGTAGTCCGCTCAATTGATTCCCTTAGCTGACGTCCTTTACAACCTCAACTCAATTGAAGACTTTAAATCAATCTGCCTGCCTCAGATAAGCCTATATGGTGATTTTTTTTTTTGATCGTAGATCAAGGTGAGACTGGAAATCGATAGCAATAGACAAATTAAGTCAAGCTAACCTCAAAATCTGGACTTATGACTCCCAAAGAGTAGCCTAGATTATTGTTCACCTCACAAGTATTTAATTTTTTGAATCAAAAAAGTCTGAGACGAAGATATCTTTGATGATTCCTATAAGGATACGCGGGCTCGTCAACGCTAATTATCCGGTCAAGAGACGATATAGCCTCTAATGACTCGATTAGTTAATACGGTCTTTAATTTATAGTTGATATAACAATAATTTAGATACGAAATTAGTACCGTTGGATAAATCTCGAAATCCATTTCTTCTTTTGCTTCTTCTTCTCTCTGTCGAACATGGTACATAGAATTTTGGCATAATGAAATGTACATTTATTTTCTCGACATAAAGAAAAAGGTGTCCGGTGTCCTAGAGAATTGTACTAGAGTCGCTTGAATAAATGTACTAGAGTCAACTTTGTTTAGGTTAGAATAGAAAGTCTAGGAATGTTGAGACATACAAGTATTACCTTGAAGGCCTGAAAATCATGTAGATGTATCGACTACAATGAAGACATCATCCTTCCACTTGGGGTTAGTAATACTGACTTGAATTATTTCCATTCATATCGTTTCTTTCATGTCGTTTAAATTGAAAACATAACATGCGAGGTTATTCAATACTCTACTATTAGACTTGGTCATTTGATTATGATCAAAGTGACAAGGATTAATGTTAAATTATGAAGTATAATTCTTATCTTTTGAATTTTCTGAATGTTATATCGACATAATCTATGCAATTAGGAAACTATGTTTAATTACATATGTTAAAAGGAAGTACATATACGAAACAAGGAAATCAATAGGCGTTTTGGTCCGGTTTTCATTGAAGATCTATTGGATGACCAATTCGAACTTAGGTAATAATTTTGGTAGAACCGATATGAAGTTATGTTGAGAGCTATGGTAGAACTGATCTTTACCTAGTTCTGTATATGCGTTCGGTAGAACCGATCTTAACTATTGTTAGGAGTCACGGTAGAACCGATCCTTACTTATATTGATATAGCTGGTAGAACCGATCCTAGATTTTGTTGGGAGTCATGGTAGAAATGATTACCTATATTTGGTGACTTGATATAACCGATCTTAACTTATATTAAGAGTCATGGTAGAACCGGTCCCGAGAGAAAAAACGATCCTGTATATTCATATATTACTTTACGATTTTGTGTGAGTATGGAATTTGGGTTGCTTAATTGGAAATTTCCAGATGTTGACATATTCTGGACGTGAATACAAATCTTATCTTGTATTGTCCACAGATATTCCTTGATACTCAAGGTGATCCCAATCCGATATATTGTGAATCTTTGAATCAATATTTTCGATTTTCCAGCAAATCAAAAGATATCTCTTGGAAATTTATAGTAGTTATGTGCTAAACTAATATTAGATATTTTCTAATGAGAATTTTCGGAATTACATGTAGGATATTAGTTGGAAATATAAAAATCGAAATTAGGTACTTATTGCATATCTTGAGAATATTTTCGGTTTTGGAATTTCCTTGTTGTCCAAACAACCTTAGTCTATAAATAGTTGAGTTTGCACTTCTTGCGAACTATCCTAAGAGCCAGGAAAACTTCATTCATGTTGTTTGTGGTAGAGCCGTCTATCCGGAGAGGAATTACCCTAATTAGGAGAAATCTCTTATACCACTCGTTTACATTTTTTTTTGGGAATCAAGAAGCTCTGCGATTACCGCTGGTGGTAAACTATATACTTGCATTGTTATTTTTGTTTTCGATTATTGATTTGATTGACTAGCGGTTTCTGAAACTTTGATTGCACCTAGTTTGATTGAGAGCCTTCTCTTCTGACATAAGGGTCACTCAAACTAGATCAAATTATAGAAGGGATCATTAGAATTGTTGTTAGATCTAAAGACAATCTTATGGATTCGTTCATATCAGAATTCGATAGTCGTGAATCTGAATATAAGTTATTGATTTTGATTGATCTTACCAGACAAAGGAGTTTACTTATTCAAACGAAAGATCCTTTTACATAACTCAACGAATCTTTTTATAAAAGATTATTGGAGAACTTACCAAACAACTTTGTTCTTTTACTGTTTGGAAGACGATCAAAAGGAGTTGAGTGCTTAAGACTTTACATCGGTAAAGCAACTAGAGATAATGATTTGATGTCTTGGGATGCACATGCGTGACCAGTAGATCGTAGACGCATGAATACTGAAGGAACTAAGTAACTAGGAGTAGATTACTTGGTATCAACGATACAAAGTTGGCGTTGTGCTTTGTATAGCGGCTTAAGTTTGAGAGTATTCAAAGATGGACTAGGTCACAGAGTTTTTCTGTATATGCGATTTCCTCGTTAACAAAATCTTGTTGTGTCATTTACTTTACTTCCGCATTATAGTTATTGAATTATAATAATGTAAATTACACTTGTTTGTTATCAAGTGAATACCTAGTTGTTGTATTATCTCGACTTTACCCATAAACGATCACGCTTGGTATCAGACTTATAGGTTGAAACGGAAGAACGTGATGTATCTGAAAACCCTCGTCACTCCAAGTATTAACTTCTTAATCTTTTCCTTATAATTACTATATTTGATGGTTGTTTCTAATGGTGCTATTAACAACTAATCAAGTTTTGTTATTCATTGAAATATTTTTAACTAAAGTGCTGAACTTAAAGATTCATCAAAATAAAACCAAGAAGTTATGGAGATTTTATACTGATATACTCACATTTTGAAAATTGAGGATACAAGTGTCTTTTGTATTTATATAATTTCCACTTCTCTTAAAGTGTTTGATCAACTAATTTAAACTAGTTTTCATGCCGAGTTAGACTTTGCAGATAGATTTTGAAACTTACGAAGGTTAATGTTGTTGAAGGTGGTGGAGGAAGAGAACGAAGAAATGATCAGGGATGACACACGAATTTAAAAATTGAAAAATATGAAACACAAGAATCGTAATTGGCAACTTTTCCATTTTGGGTAATTATTAAGAAAAACAGTTCTGTGCCAACACTAGCAACACTAGAATACCAGACAGGTTCCATCTTAAATAGATTTTGTTTAGAAGTTTTCGATTTTTGGAATTATCACATGAAAAGACTTGAAATGTACACCAAATTTTGCTACCATTTTCGGCAATCTTACACATTCATTAAGCAATGATTTTGCATTCAACTGTTAGGAATCGATCAAAAACGCAACGGAAATTGGTTTAAAAATTTTCTATCAAACCCCTTATTTCATAGATGTTAATAAGAGCAAAGAGGGATTAGAGATTTTGTGTACCTTTCCTTTTGCTAATCCAAATCTCCAAGAAGAACAAAAAAATCCACTTTTAGCTTTATCTCCAAAACCACCCTAAAGGAAGGAAGAAGAACAAGTCCTATAGCTTTGTTTCTAAACACCAAACTCCAATTGATTACCACCAACAACTTTGTTCACTTGATTCAAACCAAACTACTTTTGATCTGTTTGTACTTTCACTAACAATCACCGTGATTCTAAAGCACCGACTGTATCCTTGAAGAAGAGAATGTAAAACAAGTTTCTATAGCTTTTGGGAATAAAAGCTCGTATTGTTTTTGCTTAGGAAAATAAGACAAAAGACAATTGCTGCCACAAAACTAGAAAGACACGTAGGTTGGTTTTGGACTTTCTTCCAAAATCCTTAATTGTATAGGGAAGAGAAAATAAGAAGACACAGCTTTCTTAGCTTTTTCGGTAGTTCTAGCCTTGATTGCTTGCT
The DNA here is from genome assembly GCF_003573695.1 of Papaver somniferum. Lineage (NCBI taxonomy): Eukaryota > Viridiplantae > Streptophyta > Magnoliopsida > Ranunculales > Papaveraceae > Papaver > Papaver somniferum. Next base: position 1,654,413 of record NW_020650415.1, read on the forward strand.
CCCCTTATATAGTTTTCATTCTAGGAGTTGTCCCTCTTATTTTCAAATACCTTTTCCAAATACAATTAGGTGTTTTGGGATACAAACAATTTTAGCTTTTCTTAACCGTACAGGACTCTATGTGTCTCACACAATTCCAAATACGATTAGGAAATTACAAGTCATTCCACCAAAGACTTGTAATTGACAAACACTCTAAAATTGTCTGTTTTAATAAAAGTAAAACCCTTCCTTTACTTTGTTACAATAAGTCCCTCCGTGAATACTGGTATTCATAAATTCTCATAGTCGTGTAAAAATTACACATCAGCTCCCTATGCAGAATTTATATTTGGTCCTTGATGCGCTTTTTACATTATTTTTCTAATAATCACTTAAAAAATTCAAGTGCCCACTGGCCAGTCTAGAATAATAATTCCCGCACAATAATCCAAGGGAATAGACATCGAGACGGATACCATATTGAATATGTATATTCTTACTGCGTACTAACGACTATCCATCTTACCCAGATATTGGATCCAAAAATGACCTCACTGCTTGGTAAGACAAGATGCCCGGAAATACACGTAGGGTATATACATATTCTCAGGATTAAGAACTTATGTAAAGTAGTAACTTAGATCTATTCACAAGCTGATAAATTACGAACAGAAATAACCGACCGGTTCGACATAATCCAATTACATCAACCTGCTAGATTTAGAAGTCTCCACTTCTATGATGAGATTTATCATAATACGTACGTAATAATCATAGCAAGTTATAATCTAATCAATAAAAATGATTCACATAGATTACAAACTAAAATGTCACCAATATATTATATCTCCCACTGTATAAATTAAAACTAATATATTCGACCATATCTCACAAAGCATGTTTAAAGTGAATTGTTAAATAATATTTAAAATGTAATGTCAAACTATTGTTTTTGGGCATAACCCCAACAATCTCCCACTTGCACGAAAACAATAAAAAATCAGTTTTGACTCCCATCCCATCAACATGAGAATCAAACGCCTTTTGTGTCAAGGCTTTGGTAATGGGATCTGCCAAATTCTGCGCTGAGGCTATCTTAGTGACAACTACTTCGCCTTTCTTTGACATGTCTCCAATAATATGATACTTTCTTTGAATGTGCTTGTTCTTAGAGTGGTGTCTAGGTTCTTCACAATTAGCTACATCACCACTATTATCAAAAAAAATAATAATAATAAGTGGTATAGATGCAGGAACCACTGTAAGACTAGTTAGAAAATTCTTTAGCTGCTTCGCAAGCCGCTATATATTCAGCTTCAGTAGTAGAGTCAGCAATACATTTTTGCTTGACAGTTCTCCAACTAACGGCTGCTCCACCTAATGTGAACACATATCCTGAAGTTGACTTTCTCTTATCCTCATCTGATTGAAAATCAGAATCAGCATAACCAAGAGGTACCAATTCTTCGGATCCGTAAACCAACATATGATCTCTAGTTCTCCTGAGATACTTTAGAATATGTTTTACGGCAATCCAATGTTCCCTTCCTGGACTGGATTGGAACCGACTGACCATCCCAACTGCATAACAAATTTCTGGCCTAGTACATAGCATAGCATACATGAGAGTGCCTACATCCGAAGCATAATGAACATTACTCATTTCTTGCATTTCCTCTGATGTCTTGGGACAAAGAGTCTTTATAAGCTTAATGCCATGTCTATAGGGTAAGAAACCTTTCTTTGAGTTTTGCATAGCAAATCTCTCCAGCAATTTGTCAATGTAAGTGGCTTGGTATAAGCCAATCATTCTAGCATTTCGATTTCTGAGAATTTTAATGCCTAGAATGTAACTGGCCTCTCCCAAGTCTTTCATTCTAAAGTGATTGGACAACCATAGCTTTACTGACGATAATGCTCCTACATCATTTCCAATGAGTAATATATCATCTACATACAATACCAAAAACATCACCATGTTTCCTTGAGTCTTCTTGTAAACACACGGTTCATCAAGATTTTGCTCAAAACCCATAGATTTAATGGCCTCATCAAATCTAATATTCCAGCTTCGAGATGCTTGCTTAAGTCCTTAAATATACTTATGCAACTTGCATACTTTATGCTCATGGCCTTTAATTACATATCCCTCTGGTTGGATCATGTAAATGTCCTCTTCAAGATTGCCTTTCAGAAAGGCAGTCTTGACGTCCATCTGCCAAATCTCATAGTCAAAATGAGATGCAATGGACAAAGAGTATTCTAATGGACTTAAGCATTGCTACTGGCGAAAAAGTATCCTCGTAATCGATTCCCTCTTTCTGAGTGTACCCTTTTTCCACCAACCTAGCTTTAAGGGTTTCAACCTTACCATCTGGTCCTCTTTTCTTCTTGTAAATCCATTTACACCCAATAGGTTTAATATTAGGTGGTAGATCTACAATACTCCAGACTCCATTAGAATGGATGGATTCTATTTCAGTATCCATACCGGACAACCATTTTCTCGATTCAGGGTCATTTACTTCCTTGTTGTAACTAGTAGGATCCGAATCCTGCTCATCTAGGATAACTTGAAAATTTTCTCCAAAGAACTGAGCATACTTAGGATTTCGTCTCCTTGGTCTAGTACTACGAAGAGGCTGATTTGGTTGAGCAACAACTATATGTTCAACTTGTTGTTCCGGTTGTCCTACAACTAGCGGTTGAACTTGTGGTTCAACTTCATGTTGAGGATGTACTACTTCTTCATCCATATGAAGAACCGGATCTACTAATGGTTCATCAAATATCGGAGGATACTGCTGAACTATTGGTTGTTGCACAACTACTGGTGTATTTGTATGTGTATTATTACTAGCTTGTTCACAGAATTCAGGAATATCAAAGGAAGTTAGTCGCAAATTTGAAGCAGTTTTGTTAGACACTTCATTGTTTACTAGAAGTGAACTAGAAGTAATACTAACTCCCACTGAACCATTTTCACACAACTCTTCAAGCACAACTTTACTTCGAGGCTTATAGTCCATCATATAATCGTCTTCGAGAAATATTGCATTAGTACTTACTACCAACTTTTTCTCTTTCGAATTATAAAATAGACCAGCTGTAGTACCTTTTGGGTATCCTACAAACAAGCAAACTTTTGACCTTGATTCTAGTTTACTAAACTTTCCTTTTAGCACATGTGCAGGACAACCCCAAATTCTTAAATGTCGTAGACTTGGCTTACGCCCAGACCACAGCTCCCTGGGTGTGTTAGGAACTGCCTTACTAGGTACCAAATTCAGAATATATGCTGCTGTTTCTAAGGATAATCCCCAAAAAGATATAGGTAATGTAATATAACTCATCATGGACCTTACCATCTCTAGTAAAGTTATATTCCTTCTCTCTGCCACACCATTTTGTTGTGGTGTTCCAGGTGCAGTCAACTGGGATACAATCCCATGTTCTACTAAGTATGCACCAAACAGAGTTGAAAGATACTCGCCACCTCGATCTGATCTAATGGCTTTCAATTTCTTTCCTATTTGGTTTTCGACCTCTGCCTTGTATTCTTTGAACTTTTCAAAAGAATCAGACTTATGATGCATAAGGTAGATGTAGCCATATCTAGAATAATCATCAGTGAAAGTGATGAAATACTCATAGCCACCTCTAGCTCTAACATTCATCGGTCCACATACATCAGTGTGTACTAATTCTAATACTTCATAGGCTTTAACACCTTTCCCTGTAAATTGTCTCTTGCTCATTTTACCTTCCAAACAGGACTCACAAACTGACCATGGTTCAATTTCTAACGAATCCAGAGATCCATTTTGAACCAAACGTTTGATCATGTTAAGGTTGATATGACCAAGCCTTAGATGCCATAAGTATGTAGCATTAGTAGAAGGACTTTTCCTTTTAAGAGTGATAACAGATGATATACATTCATTATTTAAAACACAAGGAACAATAGGAGAAATAAGATATAAACCATGCGCCAACACACCAGTAAAAATAACAAAACTGTCTTTAATTATTAAAACCTTAAAAGAATCAAATTTAATTGTCAAACCATCTCTAATGAGACAAGACACTGAAATTAAATTCCGCCTAATGTCTGGCACATATAAACAATCTTTCAAAACTAAAACCTTATTCTCATTGTTACTATTACTACTAAGACGAACTCTTCCTACGGCTACGGCAGCAACTCTTTCATTCGAACCTAGGCTCAGATAAATTTCTCCTTTACTTAGTTGTCTGGTTATCTGAAACCCCTGAAATGAATTGCATACATGCTTAGTGGCTCCAAAATCTATACACCAACTGTTTTATGTATAAGTGGAAACATTTGCCTCAACAACTAAAGATTCAAAATTACCTTCTGATTTCTTCTTAGCTAAGTACTCCGTGCAGTTGCGCTTCCAATGACCAGGCTTGTTGCAGTGGAAACACTTTCCTTTGCAACACTTTCTCCCTTGTTCTTTTTAACACCCAAAGCATGGTTGCTGAAGGAGTTGTTTTTTGACCTTTCTTCTTAGGATTCTTTCGCTTAGGTTTGCGCTTAGAATCCTCCGCTAAGTTAACACTTCCAGTTGCCTTTTTATTGTGCAAAATTCCTTCCGCAGTTTGCAATTGGTTAAGTAACTCGGGAAGAGTTAAAACCATCTTATTCATTTTGACATTCAACTTGAAATGTGCAAACGAACTGGGAAGGGAATTAAGAACAATGTCAACTTTCATATTAGCATCGATAGTTGACCCAAGGGTATCCAATTCGTTAAACAGAGATATCATGAGAATGACGTGCTCACGAACTGGAGTTCCTTCTTGCATCTTAGTGTTCATTAGATTTTTAGTAGCTTCCGCTTTGGTGGGACGATTGTGTTCAAAAAACATCTCTTTTAGACCATTAATGATCTCAGCAGCTTTCTCAAAGCCCTCATATTGGTGATGCAATACATTGGAAATAGAAACCATGATATAGCACTTGGCCATATCATTAGCCTTTTTCCACCTTGCATGCTCACCTACTGTGGTTTCAGGTTCAGGGAGTATAGGTTCTGGATCACTAAGAACAAACTTGTAATCTTGTACAGTGAGTATAATATCCAAGTTTCTTTTCCAATCAACATAGTTGGGACTGGTTAATTGGTTTTCTTTCAAGATAATCTGTAAGGGACTGAGGCTCGACATTGACATCTAAACATGCATAACAAATAAGTCGTAGTGAGATAAAACAGCTCTTAAAAAAATTAAAAATTTATTTATCACAACTCCCTAGTATTACGATAAAGATCGGATTCCCAAAACTTTGCATCCGTAACATTCCTCAGGGAATTAGTTGCGCATATAGTTTTTCAGGTGGAAGATCTTTCCATTGATTTAACAACCCTAGACATCTCATGTCATATTAAATCAACAATCCGATATGTTCGGCCTCTAAAATAAATATTTGTTTCCTTTTGGAAATCAAATTAATTATTTTAAATTAAGTGTAACCCATAGACTATATCTCAGAGCCGACATAAATTGGATAATCTCCTTGGGGAGAATAAAACAATTCATGTAATCTGAATTTCACCTATGGAAGGCCGCGGGATACGAAAATCCCTCTGCCACTTAATTTCTTATACAAGGGCAATCACCATTCACATAGCTCATGCATAAACCAAAATAATATTGCGATTTTATGATTACCAATCTAATTATTCCAAGCTGATACTACAACTAAAATATATATGCACATAAACTAATAGTTACTAAAGTTCCCTGAATCACCAACTAAACACATTGGTACTGTGTAATATCAGTTATCTAAAGGGATAACTAACTGTTGACGTTTGTAATGTTCCAAGACCCGTTAAAAACTTGTTTTAATACACCGTACCAAAACTGTTTTGGACTTACTAAAACAAATTTTGGTCTTCATTATCAAACAATTCAGTTACCCTCTTAAGCCAATTAAGGGTTAACAAACAATCCATTGATACACTGTTGACTACCCATGAAAACTTTGGTTTACACGGGAAATAAAATTTCAAAGAATCTAACCCACTTCTTACATCTCATGTAGAAATACAAAGGAACCCATATATCCCTCAAAGTGATTTCATACTCTAGCATAAAAACATTAGTTATCCATACACATACATTAATTTGCATCATATACAAGATTCAGCCAATACCCATCTCAAAATAATCAAATAAATCATCAATAATCAACAACATCCATCAATTGATAAATCTAGGGTTCCATCGATTAATAGAAATTACCAAATTGAAAAAACCCTAATTTTTATAACCCATCATAATCTCTATCATGATAAATAAAATTACAATTATTAACATCTAAACCTAGCTGTTGATGCCATTGTTAGGAATCTATCAAAAACGCAGCGGAAATTGGTTTAAAAATTTTCTATAAAACCCCTTGTTTCATAGATGTTAATAGGATCAAAGAGGGATTAGAGATTTTGTGTACCTTTCCTTTTGCTAATCCAAATCTCCAAGAAGAACAACAAAATCCACTTTTAGCTTTATCTCCAAAACCACCGTAACGGAAGGAAGAGAATGTAAAACAAGTTTCTGTAGATTTTGGGAATAAAACCTCGTATAGCTTTTTCTTAGGAAAATAAGAGAAAAGACAATTGCTTCCACAAAACTAGAAAGACACGTAGGTTAGTTTTGGACTTTCTTCCAAAATCCTTAATTGTATAGGGACGGGAAAATAAGAAGGCACAACTTTCTTAGCTTTTTCTGTAGTTCTAGCCTTGATTGCTTGCTCCCCTTATATAGTTTTGATACTAGTAGTTGTCCCTCTTATTTTTAAATACCTTTTCCAAATACAATTAGGTCTCTTGGCTACAAACAATTTTAGCTTTTCTTAACCGTACAGGACTCTATGTGTCTCACACAATTCCAAATACGATTAGGAAATTACAAGTCATTCCACCAAAGACTTGTAATTGACAAACACTCTAAAATTGTCTGTTTTAATAAAAGTAAAACCCTTCCTCTACTTTCTTACAATAAGTCCCTCCGTGAATACCGGTATTCATAAATTCTCATAGGCGTGTAAAAATTACACATCATCTCCCTATGCAGAATTTATATTTGGTCCTTGATGCGCTTTTTACATTATTATTATAATAATCACTTAAACAATTGACCACTGGCTAGTCTAGAATAATAATTCCCGCACAATAATCCAAGGGAATACACATTGAGACGGATACCATATTGAATATGTATATTCTTACTGCGTACTCACGACTATCCATCTTACCCAGATATTGGATCCAAAAATGACCTCACTGCTTGGTAAGACAAGATGCCCGGAAATACACGTAGCGTATATACATATTCTCAGAATTAAGAACTTATGTAAAGTAGTAACTTATATCTATTCACAAGCTGATAAATTACGAACAGAAATAACCGACTGGTTCGACATAATCCAATTACATCAACCTGCTAGATTTAGAAGTCTCCACTTCTATGATGAGATTTATCATAATACGTACGTAATAATCATAGCAAGTTATAATCTAATCAATAAAAATGATTCCACATAGATTACGAACTAAAATGTCACCAATATATTATATCTCCCATTGTATAAATTACAACTAATATATTTGACCACATCTCACAAAGCATGTTTAAAGTGAACTGTTAAATAATATTTAAAATGTAATGTCAAACTATTATTTTTGGGCATAACCCCAACATTAACTCCGTCTCAAAAACCCCGCAAATCAACTGCTCTTCCTTCTTTGCTCCCTACAACTCGAATGCTGTTCCTTCCTCCTCCACACAACTCCTCAACTGCTCTTCCTCCTCCCCAAAACACCTCAACTGCTCTTCCTCCTCCCACAATATATATTCTACATTTCTCATCACTCTTTTTCACTCATCACATTTTCTTCCATCAAAAACAAAAAATGGCAACAAATTTCATGGATGAAGAAATTCCTATTGTAGTTTCACGCCAGGATTTCCCTCCTAACTTTGTGTTTGGTGTTTCAACTTCTGCTTATCAGGTAACCACGTACTAACATCCCATTCAAGAAAAGAGGGAAAAATTAACTTTTTGAGTCTAACCCATACGCTCATTTTCGGTAAATACGCAGAGCTCTGTGAGAGAAACATATCCCTAATATATTAGCTTTAAATCCGTTACCATTTGGTTTTTATTCATAAAAATGACTTAAAAGTGTGAGAATAAAAATGTGAAAGTATCCTTCATTTTCTTTATTTCAGCCTAAATTTAATATTTTTATGATGGTTTTTGTTATTCATTCAATAATTATTAGACGAGGAAAGTTATATAACTTTGTTGCGCTGATAGAAAATAGTTGAGATTTACATTTTTTGTAAAAAAAAGAGAGAGTCCAACCCCAGATCTCTAATGGACTTGGATACTTTTAAATCACCTTTTGTTAGAGAACATTTTGTTCGATCCAGATTTGAATTTGGATCAGGAATCTTTTAGATGTTGATGAAAGTTTGGTGTGTTTTTATAGGTTGAAGGAGCAGTTAATGAAGGTGGCAGGGGTGAGAGTATTTGGGATGTTTTTGCACGCAAAGAAGGTGCGTCAGACCATTTCAAACACATTTGAGACCGTCTGTGTCTAGTTATTGTTAGATCCTTGCACACTTGGCAGCAATGTTGGTAGAGTTTTTTTTAACGGAATCGACCTTGAATATTGTATCAGGAAAAATCGTAGATGGAAGTAATGGAGACATTGCTGCAGATCAATATCACCGCTACAAGGTAGTAAATTTTCTCTAGGATTTGGTACGTACTTGTTCAACTTTGCGATAAAATGTTATCTTTAAGATGCTAATAACAAGCATGTTTGCCTTTTATATATATAGGAAGATGTCGAACTTATGTCCAAGCTGGGATTTGATGCCTACCGATTTTCTGTATCATGGCCTCGTATTTTCCCTGGTATTCTGCTAAGTGCTATCCTATCAAATTCAATTGCTGCTTATCGTTGTCTTATGATCAGTGTGCAGTTGAAGAATAATCTTGCTCTCTTTCTATGAGCGCAGATGGTTTGGGAACGAAAGTCAATGAGGAAGGAATTGCCTACTACAACAATCTCATTGATGCTCTGCTTGATAAAGGTCATTGTTTTTACCTAGGTTGTCCCTTTTATTTATGATACACTACTTAGTTGAATTATATGTTCTGCAGGTATGCAGCCGTACTTAACATTATACCATTGGGATCTACCTAACTATCTTCAAGAATCAATCGGAGGATGGTTATCCGACGAAATTGTGTAAGTTTGATGAAAATAACATCATATGGCTGATTCACAATCCATTTCTGTGCATCTTTAAACTAATGAGTGGATGACATACTTTATTTGGGAATCATCCAGAAAATATTTCGCAATATATGCTGAGACTTGCTTCGCGAATTTTGGGGATAGAGTAAAACATTGGATCACATTAAACGAACTTTGTTCAACTTCGGTACATGGATACGATGTTGGGACACATGCTCCTGGGAGAAGTGAAAATCCTTCTACAGAACCTTATTTGGTTACACACCATCAACTTCTGGCTCATGCAGCGGCTGTTTCCATTTACAAAAACAAGTTTCAGGTTATCTTTTCGATATGTGCTTTTATATTTTCTGTTGAATGTCTAAAATATATTTCTATGTGGGCTTTTATGACATGACTGAAACCAAGGAACACTCTAAAAGTAACTTTTGTTCATTCAACTAAGGATTAATATTCATTGATATATATGAATTAGAGTACTAGATATTGTCTCGATATCTTGTTGGAGTCAGCCTTGCTAACAGTTTTCATCAATTTCACGATTCCTCTTGTTCATAATTTACATCTTATACCTGTATTGTAGGCTCAGCAAGGCGGTGAAATAGGCATAGCACTTGATTGTGAATGGGCAGAGGCTTTTCCCGGTAAGGAGGAGGATAAAAATGCTGCTGCAAGACGTTTAGATTTTACATTTGGATGGTTTTTGGATCCAATATATTTCGGGGACTATCCTAAAACCATGCGTGAGAGGCTTGGAGATCGTCTTCCAAGATTCACAGATGAAGATAGAGAATTGTTAAGCTACTCGATAGACTTTCTGGGTATTAATCAGTATACATCAAGGTTCATTGCTCATGCAGCAACAAGCCCTGACCCTGGGCATTTTATAAAAGATCAACAAATCGAAAGAATTGGTATAACACTTCTTTAGTAAATATTTATGTTTTATATATCTATATAAGCTCCGTTTTCTAACTTCCTTCTTATGATCAGTTAAATATCCAGGGGGTGAGGCTATTGGTGATAAGGTATTGATAATATCTGACTAGTTTTCTCTCAAACACATGCAATCAAACTTACGTTCGAGTTTAATTTAGTTGAAAATGTCCTGTATGCCAGGCTGCATCCGATTGGCTTTACATAGTTGCTTGGGGGTTGCGTAATCTACTGAATTATGTTGCAGAGAAATATCAGAACCCCAAGATATACATTACTGAGAATGGTATGGACAGATAACACATTATTCATTGGTGAAGAAGGGTTTTGGGATTTATGTATTTAATTACTATGCTAATCTGTTGATATCCAGTATAACTAACTCTCACGTACATTTCATGCAATTTATAGGAATGGATGACGAAGAAGATCCAGAAACTCTTCTCCATAAGATGCTGGATGATAAAAAGAGAGTTGGGTACTACAAGGCGTACATTGCTGCATTAGCCCAAGCAATCAAGTATATATATGCCCTTACTAATCCCTCTCCTTTTATTATGCACTTGTCTGTCGCTTAGAAAGAAACTATCTAAACTGAGCGTTACATGGACAGGGATGGTGCCGATGTGAGGGGGTACTTCGCATGGTCTTTCATGGACAACTTTGAATGGTCTGAAGGCTACACCAAGCGTTTTGGTATTGTTTATGTCGATTACAAGAATGGACTCTGCCGGTACCCCAAATCATCTGCCATCTGGTTTTCTCGTTTTCTTTCAGGCGATGAAGGAATGACTATTATGACGGAGGACTGATTTCCTCTACATTAGTCATTAGCATTACTGAGAATTCCTAGGCACTTAAATAAACGACGAGACATGGCGTGGAGCTTCCATCGCTATGTCAATATCATTCTGCCCTTTACTGGGTAGCGACTAGAGAGATAATAATTTTACCATTTGTGTGGACTGTGAATTAGTCATTGTCATGTGTGCTTGTGTGTAACCGATTCTGATAAATCGGGAAAAATTTGATTTCAAAATTTTCAATTTTTGAGCAATTTTATGTTACTAAAACCTAGTTGATTGGGTTGAGAAGAAAAGAAGAAGAATCAGTTGAAGTGGAGATGGAAATGAATTTGATTTTGATTTTTAATTTTATGATTTTAGTTTATGATTTTGATTTTGATTTTAGTTTTTAAATTTTATGATTTTAGTTTTATGATTTTGATTTTAGTTTTTAATTTTATGACTAGGATTTGATGGGGATAAATTAGTAGTATTAATATTTGATAGAGAGTAAAATGGTAGTTTCATCAAACTTAGACACCCCTTAACATTCTTTATGGGGTGGATGAAAAAATCCATAGGCCCCAATTTAGCCAGGCTATTCTGGGACCTATTCCATTTATTTGGAGTCTATCCGTGTATGTTAATGCATAAATAAACTGATTCTGGTTGATTTTCAGAAAAAACTGATGAGGAAATTTCAGAGATTCATAGTTAAATTATCGATGAATTCTTTTAAAAGGAAGGGTCCAACGGGTTTGATTCAATAAATCGAATTGTTTGCCGTTCTATGAAAATAAAAAATTGAATTGTTGCTTGATATTAGGTTTTAGTTTTCGATTTTGATGAAAATCGAGAGAAGATTATGTTTTGATTAAAGATTGTTAATCTAAATGATTTTTCGTCTACACACAATTAAAACTATTAAGGTTAGTGTAGAGGGTAGTTTCGTATTTTCTTACACAGTCGACACCCTTATCATCAAAAAAGAAAAAAAAAGAAGATCAAAATCATCATAGGCTGCAAATAAAATGGTTAGTCCCAAAATAGCCAGGTTCTTAGTGTTTTTAGCTGCTCTCTAATAATTAAGTTGATGTTTTTGTACTTGAAATTGGAGACTGGTAATAGTATTGGCATATGGGGAGCTAACGTCTGCTGACTATTTAATATTGTACACAAGTATGTTGTTCTTGTTATTATATATTTTTTGATGTATTTAATCTCTATATAAACCTTCAATTAAATCAATTAATGGAAAATAAAGACTTATTATCAAAAAAAAAAAGGAAAATGTTCAAATGATACCTAATATCTCAACTGATAAAACAACATGTAGTTTAATTTTTTTTTTATATTTTAAATGTTTAGTTTTTTTTCATAAAATAAGAGGACGAAATCCTCTAACATTACATATTCAGTGTTCTAACCATGATCGGAACAAAATTCGACCATGATATATTTTCATTGAAATACCTGGAAATGTAAAAGTTAAGAAGATGGCCTAAGTTTTCTCCGTTCCAGCAGTTTTGGAGTTTAAAGATATTATATAAGGCTGTTGTGTTAGCTGCCCACATTACACCAAATCTAGAGGTTAACAAAAGTTCTGAAATTTTAAAATTAATAACATCCAAGTTGCTTCTTTGGAAGTCATTACTAACGTTATATCTAAGTGTTCTGGCTTCAACGTACATTCCTTTGAGAAGCATCAAAGTAGGCATTGAATCACTATGGAAAGCTACTTCATGACCACTCCACTATGTTGCCCAGTGGAAAGCTGTTTTGGCTCCTCTTCTTTCTAACTCCACTCTAGTACTGCAGTTGAAGGTAGTATTCCTGACTTCAATGGTGAAACCTGCATAGTCAGTGAGAGTTATGCCAATACCAGAAAATGAGGTATGATTAATCATTGTTGAAGCTATGCTAAAAGTGTAAACCAAATTTGCTTCAATTTTCCTGTTGTCGGAAGTGCAAATGTTAAGAAAATCGTCTTTCATTGGATTGTAATACAATGTTTGGGATATATTGTAATTTGGGGCAGCAGTACTAGAAATACTATTTATGAATTTGACTATCTTGTGCGTTGTGTCCGCATTTTTTTGTTTTTTCATCCTGAAAACCCAATCGCATCTGGATTTCCAGATGTGCCAGGTAATGATGCTGCAAAATTCAGGCCAATTCAGCACAAAACCATTTCTATCAATATTTGAGAACCAAGTATTTAACCAATCATGAAAAGTAGTACTATTTTCAATCACGTTATCCATACTAAAGTTTAAGTGTATCCAAACCTGTTTGGCAAAGTTGCAAGATAGAAAAAGATGGGTTAGAGTTTCCTCACCGCCGTTGCAAAGAGTGCAGGTAGTGTTTATACGTGGAATAACTGCATCTACCCAAACCCTATTAGGAAGGTAGCAATTTATTGGTAAAATCTCTTCGTATTCTAATGAAGTAGATATAATGGATTCAAACCTCACATCGAGACATAATAATGAAATGGTACGTAAACAAACAATATTCCTCTTTTGATTAATATAAAGTTGTATTATTTTTAATCCTTTTTTTTTTCCACTTCTCAAAAACTTGGAAAAAATTAACTTCTTCTTGGTCTTCTATGTACGAGGAAAGGTTTCTTGGTTTTAGCAATATTAGAAATAATAGATTTCGACT